>NW_028274809.1:19550384-19857500 GCF_037043125.1 Eumetopias jubatus
TGGGGCACCTGCCCGGCTGGTACCACACCCACCACCTCCTTATGCAAGGCAGCCTGGATCTCTGGGTTCTTTGAAAGATGGTACAGGGCCCACGTCATCGTGTTGGATGTCTGGGAGGCAGAGGGAGAGATGAAGTGAGGAGGGATTTCTAGGCAAAAGGCGAGTGAGATAGTGGGAGGGTGAGGGGGCATGCACCAAAAAATGAATTTGCCACGAGCATGGCAGAAACAGACACAGGGGCTCATGGGGACTCTCCCTGCTGAGCGTGACTCCACGGCAGGGTGAGGACCCACAAGACGGAGAATCATGCTCTAACAACAAGGAGATTGGAACAGAGAGAACAGAGCTCTCCACTCAAGTTACACCTTAAATAGATGGGAGAGGAAACTTCTAGCTGGCCAAGAGAGGCTCCAGGAGGTGACGAGGTCCCTCTTACAAAAGGACACTTCACTGCCCGCCTCTGCCAGGTTGAATGACCACCCCCCCCACCCTTTTTCCTTCTAGCTCTACATCTAGGATACAGAAAGAGAAAAGCAGGTACCTGGAGGGACGAAGGTCAGGCTCAGGTGAGGGTAATGGGGAATTGGTTCAGGATAGGAGCTGGGAGTCCCTGGTCTCCTCGCTGACCCCCCTCACGCACCGTATCTACGCCCGCCAGGAGCAGCTCAGGCAGGCTGCCCATGGCCTCATGAGTACTGAGCTGTCCTCTGGTCAGCAGGAAGTGCAGGTAGCCAGATATCTGGACTTCATCTGGCCCCTTGGTCTGCAGCTGGATCTCGATTTCCTTGAGTTTCTGATCAATCAGCTTCTTCCCTAGAGGGACAATGGAGAACAAAGGGG
Organism: Eumetopias jubatus; assembly: GCF_037043125.1. Classification (NCBI taxonomy): domain Eukaryota; kingdom Metazoa; phylum Chordata; class Mammalia; order Carnivora; family Otariidae; genus Eumetopias; species Eumetopias jubatus. Next base: position 19,551,225 of record NW_028274809.1, read on the forward strand.
GGCAAGGTCAAAAGTCATGATCTCCAAGGACCAAGAGCCACTCTGACAGCTGGTAGCAATGAGGTAGAAGGTCCTGGGAGAGACTGCTGATGGCACAGACCCTGGAACCCACTCCCCCACCCCCAATCCTACCCCCGCCACTTCCTTCCCTGGCCTCCTCACCAAAAGAGAAGATGGTGTTCCAGCCATCCAGATAGCGCTTCCAGAAAGGCAGCAGGGAACGGGTCCACTTGGGGAGGAAGGTGACATAGACTGAGTTCTGGAACATGAGCCCGACAGATGTGACGAAGGCCACCGTGTCCTGGGGGATGGGGCGCTCCAGGCAGCCGATACGTTTCTCAAACAGGATGTAGCAAATAGCTGCCAGTGCACAGAGGCCGTCAAAGGTGGCAATGTCATGGAACCTGGAATCCGGGGGGGCTTGAGGAGGGGGAGCACAACCTGCCTCTGCCCCTGCCCACCCCAGCCCCTCTCCCAACAAGGTACCTTCCAAAGCGAAGTAGTAGAAATGGTGAGCCATGTCCAACACCTGGTCCCCTGAGGCACTCTCTGCCAACAGCCGGTTCAGATGGACCATGAAGTCGTCGATCACCTCATTCACGACATTGGTGTAGAGCGCAGCCTCCCCTGGCTTCAGCATCCGCTGATTCAGAGTGTGACGCAGCTGGTACCACTGCAGTCCTTCCCTATGGAGAATGGAGGAAGCGCACACTTGTAAGTACCTGATGGAGGTTAGATGAGATGGATTCTTCTTCCCCCTGCCCTGAGACCCCAACAGAGTCTAGGAAAATCTCAGGCTCCTAGATTTAGAATTATAGAATCACTGAACTTCAAAGACCAGAATCTTCAAATCACAAAACTTCAGAGTCTCACTACAGCATCGTGGAAGTAGTCAAGCTGGGCATCTGGAGCCAGACTACCTAGGGCCAAATGACAGGTCTGATGATTACTGGCTGAGTGACCTTAGGCAGGTGACTTAATTCCTCTGTGCCTCAGTTTCCCCTTCAGTGAAATGGGAATAATAAGCGTGCCTATCTTAGTAGGGTTCTTCGGACGATTACAGTGCTTAGATCAGAGCCTGGCACATGGTGAATGCTTAATGAATGTTGACTATGATTATCTTAGGATGACACAACTCTGGAATCTTCTGTATGTGAAATGAGGAGGAAGTGCAATCATTCCAGTCCTTCTGTGTGGAGGATGAGGAATAAAGGAGGAGCAAATTAGGGTTCCTGAGAAGCTCAGATTCTGGACCTTCATGCTCTGCTTGGCTCAGTGAGCCAAAGGGACAGGGAGACCCACCAGGCTGATGCCCCAGGTCCTCTTGCTACAGTCATCCAGTGAGGGGGTTGGGTCCCCACCCTGGGTAGACAGGGATGCTCACGAGGGTGGGAACATGCTTCCCACAGGGGGCTTCAGGTGCAGGGACTGTCCCCACCCACAGCTGTCCCCCAAACCTGTTACCTTTCCTAAGCAAGCTGGGCATGGGTCAATTTTTTAAAAGCTACCTGTAGAGTAGTAAGTACAATATGGCCCAATTTTAGGAAGAAGAAAGGAAACCCTATAGATCCATATGTATATCCGATTGTTTCCACATAATGTAGGGAAGAATACCCACCAAACTGTCAGGATTACTTAGAAGAATGGGACGGGAGTGGGCGGTAGGGAGACAATATTTTATTACTGGACTTTTTACAAAAAACATCTTTTGAATTGTAAAAGCCAATAAGGTATTTTAAAAAGAAAGATATTAGGGGCACCTGGGTGGCTCAGTGGGTTAAGTGTCTGCCTTCGGCTCAGGTCATGATCCCAGGACCATGTCCTGGGTTCAAGCCCCGCATTGGGCTCCCTGCTCATCAGAGAGCCTGCTTCTCCCTCTCCCACTCCCCCTGCTTGTGCTCTCTCTTCCTCTTTCTCTCTGTCAAATAGATAAAATCTTTAAAAAAAAAAAGATATTAAAAAGGCTTACAGCAAGAATTGGTTTTTTTTTTATTTAGAAAAGTATTTATTTAAATGAACCTCAAACCTCAGGAGTTTTCTTTGTTATGGTGGGAAAAGCTGCAAAAAGGTCAACTGAAAGTGCTGCTGAAAAAGAAACAAAAACCAGAATAGACTCATTTACTGGAACTTCAGGGTGTGGGTGCTTCTCCAAGAGTAAAAAATTCTCCCAATAGTAGCAATCAGATTTGCAGAATTTAAACGAGAACATTTCTGTGGTTGTTAAAATATTTCCTGGGAGAAAAATGCTTCATAAAATGAGATTTAAAAAAAATGTATATATATACACACACACATATATATGTTAAAGCAAAAAGAACTTATCATTGGTTAGCAAAACAGCTTTAAAATACACATATATGGTATAATATAATTAGGAAATTGGCTGTAGAGTGAAAAACTATAAATAGATAAATAGGGGTGTACATAATGTTCAGCTCCAATTCTAAATCCTGAGCCAACAACTCTAGTGGTGAGCTGACCTGGTGAAAACCTAAGACCCAAGTCCTGCCCTCAGGGCCAGACAACAAGTTAAAGAGCTCTGGAAGGACAGACACTGGATTCTCTTCGCAACTTTGAATAAAGGGCTCATTAATTGTTGCAGTTCTGAAACTGTCCACCTGTGAAGGAACCACAAAAAAGAAACAAACACTCGGAGGGGAGAATGAACACAGAGGCATCAAAGACAAATGAAATGCACCCTCAAAGACAGATGAAATGCACCCTCCAACCAGTTTGCTTCCTTTGCAAAATTATCAAGGCATTAAGTTCTTAACTTTCAGAATCAGAGAGATCGATTCCACCACTTACTAGTGGCAAGAGATGCCAAAACCTCTCCAGGCTTCAGTTTCTTCATCTATAAAAGGGAATAATCACACTATCTACTTCAGGGACTTGTTGTGAGAATAAAACGAAATGATAAATGTAAAGAGACTAGCCTGATACCTGACATGTTATTAACACCTGCTTAGCTATTATCATTGGTCCTGCTACTATAACCACCATCAGGATCAACTTTAATCCCTTAAGAAATGATGAAAGCATGAGATGTCAAGCAACTAGGGAAAATAAGTCTTTCATTATTTTTGGAGCTCTGTTAACATACTACAGCAAAAAGAAATCTGTAATAGGGTAAAAGAGGTGATGGGGATTAAAGTGTACACTTATCCTGATGAGCACTGAGTAGCATATAGAATTGTTGAATCACTATAGTGTACATCTGAGACTAATATAACACTGTATGTGAACAATACTGGGATTAAAATGAAAAACAATTTTTTAAAAACCCTGTAACAGACCCAGTTACAACCTGTAGCATCAGGAATGGTTCATCACCAATGATTCTCAATGGTTTACCTCAATTGGCATATGCGTATATAACACATGCAGCCCATCCTTGAATTTGTCACTGCCAAAATAACCTTAACTTTTCTGGGTGTAAATTCAAGGCAGAAACCTACATCTGTCTGTGTATGGAGAGCATCTGTGAAAGTTATAGCCAACAACAAACCTGTAATACATAATTTAGGAAATATTTTTAAAGTTAAATTCAGCCTTCCTAACTAGTATGGTGATGATGTTTTTCCAACTATAAACAGATACGTCCTATTATGATTCAAGTTGGTATATTTTCAACTACAATGGAGAATAATGGAGCTGGAAAGTCCTAGAGATAGTTTGGAGATATTCCACTCCAAACTTCCCATTTTACATATGAGAAACACAAGGTCAAGGAAGGAGGAAATTATTCCTTTGTCCAAAGTTATACAATATACCAACGGAAAAGATAACGAATGGTCCCTGGGCTTCAGCCCATCCCAACCACTGCTTTCTAGACTGAGGATCAGGCTCAGAGGATGCAGGGAGAACCCACTCTGCCCATTATCCACTGGTTTCCTAATACCACTGTCCTTGGGCCTGGCCCTCTAAGGCCTTGCACCAATCCCTTCAGGCCCCAGCTCACGTGGTGAAGGGCCCATAGGCCAGGCCCTGCTGGTCCCGATGCTCCTTCCATAGTTCCATGTCGTGCCGTACTGGGTACTTGCCCTCTTGCCGCATCACTTGCTCCAGGAGGGGGGCACTGGCCAGGTTCACAAGGCTCTGAGGCCCTATGCGGGTTACCCACATTGGACCATACTTGGCCTTGTTCAGCACCTGTGGGGTTCAACCAAAGCTGAATAACCATGGCCTAGCCAGGCAGGAATTTACTAGAGAGGAGATGGGATCAGGGAGTATCTGACAGTCGCACCAGAGTAAGTGGGCTGGGCAAAAGCACATGCTACAGGAGGTAGGCACTAGGATGGCCTGTGGTTCTCAAAGGAGAACACCGAAAAACAGGGGTACACAGGAGTTAGAATACTGAGAGCACGGAGCATCTGGTAGAACTGGGGGAGTGGAAGTCCTTAGAGAAATGAAGTTTAAAAAAAATGGGATATGTGGCAAACTGGGGTCTGTATTGAGGTATAGATATTTGGGGTCCAAGGTTTTAGAGAAATTGAACCCTTTATAGTAAGGTATAGTAGAATGCCCACAGCTCCTTCATAGAAGCATTTAAATCTAATGCAGCTTGCTGTCAATGAGATAAAGATAAATATCTCATATAATCAATAAGAAAAAAGAAACACAATAGAAACTCCAGGAAAAGCAAGAAGCTGAATGAGAAAGCCAAGATTCAAATATGAAGTACACTTTGTGGTATGATTTTTATGTATTTATTTATTTGATTTATTTATTTATTTTGAGAGAGAGAGGGACAGTACAAGCGGGAGGGGCAGAGGGAGAGAGAGAGAGAGAGAATCTCAAGCAGACTCCATGCTGGGCTCAGAGCCCGATGAGGGGCTCGATCCCAGGACCCTGAGCCAAAACCAAGAGTCAGACGCTTAAGCAACTATGCCACCCAGGCACCCTGGTATGAATTTTTTTTAAATAAAAAAATTTATTAGCTGTGTTAAGTAATATGATTCTCAAATATTTTATCTTAGAACTTCTAAAGCACTTGACAATTGATACCCATAGCATCTATGAAATTGACATGAGTATAATGTTTTTAGAGTTGTCGAAAATGAGGGGGAAATAAATATATTTTGGGTTTGGGGGGTAAAACTTAAGAAGAATCCACAAATACTGAGGCTAAATTTACTGGCTAAGTAACACCTATAAACTTAAAGAATATGAAACATAGTGTTTTCCCAGGTACTTCATCTTTCATAATCTGTTACTGAAAAGATGTTAAGAGGATCAGAATCTGCTCCAGTACAGAAATTAGACCAAAGCATTTCTGTAAAAGATGTGTTCAAATTATAGAGAAGATATCTTTCATTCAAACCATAGAAAGAAACTTCACCCAGCTCTTGGTCCAGAAAAACAGCAATCTTCCTGGGTTTTACTATTGACATTAAAAACTAGATTCTCCCAGGACCAATGTGACCCAATTGCCCTCAATATATTACCCAGTTGCCCAGAATCCATCCTGAACTAACAGCTGATTCTGTCAGGTTCTAGGAAAACAGCCTCGACAAACCCCCAGCATCTTTTTAGTTTTGTTTCCCACTTCTACCTCCCAGTAATGCCTGCCAGTGTGGTCTGGTTTTGAACAGATGGTTGTCTGGAAACTACAGTGATTCTTGGAGAAAAATAGGCATATTCATACATTGCTGGTGGGAGTTTAAAATGACACAAACCCACATCGAGGACAATTTGCTAATATTTATAAAAATTACAAATACATTTATAAACAAAATATGGATGTCTACATAATGGAATACTATGTCACCTTAAAAGAGGATGAAGCAGCTTCTGGTGTAATAATATGGAAAGATGGATTGCAATGTGGAAAGACATATAACCAAGGTAGACTGTTAAATGGAAAAGTATGATATCTTCTGTTTAAGAAAGGGAGGCCAAATAAGAATATACAGCATTTATATTTGCTTTTATAAAGAACCACTGGGTTGATACATCAGAAACTAATTAAAGTTACTACCTATGGGTGGGTGAGGGGGCGACAGTGAGAGGCAAGACTGCACGATGTATATCTTGTCATATTGCTTTGAGTTTTGAACTGAGAATGAATTCAAATTTTTCAAATCTAAAGGGACAAAAAGAAAGTGCCCTGTGAAATAATGAGTCACCTGCCATTGATCAGGTAATTCCAGAAAGCAGGAAAGGCTTGCCAAACCTCTCAATTCATGTATATACTTCTTAGATTTGTAACTGGGCCCTAGCTTTACTCACTTTGTTTATTTCTCGTAAAGGTTCCATTGTTTAAAAGTACTTATACGGGGGCGCCTGGGTGGCCCAGTTGGTTATGTTCCAACTCTTGATTTCAGCTCAGGTCAAAATCTCAGGGTTGTGGGATTGAGCCTCACGATGGGCTCTGCAATGGGTGTGGAGCCTGCTTGGGATTCTTCCTCTCCCTCTCCCTCTGTGCAATCCCCCTCTCTCTGGCTCTTAAAAAAAAAAAAAAAAAAAAGTTGAAAGTCCTAATATGTCTGTTTTCCTGTACTGAATCCCTTAGGAGAATTATCCTAAACGTAAGTTTTAATTTGTGTTTCCAGTTGGTTTATTAATGGTATTAATGACATAATAATAATGATAATAACAGTAAATATTTCCATGGAGCTTAGCATAAACCAGACAGCGTTCCAAGCACTTTACTTACTTAGAAATTCAGTCCTCACTACACTTTATGAGAAGGGTGTAACATTACCATAATTTTCTAGATGAGGGAACTCAGGCCCAAGGAGGTTGCCCAAGGTCACATTACTGGGAAGAAGAAGAATCAGAATTCAAACTAAGACCACCTAGACTGAGGTCATGCTCTCAACCACTTACCCTACTGATCCCTGAGAAAACTGACTATATCCTACCAAGCAGGAACAAACTTAGGCCCTTTAAAAATATGCACTATTTAAAACCAACACAACTATGCAATAAATCAGGGTTCCTCACCGCACTTTATTTATTTATTTTTTTTATCTTTATTGCAGTGGACTATCCTGTGCACTGTAGGATATTTAGCAGTATCCTTGGCCTTTACCCACGAGTATCTCTCTGCCCTCGAAGTTGTGACAATCAAAAACATCTCCAGACATTGCCAAAATGTCCCCAGAGGGGCAAAATCACACAGGTTGAGAACCTCCACAATAACCCCAACCTTTTTGTTGTTGGTGGTGGTGGTGGTTTATTTGTTGTTGTTTTGTAACTCCAACCTTTTAATACGACTCTAATTCCTTAATTTTAGAGGACTCTTCTTAAGAAACAATATCTCATTTTGAAAAAAATACTTATCTGAAGTTTGGTTTCTTTTCCTTGGATTAAGTTCAAATACAATTACATGCAACAGTTTTATAAAAATGCAAATAGAGGTTATTGCTGAGTCATGGTTTGTAGATAGGTTACTTCCTTCTTTATACTGTAATCTGTTTTTCAGATTTTCTTCCATGATCTTGGAATCAGAAAAAAAAAAAATCATGTTTTAAAAGACTAAAGCAATAATCATTTACTTGGGGACCGGCTTCTTCTCTGGAATCCAAAGCCTCTGGCACCTCTCCCTGGCTGTCAATTTGCAGGTTTCTGAGACATTTCCCCCTTTGCGTAGGCCATGCTTTCTTCCCTCTTCTTTCATATTCCTCTTCTCAGTTGACTCAGTGGAACTTAACTAGGATCTATTTATGTAAGAACTTATTTTAGAAAGACACCAGAATACTTGCTGAAAGAGTGAGCTGTGTCTGTGAACCTACCATCAGGCCGTAACCTGAGCCAGTTTGAGAGCCCCAAGTTTCTCAGATAGATCCTTGTCCAAGTGCCACTTTGCAGAACACAGTCCCCTAGGGATCATCTTCCAGGATGAATGGGAGGGGTAGCTTCCACCAAGTGAGATTCTGAAGGGGGAGAGCGATGAATTCACTCAACATTCATTTATTGAGCTCATGTCCTGTTCCTCCTATACTGATCTTGGGGCTGAGGATACAACTGTGAGCACAGCAGAACACCTACTCTTAGAGACTTTACATCTTAATGCATGAGCCACACAGTGGAGTTGCTTATAAATTGCTCCCTAGTTATGTCTTTTCTCCTCAACTAGATGGAAAATCTTCGAGGGCAGGAACCATATCATACTTCTTTATTGCTTCCCATGTTGCTTGACATACCACTAGGCACATTTTAGACACTTAATGTTTGACAGTTGTCAATAAATCAGGTGGAGAAAAAAAGTTGCAGACAACGCAAGTTGCAGACAGAAACAAAGACAGACAGAAAGGAGGTGGGGAAGGAGATTCACAGGAAACCGGTAACAGTGGCTCCAAAGGAGTGGCCACTAGTTGTAAAAGCCTGGAAGAGTAATCTGAAAAGGAAATTAAAAAAATAATTCCATTCAGGATTGGATCTGTTCTGGACTGAATATTTGTGTTTGGGGGAATTCATATGGTGAAGCCCTAGCCCCCCAGTGTGGCTGTATTTAGAGATGGAGCCTCTAAGGAAGATTAAACAAGTAATAAAGATTAAATAAGAGTGAGTCCCTGATCCAATAGGATTAGTGTCCTCATAAGAGACACCAGAGAGCATTCTCTCTCTCTCTCTCTGCACGAAGATACCAAGAAAGGCCATGTGAGGACACAGGGAAAAGGTGGCCATCTACAAGCCAGAAAGAAAGCTGTCACCAGAAACCAACCATACTGGCACCCTGATCTCAGACTTTCAGCCTCCAGAACTGTGAGAAAATAAATTTATATTGTTTAAGACACCCACATTTTGGTGTCTTATTATTATCTGTCATATTTTGTGACAGCAGCCAGAGAAGACTAATACAGAGCATCCAAAAGAATAAAATACTTAGGAATAAATTTAACCAAGGAGGTGAAACACTTGTACACTGAAAGCTACAAAACATTGCTGAAAGAAATTAAAGGACTAAATAAATGGAAAGATATCCCATGTTCATGGATAGGGAGACTTAATATTGTTAAGATGGAGTACTCCCCAAAGTCTACAGATGCAATCCAATCTTCACCAAAATACCAATGACCTTTTCTGTAGAAATGGAAAATCAAGGCCCCGACTAGACCAAAAAAAGTACTGAAAAAGAAAAACAAAGTTAGAAGATTTACACCTCCTAATTTTAAAACTTACTACAAAGCTACAATAATCAAAACAGTGTGGCAATAGCATAAGAATACACATATACACCAATGGATAACTGACAGTTCACCATCTATGGTGAATGGATTTCTGTAAAGAGTGCCAAGACCATTCAATAGAGAGAAGGAAGAGTCTCCTCAACAAATGATGCTGAAACAACTAGATAACCAAGTACTAAAGAATGAAGTTGGACTCCTACTTCCTTTCATACACAAAAATTAACTCAAAGTGGGTCAACAACCTAAATATAAGAGCTAAAACTTAAAACTCTTATACAAAACATAGAGGCAAATCTTCATGACCTTGGATTTGGCAACAGATTCTTCAATTTGACACTAAAAGCATGAGAAAAACAAAAGATAAATAGAATTTCATAAAAATTTAAAATATTTGCACATCAAAAGATATTATCAAGAATGTGAAAAGGCATTAATAGAATGGGAGAAAATATTTGCAAATCATATGTCTGATGAGAGTTCGATATCCAGAATATACAAAGAAGTCTTAAAAAACCCAACAATAAGAAGACAGCTCAATTTTAAAATGGTCAAAGGACTTGACATTTCTCCAAAGAAGACACACAAATGGCCAATAAGCACATGAAAAGACATTCAACACCATTGGTCATTAAGGAAATGCAAATCAACACCACAATAAGATACCATTTCACACTAAGATGGCTCTAATCCAAAACAACAGAAAATAACAAGTTTTTGGTGAGCATGTGGAGAAATTGAAACCCTTGTACATTGGAATTTTAAAAATGGTACAGATGCTCTGGAAAACCATTTGGCAGGTCTCCAAGGTTATACACTGAATTACCATATAATCCAGCAATTCCACTGCTAAGTATATGCCCAAGAGAAATGAAAACATATGCCACACAGAGACTTGGACATGAATGTTTACAGCAGCATTATTCATAATAGTTGAAAGGTGGAAACAACCCAAATGTCATCGGTTGATGAGTGAATAAGCAAATTGTGGTCCACACATACTATGGAATATTATTCAGTCATAAAAAGGAATAAAATATGACACATGCTACAACTTGGATGAATCTTAAAAACGTGCTAAGTGAAAAAAGTCAGACACAAAAGGTAATTTACTGAATGATCCTTTTTTTTTTTTTTTTTTTTTTTTAATGTAAGCTCCACACCAGCATGAAGCCCAATGCCGGGCTTGAACTCATGACCCTGAGATCAAAACCTGAGCTGAGATCAAGAGTCAGACGCTTAATTGACTGAGCCACCCAGTCACCCCTGTATGATCCTTTTTATATGATTTATCTGGATGGGCAAATCCATAGAGACAGAAAGCAGATGAATGATTATCGAGGGGCAGTAGGAGAGAGGAATGAGGAGAGATTGATTGGTGACAGGGTGTTTTTCTGGGGTACTGAAAAAGTTTTGGGAAATTAGGGCGAAGTAGTGGTTTCATAACATTGAGAATACACTAAATGCCACTGAATTGTACACTTTAAAATGATTAATTGTATTATGTGAATTTCCCCTAAAACAAAACGAAACAAAAGGCCCAGAAGTTTGTGATACTTAAAACCTCCAGGGGTGCCTGAGTGGCTCAGTTGGTTAAGCAACTGACTCTTGATCTCAGCTCAGGTCTTGAGCTCAGGGTCATGAATTCAGGCCCCAGGTTGAGCTCCACTCTGGGTGTGGAGCCTACTTAAAAAAAAAAAAAAAAAGCCTCCAGAGCCTCAGCAAGAACCTGCTGTGAACAAAAAATAGCCCCTCAGAAAAGACAGAAAAGAAAGAGGCTAAGGAATGTTCCCTTGAGTTGGTTCTTCCTTGCCTCCAAGGTGTTCTCTCTTGTAGATCAAGGAGGAAAGAGAACCAGACCAACCTTTCCTTTCTGCTGTCAGCTCCTAACCCGGGACAAAGGATCAAGCTTTGGGAGGTATTTGTGGGTCTGTTTATTTGTTCTGGGAAGAACATAGTGGCAGAGTCTCTGAAGATGCCCTCTGTTGTGCTAAACTACTGTGTTTACAACTTTCCTAAAGGACAATTTGGCAGGCGATACATACCACAAACCTCTGAACAAAATCTTTTACACAACAATTCCATTTTAGGGGTTTATTCTGCGGAACTAATTCAGGATGGGCATGATATTTAGTGATAGATATATTTGTGAATGCTTTATAAATAAAAAAAAGTCTAAATATATAACGGTAAGGTTCAGCAAATTCTGGTGAAGCCATATGCTAGAACACTATTCAGCCATTAAAAATTATTATAGAAGTGTTTGTTGATATAGAAAGGTATGCATATTTATTTATTTATTTATTTGTAGATTTTTTAAAATTTATTTGAGAGAGAGAGAGACAGCATGAGCATGGAGGAGGGGCAGAGGGAGAGGGAGAAACAGACCCCCCACTGAGCAGGGAGCCCGACGTGGGGTCAATCCCAGGACCCTGAGATCATGACCTGAGCCAAAGGCAGTTGCTTAACCAACTGAGCCATCCAGGCGCCCCCATATTTATTTTCAATAAAGGGCAGGTTTACCAAAGAGAGTATATGGTGTGCTTTCATTTAAAAAAAATATATAAATGTTGATGACACATCAGGGAAAGTGTGGAAATCTATTCACCAAGGATAAGCAAACAGGGATAATGCTTACTTATCACTAAGATCAGGTGTGTGTATTTATGTATTCATTTCACAAATGTTTATCAAGCACCTATGTACACAAGGCACTGTGACCTGTGCAGGGTTTGGGAATTATGGAAACTTTGGATTTTCTTCTTTTTATGTCTTTATATCTTCTGATTTCTCTACAATAAAAATGCGTTAATGTGTGCAGAATATTGTTTAATATCCGAAAATTACGTCAGCCATGTCGAAATGACATTTTCTCCTACAGGTGGTATGCAGTCATAAATAATTAGCACATACCTCATATTTATGTGATTTTTTCCAAAAAACAAGAGTAATTTTTACAGCAAAAAAGAGCCTGTTGCTGTTGTGTGCTTTTAATCTCATCCACAGCCGGCAGGATCAGTGCAGGGAGCAGGGACTGCCTGGCAGGAGATTTTGTTCCAGTTCCAGCCCCAACACTAACAGGCTTTGTCACTTTACTGGATGACAGCTTCACTATGGCACCCTCCCGACCTTGCGTGTATCCATACACACAAAGGCTGGAACCCAGCCTTCCCTGGGTCTTTGGGCTGAATGCCCTGTGACCCTCCCGGGACACCGGAGGACAGGAGGCCGACCAGGAGCCACCATGAGGCCTCCTAGCACTTGCCTTCCTACGTCCCCTGGGAGGCCGTCAGGAGACCTACAGCTTCTCCTCTGGGCTCTGAGGAGGGGTGTGCTTTCTGCCCCGCCCCCCTCAGGAAAGAGCTGCAAAATATAACCCCCCTATCTGCAATCTAGAAGGGGCACTTCCACCATGGGGTACCCCTTTTGTTTCGGGGTGGTCCTTCTGCGTGTGTGGGACAAGGATCTTGGGGAGCTGGCACCTTTGGCTTATTCTTTTTTTCACTCCCTATGTAAATAATGAACTGTCGAAATCTAAATGTGGCCCGTTACATCTTTACCAGAAAAATCAGTTATGTCTTGGCCTTGCCTTGTCTAAAGAGTGAACTGGACACATCTGGTGCCTAACATGGGGCTGCTAAGGTTACAATGCCCCTTTAGAGAAATGGGACCACATGGTCAGGTTTGGAGACAAAGCAGAACCCATGATCTAGGAGCACATGCTCTGGGCTAAGTGTGTGGGGGGGGCGGGCAGGGAAGGGTCCTCCCACTGGTGGATGGCATGGGCCAAGGTAGGGGAGAGAAGGCAGAGGAGTAGGGGTCTTCCCACTGTCCTATCCATCCTGTTAATAAAAGGCTACTGAAAAGGCATTGTAGTGGCTCAGTCAGTTAACCTTCCAACTCATGATTCTGGCTCAGGTCATGATCTCACATGGGTCATGAGATGGAGCCCCGGGAGGTGGGGGGGGGGGGCGTCCACGCTCAATGGGAAGTCTGCTTGAGTTCTCTCCCTCTGCCCCTCCCTTCACACCCCCCTCCCGCTCGCTCTCGTGCGCGCTCTCTCTCTCTCAAATAAATAGATCTTACAAAAAAAAACAAAAAAGGCCACTGAAAATTGAAATTAACCGCAAAGCTGTCCTTCTGTTGGAGCTGTCCCCCTGCGCTGCCCCTTCTCCCCTGACCTTCCAGCCACTGCTCACTGAAGTGCCTGACTTAAACCCCTTGGTCTGTGCTTCCGTAAAAAGCGACTGATGGTTTGGGACAAGAATGGCCTCCAAGAGAGAACAAAAGGGAAAAGTCCTTCTGTGAGAGGTCCCCGAGGCGATTCCTCCTACAAACTGTTGCAAAATGTGTGACCGGTATTGAGACGTCTCCCTGACAGTGTTCCTAAGGTGTTAGGAACATTCCCCTGATGTCTCAACTTTTCATTGTATAATGATGTCTTGTTGGTTGGCAAGTTGAAGGTCTCAGTAGGAATGACCAGTAAGATTCAGAGTCCGCTTGCCAAGTAGTTTTAGAAACAATGTTGGTAGAGTGACAGCATGGAATCCCTCTAGCAGCCAGAGAAAAACTGCTGTCTTTTACCAACTAAAAAGCAGTATACTCCTGATATAAAAGTTGCACCTGCGGGGCGCCTGGCTGGCTCGGTTGGTTAAGCGCCTGCCTTCGGCTCAGGCCATGATCCCGGGCTCCTTGCTCAGCGGGGAGCCTGCTTCTCCCTCTCCCTCTGCCTGCCGCTTCCCCTGCTTGTGCGCTCTCTCTCTCTATCTCTCTCTCTGCCAAATAAATAAATAAATCTTTTTTTTAAAAAGTTGCTCCCGCAAAAAAGAACCACAGCACCCGGGGTGACACTCCACTGCTCCTGACAGATGGACTTACATGGCATTTTTAAACCCTCCTCACCAAAGCTGATGAGGTCACAGCACGCTTTTAGGAAAAAGATAGCAAGACCCCACAGGCCAACTTGCGAAGTCTGCAATAGGATCCTGGTAGGCAGTAGCAGACCTGGTGGATGTGTTTAGTGACAAGGTGACAAAGGGTCCTTGACTGTGGTCCCTGAGAGCCCTGGTGAGTTGTGTTGGTTTTTAGAGCAAAAGGGGAGAGGGGCCCATAAAATGTTTAAAAAGCATTCCACAGTTGTTCCTTATCACCAAGGAAAGGGACACTGTTTCCATCGGACACGTGGCTGTGGCTAGAAGTAAAATACTCCCTGTCATCAAGGGCAGTCAGTTCCCCAGAGATGAACTGAAGTCTCCTCTTACAATGAGCAGGAAAGGAGAAATTAGGGAGTGATTTGGGCAAAAGCCTAATGAGACTCTGGAAATTTGGTTGCACCAGGTAGTAGATGAGAAAGCCACGCCAGTTCCACTGGATGAGAAGGAATGGAAATCAACATGTCACCTAATGACCAACCCCATGCTCCTTAGACACCCTGGCCATGAACACAAATTCCTTAGGTGATGGAGGAAGGACAGGCGAAGACTGATCAGGGCTTGTTGCACTGGGTCCTTCCACCCATAATGAAACCATCATCTAATAAGCACCCAGGGATGACAAGGGAAGAAACCATAACTTCCCTTGGGATGCTGTAACCACAGCTGGATTTACAGTGGAAAACATGACTGCCTGGATGATCAGATAGTCACTTATGGTTAGACTGAGCGGTTTGTTCAATGGGCACCATCAGGCTTTAGGGGACAGTTAAATCTGCTCTTGCACCCCAAAGACAGACTCTGGAAAACTATTCATCTCTGGGCAACAAACTTCCCAGAATGGAAGCCTAGACAGAGAGCAAGGTCAATGCCCCTCAGGTTAAGGGGGGGCTGTTATGGATTGAAATGTGCCCCCCCAACAAATTCAAAGAAGTCCCAACACGCAGTACCTCAGAACGTGACCTTGTTTTAAGACAGAATAAAGAAGTAATCCAGTGAACACAAGGGCGGGCCCAAATCCAATATGACTGGTGCCCTAAGAAAAGGAAATTTGGATGCAGACACACAAGCATACAGGGAGAATGGCAGGTGAACATGAAGACAACTCTTCTACCAGGCAAGAAAAGAGGCCTGGAAAAGATCCTCCTTGCAAAGCCCTTAGAAGGAACCCACCCTGCCAACACCTTGATCCAGGGCTTCTGGCCTCCAGAACTGTGCGAGAGTACATCTCTATTGTTTAAGCCACTTGGCTTGGGGTCCTTTGTTATGGCAGCCCTTGCAAACGAACACACGGGGACAACGTAGGAATACAGGCATCCAGGATGTAAGATCATATGGACCTGGTTATTATGCCAGGATGACACTGAATTGGAGACTGAGAGTTTGTCCAGGAAGGAAATTCTCTCTAGCACCCAGGCCATGAGAGGGCTACAAAACTGCAAGACCCAGGTTGTAACAGAGGAGAATCCCCAGTCACCACTGGCACTTACTGTGGACAAACAGGAGGAGGGCCAAGAGGACTGAGATGCCCTTGCTGAGGTTTGTGCAGTTTGGAGCCGTGCTGATCCAGTGCCTCCACCCCACCCCTCTCCCCAGATCTCACCCTCTTCAAGAATAAACAGGACTAAGGCAGAGACCCAAGCCCCTCCTTCCCTAAGGAGGACCAGGGTTCTTATGCACTCACTGGCTAAGATGGGTTCGGGACTTGATGGCAACCAAGGTTGTCAGAGTTTTTCAGCCTTTTTGGACTGTGGGCACAAGTCACTAGGATGCTGAGAAATACCCATGGGCATGGCTGAAAAATTACCTCAGCTGGATTTGGAAATGACTCTCAAATTGGACAATGGACTGATATAATTTTGTGGGTGTATTAATCAGGCCTTTTTAGGGAAACAGAACCACTGGGGTATATATAGAGAGACTTATTTTAAGGAACTGGCTTATGCAATTGTGGGGGCTAGCAAGTCTGAAATTTATAAGGCAGGCCAGAAGCCTGGAAATTCCAGCAGGAGGTGATGTTGTAGTCTTCAGTCTGAAGGCAGTATGGAGGCAGAGTTCCTTCTTCTTCTTCTGGGGACATTAAGTCTTTTCACTTAAGGCCATTAACTGTTTGATGAGGCCCACCCACCCACATTATGGAGGGTAAACTGCTCTACTCAAGGGGACTGATTTAAATGTTAATCACACCTACAAAATACCTTCATGGCAATATCTAGACTAGTGTCTCACCAAACATCATAACCTAGCCAAGATGACACAAAAGTTAACGATTACCATGGGTGAGCCTTTTTTGAGCCAATATACACTCTAATGGTTGTCATGGATACTACTGAATGTATTGTGGGAATAGGTGTGTTAAGTATATATCATGCTTCTCTACACTGTAAGGGATGTTCCCAGTGGGGAAACGCCATGATTAGAACAATGGTGGTGGGTTGAGTGGACCACCAGGAGTCTACCTTGCTCTCTCAGCTCAGTCATGTGTTATCAATAATCAAAAAAGTAGTAACAGGACTCCAGGGAAAAGGAAGGGGTAGAAGGGAAGATCACTGTCTTGATCAAAGAACTAGTACAGACAAACATGATGCTTAAGGAAAGAATCCAGGGGCACCTAGCTGGCTCAGTCAGAAGAGCCTGCGATGCTTAATCTCAGGGTCATGGGTGTAAGCCCTGCACTGGGTGTAGAGGTCACTAAGATAGATAGATAGATAGATAGATAGATAGATAGATAGATAGATAGATAGATAGATAGATGTTTGTATTTTTTTAGAAAAACAAACAATCCAACAGTACAGACTGCCCTTCCACTTGGGTCAACCCTCACTCGCCATTTGAGCTACACGGGTCAGTGACTCACATGCAGACGAGTTTTGCAGCAAAATGATGTGGCCATGGGACACTGGTTCTCTAGGGTTTTGAACGTGGCCCTCACCTGTCATCAGGACCTGGAATACCCCACGTGAGAGACCGTTACTGGCTTGTAACCCAGAGCTAGTGCACAGGGAGAGGCCAACACAGCAAAGCGTGGCTCTACCTGGTGTTCCTCCCCTGAGATGGGTCAGCAATGAGAACACCAACGAAGTGGGTATGGCCTAACAAGCGTCCCTTATTATGTGGCAGCGGTACGTCCAGGGAAGTCGTCCACCAGCCATTAAGTGGTTAGTCGCCCCCCAGATGTGTTGATTCATTTGCAGGGTCTAGGCCAGCCCTCAAATTTCTTGGGGGCCTCGCCACACTGAGGTTCCTGACAAAGCCTGGGCCTGGTTCATGGACAGATCAGCTAAGTTGAGGACCAGGGGGGATACCTGACAGCTGCTGTGTAGCCCCAAAGAAAACTGCTTACAACTATACGTGGAAAAGAAAACATTTGCTGTTCAACAGGCAGAGCTGGGAGCTGTGGTACTTGTTCTGGAAAAGCCCTCCCAAAATGCACCTTGCTACATCTTCCCTTGATCCCTGATCCCTGTGAGCTGATGCTTGGCAGTGGAATGCCTGGATGAATAAGTCTTAGGCTCTCTGGTAAGGAATATTATGGCAGCAGATCACACAAGACCCATACCCTCTGTCCGTGCCCCCAGGTGGATGCCCGTGGCAAAGGTTTCCTTGGATGAACACACATCAGTGGAATCAGCAAGTGGAGGGGACCTGTGATGCCCATGTAAGGACCCTAGCCACCTGGGTACACCATTGCACAAGGCATGGTAATCCATCTACAATTCAAAACTTGGCCCCCAAACAAGGCATAGTGACTCTGGCACATGAAGCCAAAGAAGCCTGGCAAATATGTCCGGACTGCACGCTAAAACGGTCCAGTGGTAAAGGAAATGTGGGGGCACGTAGTGAGGAGTACCAGAGCTAGCCTGTCCTGGCACACAGACTTTACAGGTCCCCTACCATCCTCTCGAGAGGCCTGGATAAGCTGTAAGGGACCCAAGCCACATAATTAACTCTTCTCATTCTACCATTTTTCTTCCCACACCTACCTTTGGAAAACCAAGGTTACTGGAATTTGCAAGCAGCAAGAAGAGTCAGGGGGTGAACGACTCTAACCTGGTGCTTCTCTTGCCATCAGCTGTGTTAGCTGCTCTTGGGCAATAATAGATATTGACGATAATGGTCATGACTATGAGGTGACGACTCCCCAGATGGTCCTGCTGTGGGGGTTCGGAGATGTACTAGAATAGGTAGCTGGTAGATAAGGGAGAAACGACTGAAGCACCTCACGAGAAACCAGGGTTCGTGTGAGAGTAAGACAAATGAAGGACTGGGATGAAAAGGTGAAGTGATTGCTAGAAGAAATGGTCACTGGTCACATGGCTATGGAAAGAGGGATACGTCTGGCTTGTGGGAGATCAAGGACCATCCCCTGGTAGTTGGAGGTGCAGGAAGGACCACTAATCTCTCTCTCTCAGCATCTATCTACAGACAAGATGGCATCTAATTGACATCTGGCCAATTTAACCCAGACCGCCACCACCCTCAACTTGACCGGCCAAATAGAATCTCAATCTAAAAACTCTTATAAACTTCCCAAGAGACACTGATTTCAGAAATGGTCAGCCTCCAGTAAAGATAACAGAACAAGATTAACTTTCTGGACACTGATTTGGTCTCTTTAGCTTCATCCTGTTACTGCTGGCCTCTTTTGTTCATTTGTCACGGACTGCTCTAAACTCTTCAGCACCAGTGGTGATGGGCAATTGTAATGCCCACGACTTCCCAGGCTGGCTGGGTGGGCGGTGCGTGGTCGCTGACACCTCTGGCTACCCTCGGGTGCGGGCCCGACTGCTGTATGTACTCCAAACAGGCCCCATCAGCCTCCAGGGAGTAGCGGGTGTGGTGACTCTCATCTGATGTTGCTGAAGACAAACGGCCGATTTGGTATGAGCTCCTATCAGTAGAAATGGACTATTTATCTGGTGGGGTATTCACATCGCTGAGAATTCTCTCTCATATCTTGATATACGAAAGGTCAGGGGAGAATAATGGAACAGCCCCGTACATATCCACGCATGTGATGACTTGAGCCATAGCTTGTGAGTTTTGGCAGAACACTCTGCCATCTTCCTGGAATATGAGAGAATGTTCTATAAGGAGCTGCTATAAGGCTACCTCCCACTCACCTTCCTAATATCCCCTGGGAGGTTGTCATGAAACAGTTCCTCATCACCTCCCAGGTTCTGATGAAGTGATGGCTTTCTGCCCACCCCCACCCAGGCAAGAGCCACAGAATAGAAATCCCCTTGGCTGCCATCTAGAAGGAATGCCTCAGCAACAGGGTACTCTGTAACTCACATTGCACTGATCTGGTGGTAAAAGTTTCAGTGTTGTCCTTTTGAATGTGTGGGACGGGGTTCCCAGGGAGCTGGTACCTTTGCCTATTCTTCCTTTTACTATGTAAGAAATAAAATGTCTAAATCTAAAAGTGGCTTGTTGTAGCTTTACTGATTAAATCAGTCAAGCCTTAGCTTTGCCTTTTCCTCTTTGACACTTCATCATTTAAATAAGAGAACTATACTATTAGTTGATCCCAAAGGTACACTGTGGCTAGCCATACGTTAAGATAAATAACTCAAGGCAGGTCATAATGGCCATTACCCAAATTTTAGGCATAGTGCCTAGAATGTACTAATCCGCCTCTAGGTAAGGGATGGTTACCTGGGGTGTGCAGACAGGCTGGGGAGTGGGGGGAAAGCTGCAATTCTATGTAATATGTTGTATATAGACTCATTTTTTGCAGTTGCAAAGGGCCGTAACTTTCAGATTTTTAAAAGGTCGGGGACCTAAACAAAGTTAGGAAACTCAGCTTTGGTATATGATAGAGATTCAGTCCTTAACCAGACTCTGGTCAGGCTCTCCCCAGGCCTCTTCTCAGCTAGGCCTCAGCTGGGGCCGAGAAAGACTTGAACACACCAACATAGTTTCTAACAGCTCAGAGTAGCATCCCTAGGATGACCTTCATCCTTAGGAGAAAGGCCTGCCTGAGAAAACTCAAGGCTGCCAAAAGAATTTCCTGTTTGTTCCCGCCAACACCTAAAAATAAGGCCCCTGTCTCCAGTCTCTGAGGAAATGCAGGAGTCTAACTTTGATAAGCACCGGTTAACAAATCAGATGAGTTTCACATGGACCAACTGCCCCGCTTCCTGCTTTTGTAATTTTTCATTTCCCTGTCTCTGCTCAAGCCCCCACCATCCCGCTTCCCGCTCTCTCACTCTCCTTTGAAAATGCCCAGTCACTCCCCCGCAAAACCAGAAGGGAGTTTAATCTCTTTTCCTTCCTGTCACTCATTACTGAATAAAATCTGTTTTCACCACTTTAATGTCCACTGTGCTTATTTTTGACAGTCATGTGTACCTTGAAAACCCAAAAAGTAATACTGAGCCCCAAAGTGGAAACCATACAAACCACCATCAACAGATGGGGAAAGAACACATTGTACCATATCCCCACAATGGAATATTAGTCAGCCATGAAGAGGAACAAAGTACTGATATAGGCCACAACGTGGATGAACCTCAAAAATGGCACGCTAAGTGAAAGGAGCCTCTCACAATAGACCACATGTCCAATGAGTCTGTTTGTATGAAATATCCAGAACACGCAAATCCATAGACAGAGAAAATAGATGAGTGGCTGCCAGGGGCTAATGAGGGAATGGGGTCCAGGTGATGCTAAAGAGCACAAGGTTTCCTTCTGGAGCAATGAAAATATTCTAAAATTGGTGTGGTGACGGTTGCACAAGTCTGTGAATCTCTTAAAAGCCATGTAATTGTTCAATGGGGTGGATGATATGGCACGTGATTATATCTCCATAAAGCTGTTACCAGAGGGGGGGGTCAAAAGAACATTAAAATCATCTAAAATCTCCCCTGGGAAAAACAGATACCACATCGCAATATTCTATTTTCCTACTTAATGGCCTGTTCGGTGTACTGACAAGTGGACTCCTCGGGGAGGCTCTCGGCACAGCAAAAAAAAAAAACAACCCACGAAAACAGCAAGTAAACAGCGCTGAGGACAAAAGTAAACTCACAAACACCATGTACTGCTTTTCTGGTACCAACAAGCCTGCCCCTAAAAGTTGGCAGCCATCAGTTGGATAAACAGAAGGAGACAGGTAACTGTAGGCACAGGTCATTCCTTTGCCTACACTGACAGATGTGGCAGAAAGAAGGCCCACTTGGGGTCAAAGGTGAAGAGGAGCCTCGCTGGGACAGTCATGTCTCAGGACTGTCAAAGTGTCATCAGGAATTTAGCCCCAGCCCCCTCCCACAAGTGGAATTCACATTTCCAAGGGAGAGAAGGTGCTAGATAATTAACAGCATTCCCCGGTGACCCCTGCTCTCAACCTGGCCTTGAATGATCTCCGAGATCAGTGGCTCCATGTGGACTTAGGATGAGCAGGACTACTTGTATTTTTTATTATGAATATTTTAATGTGGATAGTTAAAGAAAATAACATTATAAATACACATGCACCCACCCACCAAAATGAAGAACTGTTACTATTTGTCATATTTGCTTCAAGTCTTTTTCAAAAATGAAAACATTAAAAAAAAAAAAGAAAACACTTTGAAGTCTCCTTATCCTTCCCTTCGCCCTCCCTTTCCAGAACAACCCACTATTCTGAATTTGAAATGTATCCTTTCCGTCAACGTTTATATAATTTTACTACATATATATGGATCCAATGACAGCCTATAGTATTTTTGTGTGGTTTTTTAATTTACAGAAATAGTATTCTACTATACCTATCATTGCCTACATGCCGGGCTGGTCTCAGGCGGGCGGAACGAGAGTATTCGAAGAACAAGGAACGTGCAATCAGCAGCAGATACAGAACTGGAAAGAGGATGTAGCACAGAGGTGGAAATCGAAAGTAAGGACCCAGAGCCAAACAAGGGTGCAAGAGGAAGGGCCATCAGAGGACCTCAAAATATTATGTTAGACCAGGAAGCACATGCACTTATCCCCTGCTTTCCATTCTTTGGCTGCTGCTGTTGTTTTTATTGTAATAGGTAATTTCACTGTAATAGAGAAAACCTGGTGGAGGTCCAGAGCAGTCCCACATTAAAGGTAAGACCTCCTCCTAACTGGTCTCCAACGCCAAGACCCCACACAGAGGCAACCATCATTACCAAGTTCTGGTGCGTCCTCCCAGAGAGATTTTATGCACCTACTAAATATATACATGCATATATATACAGTTTTGTGCCTTACTTTCTTCCCATCTCTTAGCAGGCAATTCATAGTAATACACATAGAGCTGTGGGCTGTTTTAGCGGTTGCATAAAATTTCATCGTATGAAGATGCTATAATCAAATAGTCCCTTACTGGGACATGCATGTCATTCTAATCTTTCCCAATGAGAAATATTGCTACCTTGAGTATTTGGTATTCTCTTTGACCAGAGAATTGTACCTGTAAGATAAAAATTCCACAGTGCAGTTGCTAAGTTGGTATGATTCACACTTTTGACCTTAATACCTGGTTTCAAATTGCCCACTCCTGAGGCTTAAAAGCCACCCACCCAATTTGGCCATAGTCTCAAGGACAACCTATCATGTCTGCCAGATGAGACTGAGAGCCAAATAAATGTAACTAGAGGATAATCTCTGAAAGCCTGGATGGTAACAGGAGTCCTGGGGCAGAAAATCTACTAATCAATGGTATTAGCCAAACTGAAGAAAGAATATGTTAACAGAATGGGAGTGGCCATTACAAAACCCAGAAGAGGGGAGCCAAGCAGCAAGAATTTGGCAGCATTCATCTCTCAAGAGAGATACTTAATCTAATGGATAGGCACAAGAGAGGCACATTCAACCAGGTTTCTCCAAAGCCTAGATGAAATTTCCTTCCATATGATTCTACTCCTTTCATTCTGGGGTCTCTGCACACCAAGCAATCCACTAATGTAATGACTATTTTCTCTCTCTAGGTACCTGGATCCTAGGAAAAGGATGTGGTGGATTAAAGATGGCCACAGATTCGTTGACTCCCTTCCCATTAAGAGGTGAGGTCTATGTCTTTTCCTCTAGAATCTGGGTGGGCTCTGTAACTGCTTTGATGGGTAGAATACAGTCAAAATGATGCTGTGCCAGTTTTCAGGCCCAGGCCTTAAGAAACTGGCAACATCCATTTTCTAGCCCTTGGAAATTCACTTTGGGGGAAGCCAGTACCCTGTAAGAACTCTGACTATCCAGAGACCACCATGCTGTGAGGAAGCCCAAGCTAGCCACATGGGGAGAGAGAGAGAGAGAGAGAGAGAGAGAATGATTCAGCTGATGTGGCCAAACCAGCCCAGGGACCAAACATGCAATTGAAGAAACTATCTTGGAAATTCCAGGCCTACGAGTTGTGACATGGGGAAAAACTAAGGAAGCCAGCCCAAAACCAGGCCTGAGGCCCGGAAATACACCCCACTCGAGCCATCCCAACCATCACTAGCCATTCAAACTGAAGCCCACTACACTGTGAAGCTGAGATAAGTCAATTCTGATGTGTACTGCTCAAATTCCTGACCCACAAAATCAGGAGTGTAACAAAATATTGGTTTAAGCCATTATGTTTTGGAGTAGGTTGTTACACAGAAATAGATAACTAGAATACAGGGTTTCTATGTGATGGAGTATTAGGATCCCCAAGAGGGCTGGCTTCTCCAGTAAATAAACACGTGGGCACTCCAGTCCACTATCTGTTTCTGTGGGTTTGGCCAATGTTGGTCAGTCTCTAATAGTCTGCCCATGCTGAATTTGCTGATGAAATTTAGTTTCTGAACTCAAAAAGCTGAGACCTGAAGGGTCAGGCTTACTCCATCTGCCCATCGCCCTCACTGTCTCTTCTTTACTCCATCTAACATCACATAACCCAGACCCAAGAGCTGAGGAGAAACTCACAAAGTTTGCCACCAGATGTAGCCACTGCTCGGTATCCGTCACAGTCCTTTGGCTGTTACATGAAATTTATTATTTTTTATTATTTTTATTTTTTATCTGAGAGGGAGAGTGGGGAGCGGCAGAGAAAGAGAGAGAATCTCAAGCAGGCTCCACGCCCAGCACAAAGCCCAACATGGGGCTCCATCTCACGACCCTGACATCATGACCTCAGCTAAAGTTAAGAGGTGGACGCTGAACCGACTGAGCCACCCAGACGCCCCTGAAATTTATTTTTTATTAAACATTACTGAGAACATTCCCTGTACCCAGGCCTGTCTCCGGCACTGGGAGACAAAGAGGTGGGAAAGACATAGGCCCAGCCCTCAGAACTTATCAGCCCAGCCTCTAAGCCATATAAACAGGTGATGATATAAAACATGGGCACCTGAATATATAAAACAAGTATTAACAGACCTAAAAGGAGAAATAGGCAGTGATACAATAATAGTAGGGGAATTTGATACCCCACTGGACAGACCACCAAGACAGAAAATCAGTAAGGAAACATGGGCCTTAAATGACACAACAGACTAGACGGATTTAACAGACATATACCAAACATTCCATTCAAACACAACAGAATCCACATTCTTCTCAAGTGCACAGGGAACATTCTCCCGGAGAGATCACATGATAGGCCACAAAACAAGTCTTACAAGATTAAAATCTTATCAAGCATCTTTTGTCACCACAAGGGTATGAATCTAGAAATCAATTACCAAAAAAACCACAAAAACCCAAACACACCCAACACCCTGGAGAATTCACGAAAATGTGGAGATTAAACAACAGGCTACTGAATAACCAAGAAACCAAAAGAGAAAAAAAATACCTAAGGACAAATGAAAATAGAAATACAGGGGCGCCGGGGCTCGGTTGGTTGGGCATCTGCCTTCAGCTCGGGTGGTGATCTCAGGGTCCTGGGATCGAGTCCCACATCGGGCTCCCTGCTCAGAGGGGAGTCTGCTTCTCCCTCTGCTGCTGCCCCTCCCCCATGCTCATGCTCTCTCTTTCTCTCAAGTAAATAAATAAAAATCTTAAAAATTAAAAAAAATAAAAAGGAAAAAAATGAGGGACACCTGGGTGGCTCAGTCGGTTGAGCGTCTGCCTTTGGCTTGGGTCATGATCTCGGGGTCCTGGGATCGAGTTCTGCATCAAGTTCCCTGCTCGGCGGGAAGCCTGCTTCTCCCTCTGCCTGTCATTCCCCCTGCTTGTGCTTACTCTCTCTCTCTGACAAATAAATAAAACCTTTAAAAAAAAAAAAAGAAAGAAAGAAAATGGAATTACAGCACCCTAAACCTTAAAAGAGGAGGAGGCGCCTGGGAAAAGGAGGCTGGGGCCTCCGACATCCCTGTGAAGAGTTAAAAGCTGATTGCCCAGGCCCTGTGGAGATTCCCGAGCAGGGGAACCAAACATGCTTTAAGGGACACGGACAGGGCAGTGGTGCATGCATAAATTATAGGGGCAGACTGTGCAGCACAGGAGACTGAGCAGGAGGGGGCGCCCGGGCACCCTTCCTTCCCACAGTCCCCATGGGGCTGCTCATGCTGCCGGCTGAGCCACAGCCAAGGAGGAGGCTGACCTGGCGCTGGAGCTGCCGGAGCTGGACATGACACCCTCGAGCAAAGCCTGCCAGGTTCAGAAGGTCACAGATCATCTGGCCTTTGATCTGGCCTTTGATGCTGATGTCCAGCGGAGAATGGAATGCAGGCTTCAGGGAAAGGAGGCAAAGAGTGGTGAAAGCCAGAATTTATGGGATACAGCAAAAGCAATTCTAAGAGAGAAGTTCGTGGTGATAGATGCCTACATCAAGAAACAAGAAAGATCTCAAATAAACAACCTAACTTTACACCTCGAGGAACTAGAAAAAGAACAACAAACTAACCCCAAAGTTAGTAGAAGGAAGAAAATAACAAAGATCAGGATGGCAATAAATAAAATAGAGACTAAAAATAAAGACAATAGAAAATATCAGTGAAAACCATCTGCCTCACAAATGGGCAGAAGATCCGAGTAGACATTTTTCCAAAGAAGACATACAGATGGCCAACCGGTACATGAAAAGACCCTCAACATCACTCATCATCAGGGAAATGCAAATCAAAACCACAATGAGATAGCATCTCACACCTGTTAGAATGAACCTCAAAAGGACGAGAGATGACAAGTGTTGGCAAGGACGTGGAGAAAAGGGAACCCTTGCGCCCCGTTGGTGGGAATGCAAACTGGTACAGCCCTTGTGGAAGAGTATGGAGGTTCCTCAAAAAATCAACAATAGAACTACCCTGTAATCCAGCAATTTCACTCTGGGTATTTATCTAAAGAAAACAGAAAATACTAACCCAAAAGATCTATGCACCCCATGTTCATGGCAGCATTATTTACAAGAGCCAAGACCCAGAAGTGATCTACGTGTTCGTTGATGGATGAATTGATACAGAAATTGTGGTATATATACAATGGAATATTATTCAGCCACACAAGAGAAGGTCAAATTGACATGTATGACAATATGGATGGACCTTGAGAGCATTATGCTAAGTGAAATAAGTCAGAGAAAGACAAATACTGACTGATCTCTCTTCCATGTGGAATCTAAAAACAAAACAAACAAAACCGAATTCACAGATACACAGAACAGACTGGTGGCTGGCAGGTGGGAGGGGGGTAATATGGATGAAGGGGGTCAAAAGATACAAATTTCCGGATACAAGGTAAATAAATCCGGGGGATGTAATGTTCAGCCTGGTGACTATAATTATTAATACAGTATTGTATATTTGAACGTTTCTAAGAGAGTAGATCTTAGAGTTCTCATCACAGGAAAAAATATGTGTAACTATAAAAAAAAGATAGAGAGAGAGAACCATGTGTATGAAATGACACACGCATAGGGCATTGTGGGGCACACGAGGGGTCGCCAACCGAGGCAGTCCACAATAAGAACTATGGAATATGTAACTGGTCTCATCATTCTCTGGGCCGACCAATTTGATATAAATCTACATATAAAGTTAATATACGTTCACATTTCATTTTTCTAGCACTCTTGGTATTATTTTAGTTAAAGAAAAGGGAACTGCATTTATGGACTAGCACGATTTTCACATGTTCCAATCCCCACTCCACCCCTTAAGTCCTACAATGCTTCCCTGAGCTGATTTTATTATTTTTGTGTGTGATGCACAGTTTTTGACAACTGAGGGTCCAGGGGATATTGTGGTCAGCTGCCCTTCTATCAACTCCAGTCCTCTGCCTTTTGTGCAGTACTCACGTGGTTTAGGTGGAAGGGACCCCAATCCCAGCTTTAGGGCTGAGCCTGCATGTGTCTAAGCTAATTAGAGTATGTCTCTGGCCACTAGGATGGGTTCAGACACAGGCAATTAACCCAGGTCAGTCAACCAACTTCTGCAAGACAGCAGACCCGAGAGAACTGCAGAAAAACAAAACTGTAGCTTTGATGATCTCATGAGTCTCCAGAGCAAACCATATAGCTGAAGGGCATCCAACTATTACACTTTTTGGTTATAGGAGCCAATAAAGCTACCTGAAGCCAGTGTGAGTGGCAACCAAATAAATTTGAACTGATACAAAGTGGGTCACTGAAATGTATCCTCCTCCTCAATAGGGGTATTAACTGGGTTTTATAGATGTGCAGCCCTCCACTCTTTATTAACTCATACCAGCCACACGTAGTGGGAAGGGCTAATGTATTTTCCATCAATGCCCTGGGAAGATTCATGCGACTCCAGATCTCTGGGAGACAGGGGCTGGAGCCAGGGGGCTCTCTTAGATCCTAGCCCTGGCTGCTCTAAAAGGCTATACATGCCTGGGGCTCTTGGGCGGCTCAGTCAGTTAAGCAGACGACTCTGGATTTACTTACAGGAATCCATCTCAAAGAAAGAGTAAAAGGGGCACCTGGGTGGCTCAGGCGGTTAAGCGTCCGACTCTTGATTTCAGCTCAGGTCATGATCTCAGGGTTGTGAGATCAAGCCCCATGTTGGGCTCCGTGCTCAGCATGGAGTCTGCTTGAGATTCTCTCTCTCCCTCTCTCTCAAATAAATAAAATAAAATAAAATAACATTAAAATAAAATAAAATATTACACATTCCTGGCTTTCTCCTGCTTCTTCCTCCACCTCCTAGGATGGTCTAGAATTTCTTTGGTAGTTACTGCTCCAGAGATAATCCTGAGCAAAACCTTCCAGTAAACTCTCCCTAAGAAGTGATGAGAAATCCTTAGTCATCACCCTTGGGGCATTCACTGGGCCTCTCATATTTCCAGAGGTTAAATCAAGTAGGAAAAGTTTACAGGATTCTGGTTTCTTGGCTTACTTGGTTTCTTGAAGCTGCGCCTGGAAGGAATGATTTGTTAACCATCTCTGAGTGCCTTGGGAGCTGTCCACCAAGTCTTGGAAACAGGAGCTAACAAAGAAGGCCCCGGGAGAGAGCAGGAGCCCGGGTGGGTACAGAGGATGCACGTGCACAGACACTGGTCAGTTTAGTGCTTCAAAGCCTCAGAGTCATTTTCCCCCCTCATCCTCAACTCCTGGTCCAGCTTTGTCTGGAGGGTGGTTTGGATACACCACGCCCGAGCCTTTGTCCCGAGGCCCTCTCTACCTCTCCTGTCTAGTCCATCCTACTGCACACATCATAACCTGGACAGTGTCCCTTGGAGGCCATCTGGCCCCCAGGCCCGCTCAAGAGCCCATCGAAGCCCCTCAGAGGAACCCGGGCCCTCAGTCTGACCTTCGAGGCCCTCGTCAAAAGGCCTGTCGCATCCCCAGGGCCCACAGTCCTCTGAGTTTTTGACTACTGGCCAGCACACAGCTACATGGTAACCAGCCTGCTCGCCAGCCCAGCAGGTGAGCTTGCCCGTTCCTCTTGCCAATCACTGTGAACCACACATGTGGAGGGCAAATGAATCAAAGGTCCTACTCCGCCCCCAACGCTGGACAGGCTTCTCCTCGCAGGGCACTCAAGTTCTCTTTCTGAAATGAGCTGTTTATTGACTTGTTCATACCCTTGTCCTCCTCCTTCCCCCAAAGGAGCATATAAACCCTGGGATGTAAGCTTCCAACTGAGCATATAAACTATGAGGGCATTGGCTGCCTCTCAATGAATCCCAGCACTTGGAAAAATGCCTGGGGCAGAGTGGATGGGTTTATACTTTGTAATAGTCATGAGGAAGACAGATCCCAGATGAATCTCTTCAGTTCATTTCCTAAAACCTCTCCACCTTAACCCACGTTGGGTTTTCCAGTTTCCATCCGTTCACAGTGGGATATCCACCCATCCCTGCCTCAGTGTTCCACTGAATAAACTCTTCTTACTGGACACTGATTCCTTAGTAACAACAACAACAAAAATGCACCTTTTCCTAAACGTCTACGATTTTGCTTTCACTCCCTGAGAAGTGACATTTTTCTCCCTATGGAAAAATCTATCGTGCAAATTGCCAGATGTCTGTAATCCTACCCGAAGCCATTTCCTTTGGAAGAAGTCTACGGGAGCCAACATCATCTCAGAATTAAATAGTGGTTCTACCACATCTGGCAACTTAGACACTTGCATCTGCCATTCTGTTACCAAGACAGTTCCTGCCTCTCTCAACCTCTGTTCATTTGGGAACCTGGCTCCCAAGTCACCTCCTCCCTGGTGCCCTACCAACTCCTGGACCTATTCATTTCAGTTCAAAGGCTTCTGTCTACCCTTTACACATAATCCCTACAGATGTCCAGTCTAGGACCATAGCTCCCGTCGGTCCTGAGCTCAATTCTCGTGTCCTTCACTTTTTTGTCCAACATCTCTCCAACTCCAGCTTCTCTGTCCCGATGCTCACCCCCGCGCACCCTGGCCGCGAGCTCCGCCCCCCCATCCCCCCGCCCCGCTCGGTTACCTGGAGCTTGTGTAACTGCAGAACGTAGCCTTGCACTAACAGCTGGAAGAAGAGGCGCAGTTGCCCGGGCCCTGGAAGCTCCTCCAGGGTCCGCAGTCTCCGGTCGCCAGGCCCGTTTCCAGGAGTCTCGGCGGTAACCCGGGCGGCGGCGGGGATCGCGGCCTTGGCTCTGGCCCCGTGCGGGCAGAGGCCAGGGAGGGCCACCCGCGTACCCAGCAGCGCCCACCGCAGCCTCGCGCCGCGCAGCGCAGCCAGGGGATCCATGGCCCGCGCCGCCGCGCCTTTGGACCGCGAGTGAAGAGCGCCTGGAACCCGCTCAGAGATCTATCCGGAGGGGCGGGTTCAAGGGCGCCAACGGCCGGGGGTGGGCCGGGCGAAGGCCGGCTAGGCCCCTTACTGCTCACTTTTCCTCGCGGTCCTCGGTCTCTCCCCGACGGGACCTCACGAACACACAGAAGCCACCTCCTCCAGCCGTAAGCCTGCAGCCCGGGGGGGGGGGGGGGCGCCGGCCAACACCACTGCAGAGGTTGCACCCCGGGATTTACCGATATCTCCAGAGCGCCGATCGCGGCCCCCTCTTCCGCGACTCCCCACCCTGCACTTCCGCGGACTCTCAAGGAGAACTTGAAGTTCTTTGGTCTGACATTTCATTCGCAGTACAGCAAAGTTCTCGGAAGCTCCGGGCACTTCCAAGGCCAGGAAGCCCCAGCCAGGGAGCCGGGCCCTCGCCTGACCTACAGGTTCGCCACGGCAGAGCGCCCTAGCGCCAGTGTTCCTCCCTTCCCCGAGAGCAGGAACCGGCTGCTGAGATTTAACTGGCCGCCGGCTTTTCCTAATGCGCACCACCCCCAAAGCAAAGCAAAAAAAAAAAAAAAAAAAAAGAATAAGCAAACAAAGCAGAGCACAGCAAAGAAAAGAAAACTGGCCCGTGTCCAAGGTCATCTGATTCCTGGAGGGTGAAAGCCAAACAGACAAACAAATTTACATATTAAAGGTTTGTTAATGCAATTCTATTCTCTCCACACTCCTTAGGGTTTTCCAAACCGTAGGTTGAGCCCGGATTTAGGGACTGTGACCAGAATTATTTTTTTAATAAGATGGAAAAGAATAAAATAGTACAGAAAATACTGCCAAGAAGAAAGAGTAGTGTTTCATGAATCCTTTGTCTCCTATATATTCAAAGTACATTGAAAAGTTATTTCTATTTCAAAAAGTTAAAAGCAGGATGGTAAATCTTGTTCTAAGAACATTGGAAGAATTGGTTATTTACAAACAGCCAGAGGGAGAAAGGGCATTTTGGGTTCAAAGGGGCAACAATTAGAGGGTCAGTTAATGTGGCCTAGGTGTGGACTTATGTTTGGATTTACCCCATTTGGGGCCATAGGGTTTCTTAAATCTGTGACTGAAAATCTTTCATCACTTTGGGAGCTTTTCAGACATGATCTGTTCAAACATTTCTTCAATCCCATTCCTTTGTCTCCACCCCCCCCCTTCTAAAACTTCAGATTATACCTATTCTAGGCCTTCTGACCCATCCTTCCTGTCTCTTAGCCTCTCTCCTGCATTTTTTTAACTTTTGTGTTTTTAGGCAGGCCCCACACCCAGGGTGGAGCCCAAGTGGGGCTTGAACTCAGGACCCTGAGATCAAGACCTGAGCGGAGCTCCAGAGTTGGTCGCTTAATTGACTGAGCCATCCAGGTGTCCCTCTTCTGCACTTCTTAAAAATTCTCTTGTCTCTTCTAGCTCCTTAATCCTCAATTCAGCTGTGTCTAACCTGCTGTTAAATCTTAATTTCAGCTATTGTATTTTTCAGTTTTTAATTTTGAATAGCTTTTTTTAAATCTATGTCCTTTTTTATATTTCTAGTTTTATGTCCGAATTCTTAGTTTTATCTTTTATTATTCCCTTATATTTTGTAAAAATAGTTGTTTTAAGAATTATGACTAATAACTCCAATATCTGGGTTCTACATGAAACGGTTTCTAATGTCCATTGTTTCTAGTGGTTTTTGTTCATGTTGCCGTATTTCTTCCTGGGCCTGGTTGCTTTTGATTGTGTGCCAGAGAAATGCATTCTTTAAGTTTCTGGTGGAGCTCATTAAGGTTTAGGATGATTTCATTTTCCTCAGGCAAGATTTACTTTTGTTTCTCACCGTTGCCTGAAGGCACAAGCAAACCAGGATCAGCCTAGTTCAATTTCAGAACTGAGATTCTTTGAAGCCAAGCTGCAATCCTTTAGAAAGCCAGTCTAGCCCAGTCCTTTAACCCTTTGGGATCTCTACCTGAAATTGGGTATAAGAGATCATGGATTCCAACGTTTCTTCACCCAGCCCTGTGAGGCTAAACCACTCAGCTTCCTCTAATGAAAATGCGGGGGGGGGGGGGCGCCTGGGTGGCTCAGTCAGCTAAGCATCTGCCTTTGGCTCAGGTTGTGGTCCCAGGCTGCTGGGATCGAGTCCCGTGTTGGGCTCCCTACTCAGTGGGGAGTCTCCTTTTCCCCCCTGCTCGTGATCTCTCTTTCGCTCTCTCTCGGATAAATAAATAAAATATTTAAAAGAGGGCGCCTGAGTGGCTCAGTTGGTTAAGCGACTGCCTTTGGCTCAGGTCATGATCTTGGAGTCCCGGGATCGAGTCCCGCATCGGGCTCCCTGCTCGGCAGAGAGTCCGCTTCTCCTTCTCACCCTCCTCCCTCTCGTGCTCTCTGTCTCTCATTCTCTCTCTCAAATAAATACATAAAATCTTTAAAAAAAATAAAAAAATAAATAAAATATTTAAAAGAAAAAAAAGCTTAAGAAAAGAAAATGGGAAATACCACTAATAGAAAAGTGGTACATAATGCCTAACTTAACCTCTGGGTTTCCGTCTTCTGGTTCTATTGTCTTATTACCTTGCGTGTTCGCTGATGCTGATGCTTCAAGTAAATGCTTGACATATTTGTAGTCATGTAGCTTTTCTAGCTATCCTTAGAAAGAAAGTCCAGGATTAACAGTAGAAATCTGATGCAGGCTTTTATCTTTATTCTCCCCCGCCCCCCGCACACCAGATTCATTTTCTTACCTTTTTAAAAAACTGCCTAGTAAAATTTTCTGATTTCCCGATAAATGCTTTTAATGCTATACATTTTCACATGTTACTGTGTTGGCCATTCCAACAAGATTCACTAAACATTCTCCCTTATTGTCATTCATGTCCCAATAGTTTGTAATTTCCATTTTGATTTTCTTTTTAATCTAAGAGTCATACAGAAAGGTGATTTTATTTTCTTGCCAATAGTTGCAGTTTTGTGTTTTGTTTTGAAAGGTTCCATTCTTTTGTTATTAAATTATAGTTATTATATTGTGGTCAGATTGTATAGGGTCTTTTTAGAATTATCAAAATGTTTTTATAGTCTCATAATTGTTTCTTTTTCTGAACATTCCATGTGCCTTTTTTAAATATGTATTCTCTGTTTATTAACTTAATTCTGTTATTTAGATCCTCTATAACCTTACTTACTTTTGTCTACTTGATTTGTTAACTTCTGAGAGATACATTTTAGTATCCCCAAAATATTATGTATCTGTGGATTCATCAAATTTTCTTGCATTTCAGGACACCTGGGTGGCTCAGTCAGTTAAGTGTCTGCCTTTGGCTCAGGTCATGATCCCAGGATCCTGGGATCCTTACTCAGCTCCTTACTCAGCGGGAAGCCTGCTTCTCCCTCTGCCTGTCGCTCCCCCTGCTTGTGCTCTCTCTCTCTCTCTTACAAATAAATAAAATCTTTAAAAAAAAAGCTGTATTAAAAAATTTTTTTTCTTGTATTTCCAACAGTTTTTGTTTTATATTTTGAAATCTGTTGTTAGATTCATAAAGGCTCATGACTATTATATATTCTTGATGAACAGCACCTCTCATAAATCTAAAATATTAAATTGCTTTGGTTTTACTATTGTTACTCCTACTTTATTTTTTATTCATGTGTTTGATATATCTTTATTCATCCCTCTATTTCCAGTTATTTTGATTTAGAAGTATCTCTCATAAATACCATGTAGCTGGATTTTTTCTTAACCAGCGAGCGAATCTTTAAATGGCAAAAATTATTTTTGTAATTTGAATGAACGCTTAAAACTAAATACATGAAATTGAATAAAATTAAGACATAATAAATGGATACCTTAGAGGAAATATAAATGGCCTTAAACATATACAAAAATGTTCAACTTCACTTGCAATGAAAGAAAGAGAAATCAAAACTACATAAGAAACCATTTTTCACCTATGAGGTTGACAGGGATCAAAAGCTTGATATCATTATGTAGTTGAAGGTATAGGGAAACAAACTCTTAATCATGGTTCAAAGGAATACAAATTACTACAGAGCATTCACAATTTAAATTGCACTTACCTTATAAGCCAGTAATCCTAAGTGCAGGGATTTCTTCTACAAATTCTTGCACATTTGCAAAATCACAAATACGGAGCGATATTTATTTTTTTTTAAGATTTTATTTATTTATTTGACAGAGAGAGAGAGAGAGACAGCAAGAGAGGGAACAGAAGCAGGGGGAGTGGGAAAGAGAGAAGCAGGCTTCCTGCCCAGCAGGGAGCCCGATGCGGGGCTCGATCCCAGGACCCTGAGATCATGACCTGAGCTGAAGGCAGTTGCTTAACCAACGGAGCCACCCAGGCCCCACGGAGGGATATTTATTACAGCATTGTTTGAACAGATAAAATATGAGAAACAACATAAGTGCTCATCAGTAGGGGACTAATGAGGTAAATGATGGTTAACCATCATTCAATGACTGAAATCATTTGCATTTGCATATTGTTGAAAACAATGATACAGCTCTATCGATAATACTGATATACAACAATTTCTAAGATCTATTTTTTTAAGTAAAAAGAGTAAGACGCAAACCAGTGTTATGGTAGCTACGCTATAATTATTTTTATTTTTTTTTTAAAGATTTTATTTATCTATTCATGAGAGACAGAGAGAGAGAGAGAGGCAGAGGGAGAAGCAGGCTCCCAAGGAACAGGGAGCCCGATGTGGGACTCGATCCCAGGACCCTGGGATCATGACCTGAGCCGAAGGCAGACGCTTAACCACCTGAGCCACCCAGGCGCCCGGGAGCTACGCTATAATTAAGCCAACATTTGCACACGCGTAAACTGTCTCTGGAAGGATATACCAGATATTACGATTTGTAATATTATCTGCCTCAGGAACAAAGGTAGCAGGCACACAACTCCCCAGCACACTCTCTTGGACTCTTTGAGTTATGTAATATGCACGTGTAATATCTAGTTTTTTCAAGTGGCTTATTCAAAAGTCACATAGCAAGGACGTTTTCTTTTGACCT
Organism: Eumetopias jubatus; assembly: GCF_037043125.1. Lineage (NCBI taxonomy): Eukaryota > Metazoa > Chordata > Mammalia > Carnivora > Otariidae > Eumetopias > Eumetopias jubatus. Next base: position 19,586,471 of record NW_028274809.1, read on the forward strand.
TTCTGAAAACTTGTTTCCCAGAGTGATGCCTGGCTGTCTATTATCCTGGTCACTTTGGTCCTCACTAGAGTCAAAACTTTAGTGAAAGCAATAATAATGTATTAAAATAATCAAAGCCATATATATATATGGCATTTTCTTTTTTCTTTCTTTCCTTCTTCTTTGTTTTCTTTCTTTTCTATTTTCAGTAGGGGGGATATCTAGAAAGATGTATGTTGGGGAAAATGTATAATTGAAGATATCCATGAATTAAGTACAAGGACAAATAGTGTGAATACAAATTGGCTGTAGGGGCATCTGGATGACTGTCAGTTCCATATCTGACTCCTGATTTCAGTTCAGGTCATGATCTCAGGGTCTTGGAGCCTGTTTAAGATTCTCTCTCTCCCTCTCCTTCTGCTGTCCCCCCGTAAGAAAATTTGAGATCTGAGAATAGGTAAAAACTGGCCTGATTCTTCTAATTAACTCATACATTTTTTTGTGATTTTGAAAACTAAAATAAACAGAAACTTTCCAAACCCCCTGAAAGTAGTGAATTTATGTTTGCACTGCTTGCCAAGGAATTAAATTGTACAGCAACAAAACATCCCCAAGGTAAAAATCACCCATAATCTCACCACATGAAAAATCAATAAAAGACCCCTGCTCTGCTTCCTCAGTTATATTCCCTCAGAATGAAATACTGTGCAGAGTTTAGTGCATATTCTTCCAGACCTTAATCTGTATTTACAAAACTTTTTTCACCTACAGGTAAAAGGGTCATACTGATACTTCAATGTGAAGTCCTTTAAATATTATAAAGGCTCAGGGTTTCTAAAAATATATTCTTATTGACCATTTCTATTTCTCTATGAAGTCCTTCATTATATCCTTTGATCTTTTTCCTGTCGAGTTTTTTTTTTTTTTTTTTTTTTTGTCATATCAGTGTGTTGGTGTTCTTTTCCTATTTAGGGAGATTAACCTTTGTCTGTTATATATTACAAGTATTTTCTTCTGGTCATCTGTTCCCTATATCTTGGTTGCATTTAAAGTATCTTTTGTTCATTTCTGTGTAGTCCAGCCTGGCATTTTTTTCCTTTTATGACCTCTTGGTTTCATATCTTGCTTGGGACTACCCCAACACTGTTAGCAGAAAAAACTTTCATAGGGACGCCTGGGTGGCTCAGTTGTTAAGCATCTGCCTTCGGCTCAGGTCATGATCCCAGGGTCCTGGGATTGAGCCCCGCATTGGGCTCCCTGCTCAGCGGGAAGCCTGCTTCTCCTTCTCCCGTTCCCCCTGCTTGTGTTCCCTCTCTCGCTATGTCTCTCTCTGTCAAATAAATAAAGAAAAAAATCTTAAAAAAAAGAATAAAGAAAAAAATCTTTAAAAAAAGAAAGAAAAAACTTTCATATATTTTACCTTATATTTGATAGTTTTGTTTTTTATATGCTATATATTTTTTTCACGAGTAATCCAATCCATCTGGAATAAATTTTTGTTTCTGGTGTGACCTAGGGTGTTAACGTATCTACATCATTAAATTAAATAACATCTAATTATTCCAACATGATTTATTATATAATAGCTCGGGAGTTTGCTGGGTACCCCCATCTCCCATCTGGGAGCAGGATTCTTTAACTTATAAGACTTAGCAGATTTGATCTTCCATTTCACTGCAGAACATTGCTTTGGTGCCGTGTACCTTTTTTTTTCTTTTTTTGATTTTATTTATTTATTTGTCAGAGAGAGAGACAGAGCACAAGCAGAAGTGGCAGGCAGAAGGAGAAGCAGGCTCCCTGCTGAGCGGGGAGCCCGATGTGGGACTTGATCTCAGAACCCTGGGATCATGATCTGAGCCGAAGGCAGCTGTTTAACCAACTGAGCCACCCAGGTGTCCCGGTGCCGGGTAGCTTTCAGGATTATCCTCTGATATTACAATGACCACCTGCAGCTTAGGGTTACAGTTCACCCGAGGGTGACCCTCTGTCTTCACTGAGGACCAGGAGGAGATGGGAAGGAACATACCCTTCCACGTCATGCCACTCTGCCTCTTTAGTGTTCACAAGACCAACAGAGCAGACAACCTATGATCCTTTAGCAAAAAAGACATTTCCAGAAGGGAACCGCTACATAGGAGAATCACACATTCTCCCTCAAGTTGCCCAAGGGTGGGCAGCTGGTGCCCTAGACCTTCATGACTCCGTGCTTCAGATGCTTCTCGAACAGCTTTCTAACTGGCTTCTCCAGAACTTGGTTTGTTCCTGGTCCCTCTTGCATTCTCTTCTTCAAGTCTCGAAGTAGAGAAACTCTACTTCCCTTCCTTGAGAAAACCCCACTTCTTTCCCAAGGAACCTGGATTCTTTTCTTCAGATTAAGGTTCTGAGTCTTAGTTTGATAGTTTCATTCAACCCTGAGTTTCAGCCAGTGGCCCCACAGGCGCAGGGGGGTGGGCACCCAGCTCCCAGGAGATGGTGAAGGAAGACCCTCCGGTTCCTGTTGTATTCACAGTATTCCCGCCCGTGAGCTTGGCGGCTGGGCAGTTGGCATCGTTCCTCTACTGGCTGACCTCTAAAAGCGAGCATCTCACCCGAGACAAATTACTTTTCTTCCCCTTAAAGACGGTTTAGTCTAAACCGTATCGAAGCCAGAGCATTTCCTCTTAAAATTAATAGAATCAGTGAGTGTCCATTATTTTGCTGAAGAACAAACAAAGCAGCTGGTTTCTCCCCTGCCTTTCTTGGGGCCCAGGGGAACTGCCAACTTCACAGAAGCTCTAGGCTAGTGCTTAAGGGCTGCACTCTCAGGCACCCAGAGGAAAGCACCTGCCTTAAACTCCTCAAGTCAACAATGATCCTCTCATCGGGGATGGGACAGCATGGCCCATTCTTCCACACAGTGCTTCCCCATAGGTTTGAAATATCACATACATTTTTTTCTTCAGTTCGAACATGAATTTGGATCTACGTCTATACTCTCCAGCCCAGGTGCCAAAAACCCTAATGGCTTTAGGTGAAGCAGACCAGGCTGGAGAGCAGAGCAGGGGAGTGCTGGGAATTGGGACAGCTACCACCCAACCCCAGCCAAGCATTGCCATGCAGGAATGCAGGCCCCATGTGGCTGGAGCTTTAGATTTTAGGCAAGAAGCCAAAACATCAGAATTTTTATGAGAAAACCCCCTACAGCCTTAATACAAACTAATCAGTCCAAACAAAATCTGTGTGTGCCAGTTTTCACTCCCTGCTTTATGTCCCACTCCTCTCTCGACCTGTTCCTGGGCCAGTGGAGTCTCCTTTGAAATACTGCTTGTTACAGACTGATGTGTCCGCCCCTTAAAACTGTTTGTGGAAGTCCTAACCCCCAGTACCTCAGAATGTGACTATATTTGGAAATCGGGCCTTTAAAGAGGTGATTAAGGTTCAGTGAGGTTGAATGGGCCCTAAACTAATACATTTGACATCCTTATAAGGGGATTTGGACCCAGACACACACAGAGGAGTCCAGGTGAAGGCACCTGAGAAGGACGTCTACAAGCCAAGGAGGGAGATCATAGGGAAAAAAATCCACCCCTGCCAACACCTTGATCTCAGACTTCTGGCCTCCAGAAGAACTGAAAGAATAAATGTCTGCTCTTTAAGCCGCCCAGTCTGTGGTGCTTTTTAATGGCAGCCTGAGCAAACTGGTGCACTGCCTCTTTCTTTTTTTTAAGATTGATTTATTTATTTTAGAGAGCTCGTGTGCACAAGCGGGGGGCAGGGGCAGAGGGAGAGGGAGAAGCAGGCTCCCCGCTGAGCAGGGAGCTGGACAGAGGCTTGATCCCTGGACCAACCTCCCCCTCCCCCGAGATCATGACCTGAGCCCAAGGTAGATTCTCAACTGACTGAGCCACCCAGGTGCCCCCAAGGGTTTAACTCTTGATACCAGCTCAGCTCAGGTCTTGATCTCAGGGTCATGAGTTCAAGCCCCGCGTTGGGTGGGGAGCCTCCTTTAAAAAAAAAAAAAGTCATGCAAGGCACAAGGCAAGTCACACAACAAACAAGATAGAACAGGTATAGGACGTTAATGAATCAAAAGACTCAGTCTGAGTCGCACCTGAGATAAGGCCTCGGTCCAGTCCAGGTCCGGTCTGGGTCTGCTCTCGGCACTGACTGCTGATTGTGTTCAGGCCAGCAAGGATCTCGGTTCTGTTCAGAGATCAATCAGGCAGAGCCTTTGGCAGCAGCTACCTTTCTGAAGTGGTCAGACGCAGAAGGCTCAGTGTCCAGAGTCTGACCATTTGCTGCAAAAATCCTCCCTTTTACCGAGGATTTAGTCAGTGCCGGGCGTTTGCAGACCTGCTCTCCTTCTGCTGCTTATTGTTCTGGGTGCGTCGTCGGCAGGGGCTGCTCTCAGCAATACCTGGTCTGAACCGCAATGCCCACAGCTGCCTGCACCATTGCTTGACACAGGCCACTGCTTGACGTGAGGGACTCCATCTTGCTTTCTACAGTTCCCTGGACTGACTTCCTTTCACCAGACCTCTTCGCCGTTGCCTCCCCTTCTGCCACCTCAGGTAACCCATCTGCTCTTCGGAGCAGGAATTCTGGCTCTCAGTAACCAAGTAAGTTTTTTTTCTAAATATTTCATCACACATCTAAACCTGAAATTTTTCGCAAACAAATAAATGACTCTTCTTCTCTGCTGTGTTGGTCTTTCCCAAAAAGGAACGAGATGAAACATTTCAGCCACTGCTCCCTTAATGGGGGAGGGCCACCCATGCAAAGGGAGCCCCTGGGAGAGTTGCTATATTCTGACCCTTGAATGGGGCTTCCTACCCTGACACAAAAGAATTTATTGAAACAAGAGGCAGCCTGATATGGTGAAAAGAGCAAGGGTTGTATTAAAATGCTCACAATGTTTCATTAAGAAGAAACAAAAACAAGTTACAAAACCATTTCAACAATTCATCTCTCCCTCCCTCTCTCTCTCTCTCACACACACACAAAATTGGAAATACACACACGAAAATTAAGACTGGTGGTAAATTATATGTGACTTTTATTCTTTATAATTTTCTGTATGTTGTCTTAATTTTTTAAACGAATTTCTTTGTAATAAGATAAAAAGACTCATGGCAGTAAAGTATGTGGGCTGTAATGGACGCACAATCCTGGCTTTGTTACTAGCTATGAGACTCTGGGCAAGTTACATAACCCTTGAGTAAGTCTCAGTTCTCAACAATTAAATAAGAATAATGCATACCAAAGTTACAGGGCTGTTGTGAGGATGAAAGATAATATAAGTAAAGTTCATCACTCAATTAATGATTATCATTATTATAATTTACCAGGGTGTTCTATTTAATCTATAACCAGGGCTCTGTTCACAATGGATAGAAAGTATTGATTGATCCAGGAAGCTTGGGGGAGGGCCTGAATTCTCCATCTCTAACAAGCCCCTAGGTAATGACAAGACCTCTGATACCCATAGACCACATTTTGAGTAGTAGGCCAGAGGGATGAAGCCACGGAGGGAAAAGAATGTATAGCTGAGGGGCGCCTGGGTGGCTCAGTCGTTAAGCGTCTGCCTTCAGCTCAGGTCATGATCCCAGGGTCCTGGGATCAAGCCCCACGTCGGGATCCCTGCTCCACGGGAAGCCTGCTTCTCCCTCTTCCACTCCCCCTGCTTGTGTTCCCTCTCTCGCTGTCTCTCTCTCTGTCAAATAAATAATTTTTTAAAAATCTTAAAAAAAAAAAAAGAATGTATAGCTGATCACTACAGGTATTTTCATGCTGGGAGCATTTGGAAATTCTGGAAACAGGCGGGAAGTTGAAAGTCCAGGCTTTAATTTCAAGGAAAACCACTCAGGCGGGACAGAGAAACTAGAAAGAATGTTGGCAGAACTTATAGGGGACTTCCAGCACACAGCCCGTTTCTCCCTCGGGACATTGGCCAGATTCTAGGGTTGCAAAGCGAGAGATTGAAAAGCTAAGAAGAAAAGCCTCCAAAAAGCGGAGTGTTGCTTTCAGCAGTCTTGCAATATATGTAGAATTAAAATGTAATTTTAAATAAGAGGTTCTGCTCACCTAATTCCAACGTGTCTGGGGGTTGGGGGGAGACACCACCACATGGTGCTGGGACACCAGCTGGGTGCCCTACAGCTCAGCTCCATTCTGACACCATGGACCCGGAGACAGCATCAGATTCTACAGGTGAGGGGCCCAGTCCCGCGAGACTCTTGCCCACCCCTGCAGATGCCAATCTAGAGCCCAGGTGATCTGTGTTTCGGACCACCCAGCTGCAGTTTGGAGGTTCCCGTGACCTCTTAGACCTCTGATGCCCGGCACAAACGCAGGTGGTTATTTAGACTTCTGACCAACTAGCTCTAAATCAGAGGGTCCCAGGTTTTTGACTTTGATTAATTTGCTAGAGCAGTTCCCAGAACTCAGGAAACCCAATTACTCGCTGGATTGCTAGTTTATTACAAAGAATTTTAAAGGAGATAAACCAACCACCAGATGAAGAGAAACATAGGACAATGTCCAGAACAAAGGAGATTCTATCCCCAGGGACTTTGGGCCCAGGATGGTGGCATGTGGAAGCCTTCTGGTTCCCCAAACTGGAAGCTCTCCGAACACCATCCTTTGGGTTTTTTTATGGAGGCTTCATTACAGAGGCATGTTGATTAAATCATTGGCCGTTGGTGATTGATTCAGCCTCCAGCCCCTCTCCCCTCCCTGGAAATCAGGGGTCGGGACTGAAAGTTCCAATCCTCTATTCATGGTTGGTTCCCCTGGCATCTAGCCCCCATTCTTAGGTGCTTTCCAAAAGTCACCTTATGAATATAAACACAGTTGGGGTGGAAAGGGGCTCGTTGGAAACCACAAGGCACACATTGCACATTTATGGCTCTGGAGTGATTTCAGGAACTGAGGATGAGACAGCAAATATTTTTTTTAAAGATATTATTTATTTACTTGACAGAGTGAGAGACAGCGAGAGAGGGAACACAAGCAGGGGGAGTGGGAGAGGGAGAAGCAGGCTTCCCGCTAAGCAGGGAGCCCGATGCGGGGCTTGATCCCAGGACCCCAGGATCATGACCCAAGCTGAAGGCAGATGCTTAACGACTGAGCCACCCAGGCGCCCCAGGAGAGCAAAAGATTCTCCCATTGCTCTTATTGCTCAGGAAATTCCTAGGGTCTTGAGAGTTGTGAGCTAGGAACCATCAACGAAGACCAAATGTGTATGAGAAATATATTTTGGTCATCTGCATGACTGACTATATGTATTTCAAAAATCACAATGTCACAATAATAATAAAAAAGGCAGGAAGGGGTAAATGGAGCTCATGTGTTCTAACATGCTAGCATTATGCATTAAAACCAATCATTTGGGGGCGCCTGGGTGGCTCAGTCGTTAAGCGTCTGCCTTCGGCTCAGGTCATGAGCGCAGGATCCTGGGATCGAGCCCCACATCGGGCTCCCTGCCCTGCGGGAAGCCTGCTTCTCCCTCTCCCACACCCCCCTGCTTGTGTTCCCTCTCTTGCTGTGTCTCTCTCTGTCAAATAAATAAATAAAATCTCTTAAAAAATAAATAAAATCAATCATTTGTATTAGACTTCTGCTATTGCTGCATAACAAACTGTCCAAATAATTAGTGACTTAAAATGACAATGGCTGCATTATGGGTACGGATTCTGTGAGTCAGGGGAATCTGGAGTGGGCACAGTGGGAATGGCTTGTTTCTGTTCTATGGTGTCCGAGACCTCAGTCTGAAAGCTGCAAAGGCTGAGGGCTGCAAGAATCTGGAAGTGCCTGATGACTCAGGGGCGAGACTGTCGTCCAGAGTGTCCTCACATGGCTTTTGTGTGTGGCTTGGCTTCCCCATAGCAAAGCAACTTCAGGGTGCGTGGCCCCTCAGGGCTGCAAGCATGAAGGTTCCAAAGAATTGGGCAGAAGCAGCCTGATCTGTGATTACCCTGCTTCAGAAGTGACACCGCATCACTTCTGCCTTACTCTTTAGTCAGAGCGCTTACATGCTCTCCCACATTCAAGGCGAGAGAAATCAGACTCCAATTCCTAATGGAAGAATGGCAAGATCAGTTGTAGGATTACGAGTTTCCAGAGAAATTACGGCAGTCCCCTTTGGAAAAAAAAAAACCTCCCACATGAGCCATCTGTTTGGGGTGATGAAATATTTGGCAGTAGATAGTGATAATAGTTATGTAACAAAGTGCATGTCGTTAATGCTACTGAGTTGTACATTTAAAATGGTTAAAATGGCCAATTTTATGGTATATATATTTTGCCACCATAAAAAAATTATAGAGGGAGGAAAGGAAGGAAGAAAGAAGGGAAGAGAGGGAGAGAAAGAAGAAAAGGAAAGAAAGAGAGAAAGAGACCCAGCCCAGCCCAGCGCTGAAGTCAGGTAGGAGCTACGTGGGAAATTAGGCATGACACTCCACAGAGTAAAGCTGGATTCTGTGTCCACGTCCTACCGGTGCATGTAATTTGTACCCCCAAGATTCCCCAATCTAGAAGCTTGTTAGAGCGTTTGCAGATTGTTTGAAGGATAGTAGAGGGTTCGGCTGGACCCGTGATAAAGTGTACTCACTAGAGAGAATGAGAGGTTAAAAATAAAATCAAAGGACAAACTTGCATTTCCAAACCCACAATTTCAACAGAAGGTTTATGAGACCAACCTTGGAAGACTAACTTGTAATTCCAACAACATTACTGAGTTTCTCAAATTCATGTTTAATGAACAGTGACACAGAGCTGGGAGCAAATGGCGTGGGTTGGAAAGATCACCAGTGTAGTCTCTGGGAGGTGCAATGCCTGAATGATATTTTGTGGATAATTGTGTAACAAGGATGCAGTAATGCTACCAAACAATGGGCACATTGTCTGTTCAAAATGAAGTAAACAGTTTCTGTGCTGTCATCACATATTTGGTTTTTGGCTTTTAGCTGGGTTTTTTGTTTTTGGGTTTTTTTTTTTTTTTTTTGAAATCTGATGTCTGATCTTATTTATTTGCTACTCTTAGAAAAATCTCATTTTTGTTTGGACTCAGAGGTAGAAGCTCTCAAAGAGGATACTCCCGTCTCTTGGCAATCTGTGCTTGGTGCTTTTCTTTGGCCTCCTTCATTCTCTTGGCCAAAGGTTGAGCATATTCTGCACCCTCTTACTTACTTTTCTCTGTACGCTGTTTCTTCAGAGTGATTCGCCGACATTTGGGTTGGAGGACACACAGAGGACCAAGACGCTGAATCTTGGGCGCTTTGGTTCTAGGTTTCTTACCTCCTTTTTTAGGGGCTTTCTCACAACATACGGGCGGACATCATCTTCTTCAGAAAGACTGAAAAGCTTGTGGATTCTGCTAGCTCTTTGGGGCCCCAGTTTTGTTTTTTTTTTTAACAATGACCAAGTTGAGAAGCCTGAGATCGGCGTCCACAATGCAACCCTGAACAGATTTGCGCTTTCTCTCTCCAGTCCTCCTTGGTCTGTAGCGGGAATGCCCCTTACCCAGCATCAGGCGGACACGGCCATGGATCAAGAGCACCTGCTTTGTGGGGAAGCCTTGTTTGTTATCGCCACCCTTGCTCCAGACCACGAAACTTGCCATTCTTCACCCAGAACATCGGAAGCAACATCTGTGGCCACGTGCTTCTCCTAAAAGGTACGAAGTCTGCGTTCCTCATCCACTTCAGTGAGTCTCTGGCAGCCAGTAGCTGGAATGAGATGTTCCATTTCATCCTAAAGCAACCTACTGCCTCCAAGGTGCCACCAAAAAAGAGTTGCCATCGCATGTTCTAAACACTTATGGGGATGTTTGATTTTATAGCTTTATCCTGGATTCACCTGCTGCTAAATGGAACACAAGCAAGATAGAGGAGAAAATAGACATGGAATGTATAGGGGCCCAGGCCAGGCTGCCCCAAGATGGGCCACTTTGGCATGAAGATTATTTCGAGCTGAAGGCAATTAAGATCCTGAGGGCTCAATAGAAACTTTGGCCCTTTCCTTAACTAGTTAGAAGACTTTAAATTGGGGATCTTTCCCAAAATAATGGTTATTACCAGAGATAAGTTTTATCTGAGTGACCCATCTGTACGGCAGGGAAAACATCCAATTACCAACATTCCTGCCCTGTGAATTGCATTCCTTCCCTCTGAAGTCCCAGACCCCAACCCCCTTCTCATTAGGTCAGGATGACATATATCCCTCGTTTTGCCTGTCTTTGGAATTTCCATGTCTGTTTGGATTCCCTGTATGTACCCTGTTAGATTTTATTTTCTCCGTCTCATGTCAATTTGATTCTTAGTCCAGCTGGAAAGACCTTGAAGGGGACGGGATAGTATGGCTCCCCGACAAATGGCACACCTGATTCCACTTCTGTGACGTTCTCACCCATGTCTTCCCTCACATTTGTGTAACTGGGGAGTTGGATGCCAAAATCTAGACAAAGTAAAAATCTCTATTCAACTTTACAGTCACTTAATGAATATTTAGTGAGGGACCAGATGGAAAGTCAACCATCTCCAAAGATGGGAAATAAATGATTTCAACCATGTAGATTTTCAATTCTGTTAGGTGGGATTAGAACAGACTTTAGGACTAATTTTTCCCCACTATCAAGGTGATCCCCTTCTGAATGTTCAATCTGATGTCCCATGAATTATACATTTTTTTCTACTTTGGGGGGAACATAATCCTTTCCTGTCCTTATATGAGTTCTGAGGATTATGCCCTTAGGTGGGTTTTCCCCCCAGGCTTGGGTGGTTTCTTCCCACACATGCGCTGATCAGAATTGAGCTGAAGACTCAAAAGGGACACTCTGTAGATCTCCTGAGCATTCTTCCTGTCCCTCTTTCTGTGTGGAGCTCTCCTCTTTGGGAATTCCCCTAAGAATTCCTGGCAGCCCCGACTCCTAGTTCTCCTTCTTCAGCTCAGGGGCTCTACCAAGCTCCACCTGGGGTCCAGTTCCCTGAGCTTTGGTCTAGAAACTCTCTCCAGGTAGTAAGCTGGGGCAACTGAAAGGATTGTATTTTTTGTTTCCCATCTCTCAGGTCACTGTCCTATGCTGCCTGATGTCCAGTGTCTGAAAATCGTTGTTTCATATTTTGTCCATTTTTTAGTTGTTTCATGGGGGAGGGCAAATCTAGTCCCTACTACTTCATCTTGGCTGGAAACAATCACATAGATTTTAAATTAGAAAATATTCTTTATTGCTGTCTCCCTTAAAAATTGTTCTTGACTCCCAACGTATGTTATCTTTTATACTGAGGACTTGGTTTACCATCTCCAATATTAGGGGAGAGGGTTGTCAAGATAGGTGTCAGATGGGAGCTAGCAATTCTTTTTAATGATACTACAGGTATCTCTGTAGAATTGTTTAGCTACAGGTTGATTGCTATGATGGATAGCACAGGTCTTGAATTTGGCTTCTCATATAAATAAAATAAAATCTAATTTGCAGTTTGAGCTTCCAGACTCCATTTTATGAAGTCTCTTCTCTTTTTTTACAGCTGCATCTCTGGGGTACATCGTGGGATAAACTTTAGGATATGTAATCACTAAGAGATCTGTAAGTGCGAATGCAGGCCATTTTATTCTAGAGTTAAATGGAAGCCACTTTATTTAGAGTGGTACAAATAAAATAGATTTTTTTTAAAAGATTTTATTTTATTTTATTTTTTAAGATTTTATTTATTCATTTGTGAGAGAGAGAGAGAACAAGCAGGGGGAGAGTCAGAGGGAGAGGGAGAAGCAGACTCCCTGCTGAGCAAGGAGCCCGATGCGGGACTCAATCCCAGGACCCTGGGATCATGACCTGAGCCGAAGGCAGACACTTAACCATCTGAGTCACCCAGACGCCCAAAAAGATTTTATTTTAGAGAGAAAGAGCGCATACACACGCAAACAGGGGGAGGAACAGAGGGGAAGGGAGACAGAGAGAATCTTCAGCGGACTCCATGCTGAGCACAGAGCCTGATGCAGGGCTCTGTGCCTCCTTCCTTCAGGCCCGGTCTTCCCATTGATATCTGAAGTCTGTAACTGCTACAAGGCACTAAGAAACTGGACAGTACATGCATTCATTAGTTCATTCAATAACCTTGCACAAGTCATCCAACCTCTTTGAACCTCATTTTTCTTATCTGAAAAATAGAGATAATAATCATACCAATATTGAAGGAATTTTTTGATAAGAGTGTGTGAGTGTGCGTGTATGTGCATGCTCGTGTGTGTCTACTCCAAGAACAACGCCTGAGTCAAAATGGAAACCCAGTAAGCGATAGCTAGTATTTATTTTGCTCAAACGTCCACTGTCTGGAAAGAAGTATACATATTAATAAAATGTCTGTAATACCTCTTCCAGTGACTGATTTCTCTTCTGAAATATATCATGATGAGATTTTCAAGTCCGAGTCCGAGACTTCATCTATTAATAGCACAACCCATAAGAAAGGTCATTTGTTGAGGCTAGAGAGGAATTGCGAAAAAACAAAAACAAAAACAAAAAACTGTCTTTCATCTCCACGGATTTAAAGTTTTTCCCATCTAATAGAGGGAACAGAATCAGTGATATTTATCTCAGCTATAGTCTCAGATATGATTGCTGAGATACAAATTGGCACTTACCAAGCCCATGGTCCTGATTTTGAATCAATTCCCCAACAAGGGAGTTGACTTAAAATTTGTATTCCTCTGCCAAAGAGCATTCAGATTTGGGTTGTCTGGTTTCAAGTGAACTATCTTTCAAATTTGAAATATATCATGCACTGACGATATTATGACTAATGGGTACAGGGATCCATTCACCTTGCAGATGTAAGTTCCCTTTGCTAGTATTAAAATTGTCACCTGCCAACCTGGAGTGGCCTGCTTCTTTCTTCAGTCTCTCCCTGCCCTCTTCATATGGGGCCTGGTTTCAGATTACACCAGGAAAACTCCTGAGAGGGTTGTGAACCTACATATGCATACGATGGAATATTATTTGGCCATAAAAAGGAATGATGTACTGATACATGCTATGGAGTGGATGAACCTTGAAAATACACTAAGTGAGAGAAGCCAGACACAAAAGATCACAAATTGTAGGATTCCATTTACATGAAATATCCACAATAGTAAATCTATAGTGAGATGGCATAGGCTTGCAGGCCCCTTGCGAGCCAGGGTCATTCAAGGACTGCAGTGAGAGTTAGGAAAGCCAGGCAAACCTGAGCAAGGAGGAGAAAATGTTCTCTTCCCCTTATCTCATGTTGCAAGTTCTGAATGCCTGGATCTGCAAGAAGTGGCTCTTGCCTAGATTAGAGGCGTCCCTCCTTAGGACAAAAACATGCTGTCTCCAGAGGAAGGGTGGCTGAGAGAATTCTTTAATGTATCTTTCTTCAAGGATGTTAGTTTAATCCCATTATGTGTGAAAGTACATAGTGTTATGCTTACCTGATTGCTACAAGTATATAGCTATGTGGAAAATAAACGACAGCATGCAGTTGCAAGTGCTGCCTTTGCTCTGCATCCCCTGTGTCCCGGTGATTTCGCGACCCTTACCCAGGGACCCCAACGCACTAGACGTTGACACTATAGAAACAGCAAACAGGAAGTGAGGGTGGGGGGTAGGGGTGCTGGGGTTTCCTTTTAGATGGATGAGAATGTCTTGGAACTAGAGAGTGATGGTGGTCACACAACACTGTGAATATATTAAATGCCACTGAATTGTTCACTTTAAAACAGTTATTTTGGGGGCGCCTGAGTGGATCAATCGCTTAAGCAGCTGACTCTTGATTTTGGCTCAGGTCATGATCTTGGAGTCCTGAATTCAAGCCCCACATCAAGTTCCGCACTCAGTGGGGAGTCTGCTTGAGGATTCTCTCTCTCTCTCTCCCTCTGCCCTCCCCCTACTTGCACTTTCTCTAATAATTCTTAAAAAAAAAAAAGTTAATTTTATGTCAATGTCACCCCAATTTCTAAAAAAAAAGTGCTATCTTAAAATTAATGCACAGGTTTTAAGTGCACAACTTGATGAGTTTTAACTAGTGCATTACATGTGTAAACAAGACCCCTATCAAGAATAGAGCATTGCCATCACTCCAGAAAGTTCCCTGGTACCCCTTTTCCTACCACACTATTAACTCCCAGAAGGAAACATTGCCCCGATTTTAATCGCCACAGGTTATTTTTCTCTGTTCTTGAACTCCATGAGTTGCACTGTGTGTACTCTTTTGCAACTGGCTTCTTTTATGCAGCATAAATTTTTTGAGATTCATGTTGTTGAATAAACCAGTAGTTTATTTCTTTTTATTGATGAATGGTAATACTTCAGACCAGTTTATCTGATCTTCTATTGAGAGACACTTGGGTTGTTTCCTACTCTTTATTATGTTGAAGAAAGATGCAACAAACATTTCTGATGAGCATATTGTTTTATTGCGGGGGGACTATCTAGGACTGGAAATGCTGAATCGAAGGTAGATATATGATAACTCACAAGAAACTGCTGGTGTCTCATAGCAGTTGTACCATTTACACTCACACGCGTCAGATGTGAAAGCCCCAATTGTATAACCTCTCCAACATTTGGTCTTGATTGCCTTTTAAATTTTAATTATTCTAGTGTTATCTCATTGTCTTTAATTTGTATATGCATGATGAAATGGTATCTCCTTGTCCTTTTTAGAAAGTCAGCTTCATATACTTACATATGATAAAACTCACCCATCTGGAGTGTATAGTTCGACTACTTTCAACAAATGTACCGTCATGCAACCACTACCACAATCAAAATAAAGTATTTCCAAAGTGCCCCTGAACAGTCAATCCCCACCCTCATCTACAGTCTCTAGCAACCACTGATATGCTTTCTGTCACTACAGTTTGCCTTTTCTAGAATGTTATATAAGTGGAATCATATTGTACATAGTTCTGGGGCACCTGGGTGGCTCAGTGGGTTGGCGGGCTGCCTTAGGTTCAGGTCATGATTCTGGAGTCCCGGGATCAAGCCCTGCATCGGGCTCCCCACTCAGAGGAGAGTCTGCTTCTTCCTGTGACCCTCCCCCATCTTGGGCTCTCTCACTCTCTCTCTCTTTCTCAAATAAATAAATAATAAAATAACATACATAGTTTTTTGTTTCTGGCTTCTTTGATTTAGCACAATACTCTTGAGATTCTTCCATATTATTGCATGTATCAGTTGGTTGTTTTTTTGAGAGAGAGAGAGATTGAGAGAGAGAGAGAGAGAGAATGTGAGTGTGCATGCCAAGGCAGGGGGCTGGGGGAGGCAGAGGGAGAGAGAGAATCCTAAGTAGGCTCCACACCCAGCACAGAGCCAACGCAGGGCTTGATCTCAGGACCCTGAGATCATGACCTGAGCCAAAGTCAAGGGTCAGAGACTGAACTGACTTGAGCCACCCAGACCACCCAGGAGCCCCAGTTTATTCCTTTTTTTTCCCTGAGTAGTATTGAACAGATATATCACAATTTATTCAGTAGGTGTTGGATATTTGGGTTGTTTCCAAGTGTTTGCTCTATGAATAAAGCTGCTATGAACATTTGCATGCAGGAGTGAATTGCTGGGTCATATGCTAAGAGTATGTTTCACTTTACAGGAAACTACCAAGCTGTTTTCCAATGTACCATTTTGCATTCCCACAAGCAATGTATGCATTCCAGTTGCTCCGCATCCACGCTGACACATGGTATTTTCAGCCTTTTTCATGTGAGCTATCTTACTACGTAAGTGGTGTCTCCTCGTAGTTTTTCTTGTATTTTGGCTTTCTTTTGTTTTGCCCTTTTCCCATCCCCATCCCCTTATGTCAAGGTCTGGCTTTCAATAGATCCCAATGAAGGAACTGCTCAGCTACGTAGCAACCCAGACCCAGAAGCAGGTCCTCTACAATAGTTTAACACCAGGTTCTCCTTGAATGTGCCTTGCATGGGATGCAAGGGCAAGGCTCCCTTTCCAGCCACACCCGTGTCTCTGGAGGAGCGGCTGTCCACGCAGGACGCCATCCAGGGTGCACCTGCAGCAGGCACCTGGGAGAACGGGTGGAGGCCCAGTCACGCTGCCCCGTCATTTGGCCTCAGTAACATTCTTAGAGGTTCAGTCATATTCGTAGATGGTAGCTTCGCCCCATTGGCTCCTCACTGAAGAACATACACCAAATCTCTGAACCTGCATCATTATAGTTTTATTTTTTTTAAGATTTTATTTATTTGACACACACAGAGAGAGAGAGAGAGCACAAGTAGGCAGAATGGTAGACAGAGGGAGAGAGAGAAGCAGGCTCCCCCGATGTGCGACTCGATCCCAGGACCCTAGGATCATGACCTGAGCCGAAGGCAGATGCTTAACCGACTAAGCCACCTGGGCACCCCCCCTTTTTTAAAGTTTTATTTAAGTAATCTCTACACCCAACATGGGGTTTTAATTCACAACCTGGAGATCAAAAGTCACATGCTCTTCTGACTGAGCCAGCCAGGAGCCCCTAGAATCTATTTTAAATCTGAACTGTATGTTATCACTTTGCCTAATTTTTTCCATACATCCTCCCCCCCATTTAACCCTCATAACTAGCCAATGAAGTATGGTTTGGTCTCCCCACTTCACTAATTGAAGCATGAAGAGAAAAGAGTTTTTCAAATTGTGTTAGCTTTCCCAGTAACAGTCCCTAGCATTCTGTGTCCAAGTCCATTATAATAAAGGCACAAATGGGTTTTAGAAAACAACTATTGATCCTTCTCGTGTGCTTTCATCTATGTAAGAAATCTGCCAAGAGCAACATATGATTGCTTGCAGCTTTCATTGCTCCGAAGCTGATGAAAGGTCATGTCAAAAGAGCATCTATTGATCCCTGGACATTAAAGAGGATGAAAACTCTGGTGGGGGGTTGGGGGCGGTCCAAAGGCCAAGAAGGTTTGAGAGGCTGGATCAGAATCACAAGTGGCATGAGACAGAGGTCCCTCAGCTACACATCTCTGAAAAGTCTCAAAGCAGTTGGGGGATTCAACCAGTAAGCACACAGCTTAATCTTAGGTCTTAAAAGGACAAATCCAGGGGAAACGAGAAGGGGAGGTCCCCCAGCTGCCTTTGGTGCCCCCCTTATTTAACTAATTCAGCTGACAGGACATGGAAGTACCTACCATGTGCTGGGTTATCCACCTCCTTCACTGGCCCAGGGTTGGATGGACTCAGGGGGCAGCCAGGTGTGTCGTTCAGCCATGGCGAGAGGGATAGTCGCCCTCAACAAATAGCCTAAGAGCTTAAGAATGCACCTATAACAACTGTCCTTGGCATAGCTGTTGGGTCTGTGCATGTTCTTGGCTCCAGCTCCAGTTCAAGATCTCCCGCTTTCTGGACCCTGCTCCTCCCCCTTCCAGCCACCTGGTCCCTAGTGCTCCCCTGCTCTTCCTTTTCCATCAACGTTTCTCTTGGGATAGGGCTGAATAATTTCATTCAATTCACATACTTGCAATGCTTAATGTGTTTCCTGTCCCAGGGAATTTGTATTCTGTAAAATATTTTAATTTTATTTATTTGATGGAAAGAGAGCACAAGCAGGGGGAGCGGCAGGCAGAGGGAGAGAGAGAGAAGCAGGCTTCCCGCTGAGCAGGGAGCCCGATGCGGGGCTCGATCCCAGGACCCTGGAACCATGACCTGAGCCAAAGGCAGACGTTTATCCAGCTGAGCCACCCAGGCGCCCTAAGTATTCTGTAAAACATTAACCAAAGTAACCCTCAATGAAGAGTAAAACAGTAGAATGAATAATGCTGGTAGTGTTTGTGTGGGGGTAATGAGGCATATAAAGCCTGTTCTGGCCTTCCTCACCTCTAAAATGTCTCAGCTGCTTCACTTCCCTGTGGAAAGGGCTTTACATTTCTCGCCTGCATTCCCCTAGCCGAGGAACAGGGCTTGGACAGCAAATGGAGAAAGGAGTGACCGTGTTATATATTAAGTTCCCTTTACGTCCTAAGTACTTTTACTATGGCTTGCTTAATTTTCACAGCCCTGCAATGTAGGTATCATTTTCATGTTATTTAAAACATGTGACTTTAGGGGTGCCTGAGTAGCTCACTTGCTTGGGCATCCAACTCTTGGTTTCAGCTCCGGTACTGATCTCGGGGTGGTGGGATTGAGCCCCGCATCCAGCTCCACGCTCAGTGCGGAGTCTGCTTGAGATTCTCTCCCTCTCCTTCTTGCCCCTTGTTCATGCATGTGTGCTCTCATAAATAAATAGATAAATAAAATCTTAAAACAAAACACCGGACTTTAGAAAGTTAGATGACATGCCCAAGGTCACACAGCAAAACTGAGATTAGAATCCAAGGTCAGACTACAAGGTCCATGCGCTCTTCCTATCACAACACCACCTCTTTATCAGTATGCATTCTAAATTAGTTTCTGATCAATCTTGAGTGAATCTGAAGTGAACAGGAATAGTGACCACCCTCCATGCCCCCACCCCAGCGCCCCACTCCACTGATCCGGAAATACCCCGTGTTTCTCCCCAGTCTCCAAACAGGGACTGGGTGTAAGTCATCAATTTAGAAAAACAGTGGACACGTTCTGACACTTACCCTACTATAGCTCCAAAGTTAAAACTTTTGAAAAATTTCATTATTTCCCCCAAAGTCTTTATTTAGCTGAATACCTTATACCGTGGGTATTCATTGCTAAACATGTATGCTGAATGCTCAAGCAAGGTTCAATTTTCTCTCAAGGGTGAAGGGGGACTATAAGCCCCATTCCTTTCTCCCATCTGGCAAAACACTCACACCTTCAGATGCTGTGATGGGATGGAAATTAAAAATAATGTCCGTACAAAGATGCTTTAAACTACTAAGGACACTTATTTTCATTACTTGCTTAATTAAGCCCTCCTCCCACCCCACCCCCCAAGCCCACACTGCCGCAACGCCGGTCCCCTCCCCCTTCTCATTACGGGAGAATGCCGTCTGGGGACTCTCAGAGGGTGGGCTGAAGGCCTCAAGTTGCTTTCCAAGGAGCAAACCAGCACAGCCGGCCCTCCGGACCAAAGCCCTCACCCCAGACCAGCCACCCCAAAAGTACTGAAGCAGGTGGCCAGCTCCGTTAGGAAGGCCGGGTCCTCCCCCCATCACAAGGTTTGTTTGACCTGGCACTAGGGTACTGCATGCAGGTGGGGGGCGGAGCTGGCTTCAATTCTATTGGAAGGGTTTTAACTAGACTGCCGGGCCTCTCTGCTGGTCCTGGCTTTGACGTCCTTGCTGCTGAGGACTTTGCCACCAAGCTTTCTTCACAGCTGTCAACATGGCCTTCCGACTGGCCAGTGTAGCCATCTACTGGGTGGCCTTGAACCCAGGCAGGCCTCTCAGTGACTTTTCTATGGCTCCATCCCAACTCGCCACTTAGAACTCCAGGAGCCACGAAGCAGGGTGATGGTCTTTCCAAAACTCGGAGAATGAAGGCAGAGAGCCTGGGGCCAGGGGGCTGCTCCTTGGGCACCATTGCTAGAAAACCAAAGTAAAGAAACCGCAGGGCTGGGGCAGGAGTGAGCAGCTCCCAGGAAGTGCTGGGTCAAGGAGGAGCACAGTTCGAGGGAAAAGCACCTTTTTTTTTTTTAATTCTTTTTTTTTTTTAAGATTTTATTTATTTATTTGAGAGAGAGAATGAGAGAGAGAGAGAGAGAGAGAGAGAGAGAGAGAGAGAGAGCATGAGAGGGGGGAGGGTCAGAGGGAGAAGCAGACTCCCTGCCGAGCAGGGAGCCCGATGCGGGACTCGATCCCGGGACTCCAGGATCATGACCCAAGCCGAAGGCAGTTGCTCAACCAACTGAGCCACCCAGGCGCCCGAAAAGCACCTTTCTGATCCACACTATCACACTGTGTACTTCCCCTGGACACCACTCTGCCCCAGGAAAGGAGCAGAACGCCCGGCTCGGGGGCTCGTGTTCTTCATAGGCACCGTTCACTCAGTCGACATTTATCCCACACTTGCCATCTTACTGGGTCTTGGGGAGGCAGATTCAGTTAAGACTACGAGAGTTTCGTCAGCGGTCCGGCTAGAAAGCCATCCTACAGGGGTGACTACTCCTGAAACCCACCTGCCACGCCACCAGACTCCACTTGCCCTCATGACCTGGGAGCCAGACCCCGCTAATCAGAGACTGTGACGGGAGTAAGCAGAAGCCGAGACTCCCTCTGTGTTGCGGGGACATGAAATCAGAGCTCCTGCCCTGGACTGTGTCCTTCGATGGATGGACAGAGACAATAGCAACTGATTATCTGGGCTCCTTCACTGGAGCCACAGGAAATTTGCAAAGCTCACGAGACCTCTCACCTCACAGAGCACCAAGAACTAACATCCCTGAGAGAAGTCCAGAAGGTCGGAGAGGTCGTGACGTGAGGTCAGAATACAAAGGCTCAGGACTTCTGGCCGCTGGGTGCTGGAGGAAGTGAAGCCCTTAAGACGAGGACGACAAGAAGTGGGTTTATCCGTGTGCGGGCTCTCCCTGCCTGCCTACTGAGGAAGACTCAAGGTTTCTCAAAGTGTCCTCAGGACAGGGTGTGGGGTGCCGGGACTGAGGGTGAGACCTGAGGAGATAAGGACCTTTGGAGGGACCTCCTCAATTACAGGCAAAGGACTTCAGGCCCAAATGTGTTCAGTGCGGTTTCTCCTCCAGAGCTGTGACTTAATCGCCGAACCAAGGTCGGAAACAAACCACACACGGCTCTCTGAAGTTAGAAACCAAACCCTGCTTTATAAGGCTGAGTGGCCATCAGTGGCTTCTCTGCGAAGATATGAGGTACCAGCCAGTGAACCTTCCTCACCTTCTCCCCATTCCACATTCCCTCCACCCCTCCAGATACCCATCTCTGCAATTCAACCACTTCAAAAAAAAAAAAAACAAAAAAAACTTTGAGGAAGGGGCTGGGGCTCAGGCTGGCTGACCAGCCAGCCGGCCGGCCAGTTCCCATGAGGTAGCTAATACCGGTGCTCCTAGGCAGGGGCGAGTGGAGGGAGGCCAGTCACGGGCTCACAGCAGCCAGGAGTGAGTCACCGGTTGACTGGGAGGTGGGGGAAGCAGACAGTCTCGAAGTCTGCCCAGAGTACTTCATCAGAGGTAACATCTGGGTGGAGACGCTGGGCTCTTTGCTGGTGTCCTCACTGTCCTTGGAAGAACTGGGTTTCCTGGGGAGAGGAGAAAGGCCAGCTTGGGTCTTCTTGGGCTTCGGGATGGTCCCGTCTTCAGAGAGTGGTATGCTTCCCTCGGAGAAGCTGTGTTTTCTGAAGGAAACGGGTGGGGAAAGAAATGGCTGAGATGGCTGTGTAGCTGGGACTTTAGCCTGTGATCTGCCCTCAGAGTCTGGAGCAGGCATTCACGACCTGACAGGGCTACACACCATAGTTACATGGAGAGAGAGAGAACCATAAAATACATCTTCTTTATCTGAAGGCTGGGGAGCTTGGTGCAAACGGGAACGTGTGAGAGGAGACCTCAAGGAGCCCACGGGCAGTGGGCACAGCTGAGAGGTTAACCCTGCGCTCCGGCTTGACTGGGCCGGGCAGATGGGGAGCCACCAGGCAGAGGAGCCGCCGACCCCCCCCAAATGGAGAACGCTGATCTCATCATAATGTGGGAAGAGAGGAAGAAGAAAACTCCCTGAACTCGCAGCAGCACCCAACACCCTTCCCTTGCCCAGACAGCACTCACCCCAGCTTGTCAGTCTCTGATTTGGAGAGAGCACTGAGTGCCACATCCCCCTTTGGGACGGTCAGAAGTGATGTTGGGAGGGACCACTAAAAACAAAGGAAGCAGTGAGGCCAAAAGGGCTAGGCAGGAGTCAGGCGGGAGTGTTTAGGGTCCTGGGACTCTCTCCCGGCTCTACCTCTGAGTGATCATGGGGCTCTCCTCTTCCCTACCCTTCAGGCATGGGCCCATCTGGGACAAGAATCTCTGTTTTCTCCAGATTCAGACAAGAAGTTGAGGCTACAAAGCACTCTTTGACCCTTGAAAGAAAGGCACCCAGGGAATCCTGGAGGCCACTATTCCCTGAAAGGGAAAGGTCGGGAGACACAGAGACAGGGCCTAGCGGAGAAGTGAGAGGGTCTGAACCTACATCCAACCCATGCTGCGCTCTTAAGCTGGAGGACTGAGGGTGCCGACTGGAGTTGCCCCCCTCCCCTGCAATGGCGTCACTCACCACTGGAGCCGCATCAGAGATGGCTCCTGTGTGGAACCCTTTGTAGCACCAACTCCGAAGCAGATCTACTCCTAGGACAAGATTAGCAGGGGTGGGACTTAAGAGGGTGGAATCAACTGGTCAATTCTCCTTGTCAGGGAGGCCCCATTGTGTACCAGAATTTAATCACTCATTAAACATGGCCTCCTGTGGACAAGGAGGACACATCACCTTTGAGCTT
The DNA here is from genome assembly GCF_037043125.1 of Eumetopias jubatus. Lineage (NCBI taxonomy): Eukaryota > Metazoa > Chordata > Mammalia > Carnivora > Otariidae > Eumetopias > Eumetopias jubatus. The sequence continues at coordinate 19,608,831 of NW_028274809.1, forward strand.
GTTGCCATGGTACTTCTGTTCCCATTGGGTGGTGAGAATGTTGAAATATCGTGGCTGCTCAAAAAAGCGGAGATAGCGAGAGGAGATTCGAGAAGGAAAAATTCGTTCAAATTGACCACGGCGAGAAAACTCATCCTCCATCTCAACCAGAATCCGAACGTCATCTGGCGTCAGGACATCCAGCACAGATGCATAGAAGTCCTAAGGCCCAAGGAACGGAGAGGAAGAGAGTGTGACAAGAGGGTGTGAGCTGGAGGCAGAGGATCAAAAAGCTGGGGGACGGTGAGCACAGCTCTGAGGTCCTAGGGCTCCAGGACTCCCAAGGGAACACCAAGGCTGACTAGTGGGTCAGCTCAGGACCTTGTCTGTTCCCAAGCCTACTGAGCTTTGCTGTCTGGAGAAGATACTCTTGGTCTGGGCGGGGGAGCCCCTGGAGCACGGAGGTTTTAAGAGGTTGGCTGGATGGAGTCAAGCCCAGAATCTAGCAACTGAGATCTGGCATCTGCCTTCAGTCTACTACTCTCATTTGCTCCAAGAAGACATCAAGCCTCCCCGGGGCTCACTGCACCTCAAGAAAGAAACCCAAAGGGTCTACAGCTCTGACAACAGGGGATGGCTAGTATAGCATTTGGCTAAGAGCAGTGGTTGACCACGTGATAAAGGCCATCAACTCTCCCCTGGAACCACACATATGCCAGCAGATCCCTGCACACCAAGGGACCCCGGAGCTGGGTCAGAGAGAGGGAAAACTGCTTGCCTTGCGCTCCTAAATATTTCACCAGGGAAACTTTCTGTTGGCACTTGGGGGTGGAGGGTAATCTCCTACCTGATCAGGAATTTTCTGGGTCAGATAATAGGCTTTCTTCATCTTCTGTGCAGTGAAATGCTCCGGGGCCATTCGACATTTATCACTGGGGGAGCTGGGCAGGCTAACACAGTGGATGGAAAGAAAGCAAAGCGTAAGGTCAGCAGCTTCACATCCTGAGGACATGTGGAGACAGGGTCCATTTCAGGACCCTTAGCTTAGCTGGAGGAGGAAGACAACTCTTGGTTGGGGTCAGGGGACTCACTGGGGCACCAAGGTTAAGTGGTTTGTTGGTGGGAGTCACCCCCTTCTCAAGAGAAGACAAAGAAGTTTGAACAGATATTTGTTACTCAAGTAGATGAGACTGCAGTGCACTCTACTCAAGCAGCCTGTCTGAGCATCAAAGATCAAATACCACAGAATAACTAGAAGAGCACAAGGCACGCTCGCTGGGTTGCATGTCAGTGGTAAAAAAGAGGACTCTGGAATAATCGCTGCGTAGGTCAGTTTAGTTGGATTTGGTGGACACCTCCGAAATACCCAGCTCAGCACTGGGTGTGTGGCCCTGGGCACACTACAGGACTCCCTGCCCAGCGTCCTCACCCACATCACTACAATTACTGCTGAGAGACACGAAGACGGCCTCCACAGAGCTCACAGGACGGCAGGGGTCAAAGGACAGCCACGGCACAGAGCCACGCCGGAGGCTACAAGGCGTGGTGTGGAAAGCAAGTGCTGTTCCCAGCAAACCAGGACTGGAATCCCAGCTCTACCACTTTGTGGCTGAATAACCGTGGGTGGGCTGCCTAATCCCAGGGATCTCGTGTCCTCATCTGTCACCTGAAGATACTAATACCAACCTTAGGGGGTTGTGGTGGAGATAAGCTACAGGTTTCTCCTTACACACAGCAGGTCCCAACTAAATATTAGCTCCCTTCCCTCAAGAGTGGTTCTAAGAGGTTCGGGGCTGTGGTGGAGACAGCGCACGTGGAGCTGGCTTCATGAAGATGCTGCCCTCAGCTAGGCTCCCGTGGGTGGGTGAGGTCCCAACAGGGAGGTCTGACGGAGGGGAATGTCGGGAGGAAGCAACCCCATGAGCAGAGGAGGGGACACTATGGAGGGACAGTGAGAAGCCACACACATTTCAGAGAGGAGACTCGATTCGCTGACCCTTCCAACTCTGAGGTTCTAGGAGTGACTGCTTTGTCAGAGCACAGGAGCCAGGAAGAGGAGTAAAGGGAGGGGCACCTGGGGAAAGGAGGCCGGGGCCCCGAATGTCCCTGTGAGGAGTTAAAAGCTGATTCCCCAGGCCCTGTGGAGATTTCTGAGCTGGGAACAATATAACCAGCCATGCTTTTAAGGGGCACTGACGTGGGAAGAGGTGTGTGGGAAGACTGTGGGGGCAGACTGCGCAGCACGGGAGACCCAGCAGGAGGCGGCGCCCGGGCACCCTTCCTTCCCACAGTCCTCAGGGGGCTGCTCATGCTGCCGGCTGACCTGGCGCTGGAGCTGCCGGAGCTGCTGGAGCTGGACACGACATTCCCTGCGTTGGGCAGAACAAAGCCTGCCAGGTTCAGAAGGTCCCGGATCATCTGGCCTTTGATACTGATGTCCAGGGGAGAGTTGGAGTGGAGGCTTTGGAGAAAGGGAACAAGGAGTAGTAAAGCGGTTTCCGGCTATGCGCCCGAGTCAGTGCTAGCCCTGTGTGTACCCTGCCTTCCCGACTCCTGAGCACCACCGTGGGGGACTCCTTGCCCCCCCCCCCAGAGAGTGAATAACCTGGTTCCTGACTACGACCTTCGTTTGCTAGGGGAAAAGCATGTGGTAGGGATCAAGCTGGAAAGAGCAACTTTTAACAATCTCTCTCCATCCTCAAAAGAAGCTTGAGATCATGGCCAAGAATGAGCGAAGGAGCGAAAAACAGATCACGAAGGGAAAACACAAATTCTAGCGCAGGAAAGGTCTTCCCAAAGTCAGCGAGGCCAGAGTGGCAAGAGGATTGTGAGGATACAGGCAGGGTTGTACTCGGAGCGCCCTGAGACTTGCACCTACCTCGGGGAGATGTTGACCTCCAGGACCCAGGGCTTGAGGTTCTCATCCAACATGATGTCAAAACCGAAGAGCTCGTGGCAGCTGTACGGCCGCCGCACGTACATCTTCAGTAGGCTGGTCACATAGGGTTCGGACCTGGTCACGGGGAAGGCCAAGTCTTCAGCCCAGCTCCTCCCGGAGAGCCCTACCTACACTGCCCGGACCGGGGGAGCTGCCCAGAGATGGGAGAACAGAAGCACCCCAGGAAAAGCAGCTCCCAAGAGATGCCTCTGATCTGGAGCCAGCTTCTGGAGAGGAAGTTCAGTAAAAGAGCAGAATTCCATCCACTCCTTCCTAGTCCCTGTCCTCAGAAACTCACGCACAGCGTGGTCGGCATCTGGGGCGCAGCCGTGTGAAGGCCCATGAGCCAAGGGGTGCAGCGGCAGGCCCCACACCCAGGGTGGTAGTGTGACTCACGAGATGATGGTTTTGACAACAACATCCTTTATCTTCTCCCAGATGGCATCAATATTGACTCCCTTCTGGCTCAGGTAGTTCCATAAAGCCTTTAGTGCCCTGCAAAGCAGGGGGGAAGGGGAGGGAGTGTCTGGGGTTATATTCTATGAACGGGTGATGAAGAAAAGAGAAAAGAAAAAGGAGTAAGAGGTCCAAAGGCGTTCTCTCCATGTCTCTTCTTTTGAGGTTTTCAATTAAGAAAGAGAGGAGCTTGGACGGAAACAGACCAATTCTGAATTGCCCAGTGTTTACATAACCTTTGGGTCTTACATCAATCCTCCACTGACCCAAGCCCCTGAACCTCCCCAAAGCCCAGAACCCTGTGTTCCCCTAGGCCTCCGCCTGACGGGGACGCCGCCTGGGTACCATTTGTGGCCCTGGCAGGCCGTTGCATCGGCATTGGCCTGGTACTCGGCATTCTTTTTATTGACACTGTAGTTGGTCAGGTGCATGAACTTGTTGCCAAGGCTCTTCATGGAAGGGGAGTACCTGGAAGTGAGGAGAAAGGCAGAGGTAAGACAGGGAAACGGCAGGTGGACATTGCCCCAAATCCCGAGGCAGTAAAGGACAAACAGACAGATCTTTTCAGATCTTTTCAGATTTCAGATCTCAGGCGCAAGAGCCTGAGACGTATGTCTATTGGTAAGGTTTCTAGAATACCACAGCTCTTTTATCATGAGCCGCTCACAAAACTCAGGAAACCAGTTTACTTGTGTTTACTCGTTCCTTATAAAAGGAGACAACAAAGGATACAGAGGACCAGCCAGGTGGAAGAGAAGTGTAGGGCAAGGTATGTGGGACTCATCTCCTTCATCCCACCTCAGTCCTGCAGGAAGACTCACCCCACATTCAGTGAGGTCGAGAACCTTCTCATTTCCTCTTCCCCATGTGACAATGCGATTTATAACAAGAAACTTACATGTGTGTCTCTGCCCCTGGTTCCTGGCACAGAGCTCCTAAATCCCGTATAAATTCCTCAGTGAGAAGAGCACTATAAGAGCATCTTTTGACTAATATTTGGTCTTTGACCCCAGCTCCTGAAACCCTTGTAATTTCCTGGTGATAGGAGTGTCCTGTGTTCTAATGAGGTGACTTCGGGTGGGCTCCCGGATAGGGTCTGATCACCAGACAGACCAAGCCATGGTTAGAAGCTTGGAATTTTCGGCCCTGCCCCCCCTCTTAAGAGGGAAAAGGGCTGAAAACAGAATTAACGATCAATCATGCCTATGTGATGAAGCCTCCATAAAACCCCAAAAGTACAGGGTACGTGTTCTGGGTGGGTGAGCCTGTGGCATGTGCTGGGAGAGTGGTGCCCAGAGAGGGCAGGGGAGCTCTGTGCCCCTTGCCATACACGCTGTCCTGTGCCTTATCTCCTGACACCCCACCTCGTCTCTTCTATCTGGACGTTAGCCTGTAACCGAACTACCATCTCCTCTTATGATGAGCTGCTCTAGCAAATTAATGGAAGCTGAGAAGGGGGTCCCAGGAACCTCTGACTTCTAGCTGACCAATGAGAAGCACAGGGGGCACCCGGATTGGTGACAGGCATCTGAAGCAGGAGGAAGGGGCAACCTCGTGAGAAAGAGCCCCAAGCTGGGAGCTCGGACCCTGGCGGGGGGGGGGGGAGGGGGGAGGGGGCGCGTTGCCAGTGTCAGAAGGGGAGTTAAAATGCAGGATACCCAGCTGGTGTTGCAGAGAACTGCTTCCTGTGGAGAAGAGCCCCACGCATTCGCTGACCAGACGTGGCGGAAGTGAAGTGTTCTATGTAATAGGAGCCACACAAGAGGAAAGGAAGATTGGGTTTTCCAGATACACCCCTCCTTCTCCTTTGCCAACAAAAACTACCACAATGTGTTGTTTTTCTGCCTGGCATCCTCCAGTTTCCCTCGTTCTCAGGAAAACAAATCCCCAGAGCTGTCAGTGTGAGGCCTCAGTACGACCACATACTTGCAACTGGCAAAGCGGACGAGTCCATCTGAAAAGAGGTAAATCCGCAGAGGATCGTAGGAGGTGACGTAAACATAGATTCGCAGATCGAACTTGCTGCCGCTGATGAGGTAGGGTTTGTGTAGATACCTAAATAGGGAAGGGCCAGCTTTAGGGACAGGACCGACAAGACAGGGCTCGGTGGGTAAAACAGCAAGAGCCAGTCAACAGTCCCCGAGGCAAAGACCTTAAAACCGCTGGCTGACGGAGGTCGATGGCTGGGAGGACAAAGGGCAGAAGAACACTCACTATAAAAAGGGAACCCCCGGGCTGAGGAGATGGGAGAATGAGGAGCGGATGTGAGCTGGAGGCAGGCTCACCTCTGTACCAGGAGGGGCCTTCGCTTGGGGAGCTGACTCCACTTGTGAATGACCTGGATGCCAATGCCTCGGGCTGACGCTGGCTAGAAGTCAAGTGGAAAGGCGATGAGCTGTGCTGCCAGCCCAGTATGCCATCGTCCGCACTCTCAGACCACGGCCCGCCGCCCACCGCGATCCACCCACCGGTTTAACAATCCACTTCTGCCGGCTGCTGCTGTCCCAGGCTTTGCGCAGGAGCTTGGCATCCTGGGGCAGGATGAAGGACTGGGGGAAGAAGCTGAACTCCTTCTTGCCAAAGCGGCTCTGCATGCGAGACAGGTTCCGCCACAGTCGGTCCTTTCGCCCAATCTGGAAGGAACCTGGGAAGTGGTTTAGCTACAGAAGGGACAAAGGGTGAGAGCAGGGAGAGGGCCCAGGTGAGACCAGGAGGAAGACAGCAAGGCTCACTGGTGCCCTTCCAACTTCCTTAGCAATGCTCTGAGCTCTTGATCCATCTTTACCATCACCATCTGATGGTAAGTACTCCCTTGCTGAGCACTCACCAAAAGATGATTAAAACACAAACAAAAAACACCAAAATGTAGTGCCCCCGAGGAGCTGATAGCTCATGAATAGCCAGAGAACCGTGAGGTCAGGCATGATATTCCCCTTAAGTGTCTTTTGCCGTGACAGCCTGCAGAGCAAAGACAGGAAAGCACCTGGCCTTCATGAGGTCTGGGGGCAAGGGACTCCTTTGTTGCAACATAAGACCAGAGTCCTCTTTGTGCATATCCAGCTTGGAGGACCGGAGGCAATGCACAGTGGTCACAGGAGAGATATGATTCATGGAAACACGTGCCGCATCTCAAGACACACCAGAGGAGAAAGTGTCTTTGGGAGGCGGCAGCTGCGCCACTAGACATACGTGACCCGCCAGGGCCCCGCTGCCCCCTCCTCCTGTACCGCCTCCGCTCCTCTATGCATGTTCCTGGCTTCGTGGTCATCCTCCTCTTGCCCCCCTGCCCACACCAACCTCCTCCTGCCTGGTCCGAAGTCCAGGGGAAGGGCTCGCCAGAAAGGACACCTACCTTCTGATGCTCCCGAATGGATCGGAAACTAGGAGACTTCATGTGGTGACCCCAGCAGCCCAGCCAGTCATCATTTCCTACAGAAGGCACATCAGGGAGTCAATCCTGCTAGCAGCTCAGTCCTTGGGACAGAGAGGCTCAGAGGTCCCAGAAATACTGCCAGGCCTGGGCACAGCTCCCAGACCCCGTTTTCTAAGAGTTGCCATGGAGCTGTCCTACATGAGACCCTGGGGTCACAAAGAGAACAACAGCTCTCTGTCTTCTAACTCTGAGGACCAGGCTCCGGCTCAGAAGGACTTCAGAGCCATGTCTTCCTAGGAGGTGGAAACTCCAGGTCAGGGTCCCCGCAGAGCAGGAGGTCCCTAGGGCCCTCCTCCCGCCCACAGCCCATCTGTCAGGGCAGAGGACAGGCTCGCAGTAAGGCAGGTGACTTACTCTTGCTGATTTTGAAGTGGGACCGTCCAATGGTCTGCTTGACAATGTTGGGGGTCACTGTGCTCATCTTCCACCGGAGCAGCTTCCTCTGCTCCCAGGGAAGTTTCTCCACTGGGGAAAGGGGATGGGGGATGAAGAAGAGCAGGAGAGTCAGGGTTAGAAGGGGAAAGGTGGCACAGGTGCTCAACCTTCACTAGGGAGACAAGTCACTAAGGAGTGTTCTAGGCCAGAGTTTCAAAGGAGCACCCTTGGTGGGAGAAATGGCAGGTCGAGGAACACGGACAGGAAGGAGGTTGGAAGGGAGAAGAAACAAGGTCAGGTTATGGGGCTGACAAGGGTCAGCTCAGGGACGGACAGGGAAAAGTTCCCCATATCAGACCGGGGAACTGAGCACCAGAAAGGTCATTCTGGAAAGCCCCTTGCACCCTACTGCCACCTCCTCCCAACTTCGCTAGCATCCTACTCCTGGGGGCACTTCTGGGCTTAGACACTTGCCCGGGTTTACCTCTCTCATCCCGGGTGCCAAAATAGATGGTAGGGGGCACGTTGGGAAAGAGGCTGTAGATGAGGGCTGGCCGGACAATTTTCTCAGTGGAGAGGGGTTTGGTCAGAATCTCCGCACAGCTCCTAGGATGCAAAACAGACGTGTGGTAGAGAAAGGGGAGGCTACAGCCCTGAAGGGCTGTTACTCCATCATTTCCTTCAGGGTCCAGTCTTCCACATTGTGATTCTACAAAGACAAGTACTCAGTAATTATTTTGCAAACAGGAATCCATACTGTGCCAGGGCCAGCACCGTTACATGTCACCTAAAGACCAGACTTTCCAATACTTCCTTCTGTGATATAGCCCCAAAATTTCCGGTGACAGGCCACAGGCAGGGGAAGCCCCTGGAAAGAGTGGTTCTGAGAGCAGGTATGCGACACTTGAAGAAAGAGGAGTAAATGAGGAGCAAAAACAATTGATACGGACAATGAAAAATAAGGAAGAGCAGAAAAGACCTAAGAAGACGTATAGACAGTTTTAAAAACCAAAAGGAAAGAAAAAGCAACAGAAAGGAAAGAAATAGGGATACTTCTAACTCGTTTTATATTTAGGCTAATCTGAAGATATGCAGATGATGAAGGCTCTTCTCCATTTTGGAAATGACCCGGGACATCAGGTTTTTATGTAACAGTGTGATAACACAGGACTGGGAATCTGGGGCAGATGGCTCAGCCAAGGTGATCTCAAGGGCCTCTAAAAACTGAACACCTCAACTATGTGCCAGGTACAAGCAGACAGACCCAGACCATGTCTTTAAATAGCACTGAGGAAGAAGAAAATAGTTATTACTCTCTCTACTGGGCTGACATGACCCACAAAAATTACTATTTACGATTAATCTTTAGCTTATAAAGAGCCGTTCTGCCTGTTATTTTCCAGCACAACAGAAGAGGCACTAGTATGGAAACCATTTCAGTGTTTAAAATCTTAAAGATTTTTAAAGAGTGTTACTGGGTCAAGTTAAATACTAATTCTCAGTTAAATAATTCCAACTCTTAATTCCTCATCCAAAATATTTTATTTCGAAGGCTTTTAATTTACAGAGTATTAAGATTGCTGAAAATCAGGGAGTTAAGATTTAGAAACAAAGACAAAACAGGAATGTAAAATGGTATAGCCATCAAAAATTAAACATGTCGGGTGCCTGGGTGGCTCAGTCGGTCAACTAGGTAATGATCTCAGGGTTGTGAGATCCAGCCCCGCATCGGGCTCCGCACTCAGCTCGGAGTCAGCTTGAGATTCTTTTCCCCTCCTTCTCCCCCACCTTTGCTCCTCCCCCAGCTAGTGCTCACTCTCTAAAATAAATAAATAAATAAAATTAAAAAAAAAAAAAAAGAAAAGAACAAAAACACTAAATATGCAACTACCATACGACCCAGCAACTGCACTCCTGGACATTGATTTCAGAGGGATGAAGACTTATGTTCACACAAAAATATGTACATGAGGGTCGCCTGGTTGGCTCCAACGGTAGAGCCTATGACTCTTAATCTTGGGGTTGTGAGTTCGAGCCCCACGTTGGCTGTAGAGATTACTTAAAAAAAAACAAAAATTTTTTAAAAAATTATGTACATGATGGTTTACAGCAGCTTTATTCGTAATAGCCCAAACTGGAAGTAACCCAAATATCCTTCAACAGGCAAATGTACTGTGGTACATACATCCACACCACACAACATTACTCAGCAATAAAAAGGAATGAAAAACCTCAATGCATGCAACAACCTAGATAAATCTGCAGCAAATACGCCGAGTAAAAAAAGCCCCTCCCAAAAAGTTACACACGGCGATCATTCTATTTGTATAATATTCCTAAAATGACTAAATTATAGAACAGATTAGTGGTTGCCAAGCATCTTATAAGGAGGGGCTAGTCATAGGAGGGAAGTGGGTATGGCGATTAGGACAACAGGAGGGATTCCTGCAGTGATGTACGTATGTGTATCTTGACTAATATTACTATCTTGGTTATACTACATCACCCTAGTTTTGCCAGATGTCACCACTGGGGGAAACTGAGTAAAGAGTTGAGGGGAATCTCTGTATCATTTCTTACAACTGCATGTGAATTTGTAATCGTCTCAAAATCAAAAGTTTAATTAAAAAAAAAGGCAGAAAATCTTTGTTAGCTGCCTCTCAAGAGTACTGGACTGATCATCCTCAAGAGGCCTGGCTTCTGGTCTAGCAGTGTTGGAAACTATGACCCCACAATAGTTAACTTCTCTGGTCCTCAATATTCATTATCTGAAAAAAGAGTCTGGACTTAATGACCTCCAGCCCTAAAATTAAGTGATTCTTAGAGAAAAAGAATATGCAACAGGAAAGACAATAAACTATTGCTAGGTAGAGAAACAGAAACAGTGTTTTCAATGACCTTTCTATAATTGTCAACTTTTCTATAATAAAATATATACCTCTCTCACAATTCAGAGAAAATGATTTTAACAATCCAAAAGTATTTCTGATTTTAGTCATCCTTAAAATGCAAAGTGGTTTGGAACTCATCAACCTTCATTTGTGTGAAAATCCATTTAAGCCTGGTGTAGATAAAGACAGTACATCTTGTAGGAGTTAGATTAACCAAGAAACAAATTATGAATAAACACCTTTGGTGAATTTTATCTTATAAATCCAAAAAGTTAAGTAAAGGGCCATGCAGCTGTCTCAAAGGAGGGACAAACCTAGAGCACCCTTAAGTATGGAAAACATGAGACTCCAAGTCAATCACATAATAAATGCCCTTCTCTTATGGAGAGCAGAGGTCCTCGGGCAACATCCAGATGTACCTTTTTTTTTTCTGGAAGGAGGACAGTTTAGGCTCTAAGTCACAGAACCAAGGCACCAGACTCGAGGTACCTAAGACAGGATTTCTATCGCCCTTCACAGAAAGCCCTACTTCTGTCTCTCCACTTTGCAAACAGCTCTCCCCCCTTGCTGGCTCGGCGCTTTGAAACTGATACAGTCGCCGCCACCATCACACGCACAGAGCCGCAGCTGGCCTTGTCCACACTAACCAAAGCATGGAAGGCTCCTGGTCCCCCTGGCTTCATCTGAGGCACAGCGGACGCAGAGAAAAGCTAGCTGAGTGTGGGTGCTGCGTATGATAGGTATGGGTTAGCCTTGACACAGGTGGCTTTTCATTAAAATAAAGAGACATTTTGCATGAAAAACAGAACAAAACTCACCAATTGTCAATACTTGAACTTCGGGGGTTTTTGTTTTTTTTTTTTACATTTTCAATAGAAGTTATTTAAAAAAAAAAAACAAAACTTTAATGTTTAGTACTTTGGGGAGGGGGGTTCTTCATAATATTTAATAGACCAACATAATACATAATGAGGCAAGGTGGGAAGCGGTGAGGGGAACAAGATTATGCTGAATGAAGCGTGTTAACTTTCTACCCGAAAGATGCCATATATGACCCTTTAGCCAGTTCCAAAGATCTTTAGCACAATGACACGCCCTCGTTTATTGTAACTTCCTCACAGTCCTGCATTCCTTCCTCTCCCCTGACTCCCATCTCAGTTATGCAGCATCCTCCAACAACCTGTTTTGTAAAGGAAGGGCCTACATGAAGAGACTTCCATTGGTCCTTGTTTGAAAACTGAAGTCCCAAATGTAAAAATCTGGTAAAAATGAGTTACAGTTAACAGGGCCATTAATGACTTTATAATCTTTTTTTTTAAAGATTTATTTGAGAGAGAGAGAGAGAGTGTGCAAGCGAGCAAGCGGGGGGTGGGGGGATGGTAAGGGAGAGAATCTTCAAGCAGACTCCCCACTGAGTGCAGAGATCATGATCTGAGCTGAAACCAAGAGTCAGAAGCTTGACCAACTGAGCCACCCAAGTGCCCCCCTCTTTATAATCTTAAAGAGAGAGCAAATGAGCCTGTACCAACGATCGACACAACACTCACCGAGAGATCACTGCTACTGACTCGCTGGTGGAGACAGCACTGACTGAGGAACACTCTGAGTCTCCTGGAGGGGAAAGAGCAGAGACGTCCCACTGAGAGAGGCTGCTACGCAAACCCACCAAGCGTAGGCATCTCTTCCTTGGGCATCTTGCCTCAGCCTTCCTGCGGAGCCACGAGCACCACCCTGCCGCCTTGCACTGCCTTCCGTGAGCTTGGCAGTAGCACAGAGGAAAGAAGACTGGTGGACCGCAGGGCTAGTGAACCAATTTCCCAGAAGCCACTACCGCCCTTACACCCACAAGGCAAATGATTACGGTAGGGGATAAATGAGTCAAGGACCCAGTATACAACTGTCAGCCCCCTTCCCACATGGGTGGCGACCACTTCCCAGTTGGGAGGGGAGAGGGTCCCTTACTCACCCTCTTCCTCTTCATTCTCATCATGGCTGCAGCAGTCCTCCAAACCATCTGCTACTAGCTCTTCTTCTAGATCTTCAGCCTCACCCAGGTCTAGCTGGGGGTCTGTAGGTGAACTATAAGAAAGAACCATGCCCCAGCCCAGTCCGTAAGAGAGAGGTCACAGCTAGATGCTCATTCCTTCATCACCTCCCAGTATTTGTCTCCTCCCCACTCACCAACCTGCCGTCTCTTGCCCGGATCTCACAACTCATTTTTCTTGCCCTCAGAGCTTAGGTCTAGCCATAGTTCCTCAACCCTACAGCCCCTGTTGTGCAGAGAGGCACTCTGTCTCCCATCTTCTCTGAAGTCCCTCCACAGCACCTCAGTGCAAAATTCTGCATACAAAATACCATCAATGAATGTCTGGTAATTGACTTCACAGATCCCTGGACCTCTGGGAATTCCGAACAAGGCCTTGGTGGACCAAGGTTCCAGAGAAGTAACAAGGCACAAGAGAAGGAGCCAGGTTTGTGTATGCCCTAACTCTGAAATGGCTATGAAACAAGGAATGACAGAGAGCCTGATTTGGTTTGGAATTAAGTAGAAAAGTCACAGGCCCCAATGTTTCATATTATTTCTTCCTGGTTATAACCTAAAGCAGGGTCAGCAAACTCTTTCTCTAAAGGACCAGACAGTAAATCTTTTCAGTTTTGTGGGCTATTCAGTTTGGTGTAACTCACCCCTACCACTGTAACAGGAAAATAGCCACAGACAGCAATAAACGAATGGGTGAGGTTGCGTTTCAATAAAACTTTATTCATAAAAGCAGGCAGTGGGTGAGATTTGGCCCGCATGCTGGTCTAGGTTTGCCAACCTCTGCCCTAAAGTGAAAACCAAAATTCCAGGGCAGCCAAAAAAATAAAACCACCTTCAGAGACATAGGGTCAGTGTCACCAAATTATGGAGTATACATTCTACTGCCTCTAAAGGCATCAAAAACTTTCTCTAACTTACCCGATATCCCTAGCAGGGGAGTCCAGTCCCCTGGCTTCCTTAGGCCCCTCCTTCCCAAGCTGGCCCAGATGGATGGAAGAGAGGCGGGTGGCCACGTCGGCTACACCAAGCAGCTGAGGGGGAGAAGGCAGAACAGAAGTTTTCTCTTCTCCAAGTGGTAGGGAGTCCATCGCAGATCCACAGGCAGGGCTGTGGCTGAGCGCACTGGCATGGGAGGCAAGGAGGTGAATGCTGATGCGTTTGGTACAGAAGACCGTACTGTCCAACTCCAAGGTGTCTGAGGCGCTAGGGGGGATCCTACTGTTTGCTCCGGCATCCTCCTGCGGGAACTGCTGGCCTACCATGGGAGGTTTCCACTGCCGGGTCCTGTTGAGGAGATCACACTGCAAGCCGGGGCTCAGGAAACAAGACTGTTCAAACTGGCAGCCTTGCCTTGGCTTCTTCTCAAAGCCTCTTGCAGTCAACTTTCTCACGGCCTCAGTGAACCGAACCTCCTTAGTCAGAGCCTGAGGAACCAAGTCGCCATCCAGGCCACAAGGATGCGGCTCTGCTTTTGCGGCTAAGTTACTGCAGTTGTACTGGGAAGAGGCAACATTGGTGGTCAGAGTGTCGAAAGAGCGAGGGGCTGACAGGGTGCTAGGGGCCGGGGCGTCACCTGGGACAGTGCCATCGCTCTTGGGCACCCTGTGCTCCACGGGCTGGAGTGCACAGTCTCCGGTGCCCCCCGAATGATGCCAGGGGACAAGATGGACCTTGGGTGAGGGTACTGGCTTCAGGCCCTCTGGGGCCTGCGATAAAGGCACTTTAGTGCTATTTGGCCGCATGAAGGAGTTGTTATTCAGCACGGGCTTGTAGGAGGAGTGGGAGGAGGCGAGCGGAGATGGGATCTTCCCTGAGATGGCAGAGGCCAGGCTCTTCCCCGAAGGGTTTTCTCCAGCTGCGCCCACTGAGAGGTACGGATCTGTGGAGGACGCCATGGGCTGGGCCATGGGGGAGACCGTGAAAGAAGGGGCCTTAGTGGCAGTGAGTCTGACAGGGAGGCTCTTTGGAGGGAGAGAGAAAGGTCTCTTTTCCGGCAGGCTTGAGCGCAAGCAGAAGGACTCCAGCTGCTGGTAGGATTTGTGGCTGTAGCTGGCGCGGCGGTATAGCAAGGTGCCGCTGAACAAGTCTGGGAGCGAGTGCAGGGAACAGGAGCCGCTGTGGCCCGCGATGACAGCCGAGCGCCCCGAGCTACACAAAGTGCCAGGGCAAAAGAAATACGCTGGCTGGGTTGGGACACCCAAGAGGCCAGGGCCCAACCCCGCTGACAGTGTCCCCACCTGCTTCCGCTCCAGCTTCCAGATTGGCTTCACCTGCTGATGGGCCTGCGCCCAGCCTCTGCCCTCAGAGGGCTTCTCCAGCGGCCGGGCAGGCACCGAGCCGGAGGGGCCACTCTGCTTGAAGCTGGTTCCCTGGCGGAGGCCAATACTGTAGTGCTCTGTTCCTGCAGAGGCCATGAGGGGCCCCCATCATGGCCGCGTGGCCTCGTGGCCCAACTCGGAACAGGTGCCACGCACCTCTAGAAGCTGCGGCTGCATTCTCGAAGTCCGTCAGCCTGGAGGGAAGAGAAGCCGTTGGGAATGTTACCGTCCCAGGAGGACAGACCGCGTGCTATGGCGGTCCTCGGTGAAGCAACAGAGCCCCACCCCTGTCCCCACCCCCCAACCCCCAGGGCAACCAGCCGTGGCTGTCACTTAGGAGCCCCAGAGAAGAACATTAGACTCCTCCAGTGTTTTCAGCGGTCTTCCGGCTGCCCTCACGCAGTCAGAGCCGGCTTCATCAGGGACTGGGCCACCAAGGAGTCCACTCACAGGTTCCCACTCCCTCGGAGCTCTTTGCTCTCTCTCCGAAGAAAAATGCATCTGTCTGTCTCACCATCTGTGACTTCACTGAGCGGCTTCCTTCTCTCTCCTAATAAGGCAAGTCCAGGGGTGGCAGAGAAACCAGCCAATTATCTTCCTCCTCACCAACCAATTCTGAAAGGTCAGGGGTTACTTGAGAAACCTATTTTACATCTACTCATCCCTGACCAACTCTCAGAGGCCCCTGGTGTGGTCTGCTTTTCATGGCTAGGTGTGACAAGCTGAGATAGAAGCAGAGAATTCCCCTGCTGATCTCTGGAGTTCACTCGGAAGCTGAGACACTGACTTCACCTCTCCAAGTGTCTCGCCAGCTATATAGACTTAAATCCCATCACACGTGTTGATGGGAAAAAGAAACAAAATGGAACTGGACACCAACGTTATTTTTACTTAAAGTGACCTTATTTCCAGCAGCCATTGTGGGACAGGAAGAGTTCAGGGAGTAGAATACAGGGGAAGGAGGAGAGCTTGCTTCACCCCAAGCCCTAAGCATCAGTTTGGGCTGACCTCAGGGGGTAGGGCCTGTCTCAGACATTCCCTCATTCGATGTTTCCTCTAAGGCAAAACCAGCCAGTAATTCCGAGTTCCAAACAGTCTGTTAAGCATGGTCACTTACTTTCTAAATCAAAGTCACAAAATAATCTCCAGTTTTCACAAATGACAGCATCCAGAGGGTTGGAAAAACAAGACCCTTCTATAAGAAGTCACTCATCTGGGATAATTCTGAATGGAATCCTGGCATCCATACCAAGGAAATGTTTTTGTAGTAGCTACAGGGAAAGAATTAGCAGAGAATTTTTTTGTTCAAATTACTTTTAAAACACAAACTTTGGGGCACCTGGGTGGCTCAGTTGGTTAAACAGCTGTCTTTGGCTCAGGTCATGATCCCAGGACCCTGGTTCTGGGATGGAGCCCGCATTGGGGCTCCCTGCTCGGCAGGGAGCCTGCTTCTCCCTCGCCCTCTGGCCCCTCCCCCACCTGTGCCCGAGCGCGCACCTCTCTCTCTCTCAAATAAATAAAATCTTAAAAACAAAACAAAACAAACAAACACAAAAACCCCACAAACTTCAACGGGGAGAGGACCTCATATTCTGATAAGAGACTAATGGCCAAGGAAGATCCATGATTCCTGTCTACATCTATAGGAACTGTTGGTGTCGACCAACAGAAAGCCTGCAGAAGCCACATGACGTCACCCACTTTTCCTGCAAAGGCTGACCCATGTGGATTCTTTCTCAAGAAGAGAGTACAAAAACCACAACTCATGGCTGCCAGTATTCAATATGACAGTGGGCTAAAAACAGCCTAAGTTCTAAAACTAGATTTTGATGCCAGGAACCTTAAATTAAGGAGACAGAAAATGGACCTCCACCCAGTCCAAACCATGGAAATCCCGTGCAGGGGCTGATTACACTCTGTGCGTTTAGGGTAGAGAAGCAGACACAAGGGAAGAGTCAAAGCCCGCCAGGGACTTTACCAGACCCCATGTGTGTGCTGTGTACACCCAACAGATTCACAATCCCAACTCACGTCATCCTCTTTCAGGAATCCATGTCTTGCCCTACCCATGCAACCCGACACACCAAAGTGATGGGAGAAAAGAACCAAGGAAATGAAACTGCCCTGGGCAGCCTGAAAAATACCCCACTTGCGCTTCCTCACATGCATCCCGCTATCTCCAACCTTCATGCCTTTACAAGTGCTCCTCCCTGGAGTCCTTTCCTTCTCTTTCACCAGACTTAAAGGTCATCAGCTTGAACACCCCCTTCTCCAGGTAGCCTTCCCGGACTCTCCACTTTGAACAGGATGCCTCATCCGCGTGCGGGCCACCATCACCGCTTCTACCACACTGAACTTTAATAATGCACCACTCATCTGACCAGGAGCCACATGTTGGTTTTCTGCTAGCTCATGTCCCCAGCAGCGTCTGGAACACAGTAAGTGCTCAATATTCTGT
The DNA here is from genome assembly GCF_037043125.1 of Eumetopias jubatus. NCBI lineage: Eukaryota > Metazoa > Chordata > Mammalia > Carnivora > Otariidae > Eumetopias > Eumetopias jubatus. The sequence goes on from NW_028274809.1 coordinate 19,625,720, forward strand.
GGAACGGATAAACTGCAAAAGTTCAGTAAATGAAGGGGAAACACACTAGCAGTGGTGAATACTAATTTGGACACCTAACAAATGCCAGGTACTGTGCTAGGCACTTTGCCTCTGTTGTCTTATTTAATCCTCACAAAAACCTGACACTCAATTTACTGACGATGAATCTGAGAATCAGAAAAGCTAAGTAACTCTTCTATAATTAAACAACCAATAATGAGTGGTGCCGAGATTAAAACTCGAGTTTGTCTGACTCCACATGCCTCTTAAATGAAACACACGCTTAGTCCCTGTCCCCTCAATTATCCTTAAGCTTCAGGGACAAGACAAAACCCAGGTTGGAAACACTCTCCCAGTTTATACTGAACCCCTTCAGGGTTGCAGCTTGTAAGAGCATGTGTTCTCATCATCACCATGGCCAATCTCACTTTCCCCCGTAGCTGTGGATGCCCACTGCACACTACCCCAGGGCTGGGTGAAAAGAACCCTCCCACCATGCAGTGTCTGCCTCTCTGCATTGCATCATATGAATCCTCAGGGCCAGGAATACTGAACGCGAGTGGCCTGGCATCTGGCTAGCTTGACTTCTAATCCAAATGAGGAAGAGGGAAGCAAAGAATACACTCCCACCCTCTTCAGAGGCTGCGGATGGCCGGCTCCCAGGCAGAGCGTGAAGCAGGCCAGCTGGGCAAGCGCCAGAGTCAAGTGGATTCTCCTCTCTCTGACTAACAGGATTCCAGAACTCGTATGTCTTTGCAATGGCTGTTCCCCACTCCTTGTTCCCCCATAGTCCCCATGATGTATAGGACGGCAGCTTAGAATAGAGCCACCTGTCTCCCTAAGGAAGCATTATCTGGACACAGGGGCCAAGCAGATGATGAGACGGTTTTGTAAAAGTCTCTTTCTGGGAAAGAGCTCCATTGCTAGTAAAAGACGGCCAGGGTTGGCTAAGATGACTGTCGGGAACTGCCAAGCAAAACAAGTCTGTCATGTCAGATCATCTACACAGAGCAGACTCGAGAACATGAAGTAAACAGTATCACTCATAACAGTACCACATACAAACGTTCTGACCTGGTACCACAGTTTCTGCCTCAGAAGCAGTGTCTGGTTTAGATGAGGAAATGGTTGCTAAAAGCAACCTTCTTCCTTCTCCTTACAGAGATTCTTGATGAAATCACAACTCCATGTGAAGGGGAAGCAGGGACCTAGCTAGAAAATTCAGGCAACCTGGGTCCCGGGAACCTCTGACTGCTGCCACAGGCCACCTTTTCCCAGATGTGGCCCTTAATAGCACTACCACTCAAGTGCCACGGAATGACCCCACTCCCTACAGAAACGAGGAGTGACAAACTTTAAAAAGGCCTAGGTGGTCTAAAATGTAAGTAGAGGAAATGAGAAAATAGTTGCAAAATACAGCACACTGAGTAGTGGTTTCTGGCCATAAAGTCAAAGTCTAGATTGCCAAATAAGGTCTGGCAGCCAGACCCCACAGACAGCTTACACCCAGAAGGTCGTTTTTCCCTGAGGTCATAAAACCTGTCCCCTGTGGTATACCCTGGGCTCCTGACACAATGTCTGGGAGATCCTTCTCCCCATCTCCCTCAAATTTCTAAGTGCACCGAGATGACACAAACTTGGTGTGTCTGTGTGTGTGCCTACAGAATCTCAGAGACGGGCTGCCCATCTCCCAGGAAATATTTTAGGATGAGACATCAAAGGCAAGAGAACAAGAAGGAAAGGTATTTATATATGTAGGAGGCCTCAGAGAGGCTACTAATGGAAGCCTTGTTTTAAAAAGAGCCAACTAAGCGGCCCCTGGGTGGCTCAGTTGTTAAGCGTCTGCCTTCAGCTCAGGTCATGATCCCGGGGTCTTGGGATCAAGTCCCACATTGGGCTCACTGCTCAGCAAGGAGTCTACTTCTCTCTCTCCCTCTGCCTGCCTCTCTGCCTACTTGTGCTTGCATGCTCTCTATCAAATAAATAAATAAAATCTTTTAAAAAAATAAAAATAAAAGAATAAAAACACCGAACTGAAGCAAACCTAAACTTAGAGTAATTGGTGATTATATAAATTAAAGGATTCACAAATTCCATTACTTTCACTCAATTTACATATACTTTTTAGCCACATACGTCTACTACTTAAAAATAAGCAAAGGCATTCATACTTACTCTCTCTGACTAAGCCTAAAGGATCCACCATCAGTTGACCCTCCAATCGACAGCTTGTGAGGAACTTACTTTAGGAGCCAACACACTGACCTCATCTGGAAAAAAGTATTTTGAACAATCTAACACATTTCACAGAGCTATTAATCTTATATCTTTCTTGCTCCTACACATTATCCCTGGGGAATAGGAGGACTTAAGGGGTGAACAGGGGATACAAACACTATTTTATTGCCTGCGGAGTTCAAGTTTAGAAGTAAACAAGCCTGTTTCTGGTTAAGTTCCTCAATCAAGGTCCAAACAGGGAAATGCCCAGCTGAAAAGAAAGGTTAGTTTAGGGCAGAGCAGCTGAGGAACGGGTTCCTGGGAAGGAAAGTCTCTCTGAAGCAGCTCTCAGAACACGTGAATATGTTTATGCCAAAACAAAGATCTGGGGGCGCCTGGGTGACTCAGTCGGTTAAGCATCCGACTCTTGATTTCAGCTCAGGTCTTGATCTCAGGGTCATGAGTTCAAGCTCTGTGTTGGGCTCCACGCTGGGCATGGAGCCTACTTAAAAAAACTAATATAAATTAATTAAAACAACAACAACAACAACAACAACCAAACACCAAAGGTCTGGAAGAATATACACTAAACTATTATGGCAGATACCTTGGGGAGAGGGGTGAAATGAGGATGGGGCAGGGGTGGGGGGGTCCTTTTCCAGTTTACTTGTTTAATCTTTTAAAACAAACAACAACCAACCACATGTAACTTGTGTGAAGTATTCCAAGAGTCTCCAGGGCTCTACCACTCCTCACAGCCATGCTGGATCAGCAGTTACCACCCCTTCATAACTCCTGTCAAACAGAGCTCTGATGAACAGTGAATTCATTCAGTGCTGAAACCACACAGCTGGAATGTTTGGGAAAAGACAAGAGAGGAAGTACCATTGTTAAGAGGGTAATTCTTCCCAAAATGATCTATGGAGTAAACGCAATTCCTATCAAAATCTCAGCAGGCTTTTCTGGAGAAATTGACAAGCTGATCATAAAATTTATATGTTAACGGAAAAGACCTAGAACAACCAGAAACAATTTTGAAAAAAAAAAAAAAAAGAACAAAATTGTTACACTACCTGATTTCAAAACTTAGTATAAAGTTACAGTAATCAAGATAATGTGGTATTGGTATAAGAACAGACATATAGATCAATGGAACCAAATAGAGTCTAGAAATAAATCCTTATATTTATGGTCAATTAATTCTCAATAAAGTTGCCTATGCAACTTAATGAGGAAAAGGATAACCTTTAACAAATGATGTTGGAAGAAGTGGATATCCATGTACAAAAAAATGAACTCAGACTCTTACCTTACACCATAAATTAACTCAAACTGGATCAGAGACCTAAATGTAAGAACTAAAACTATAAAACTTCTGGCAGAAAACATAGGAGAAAATGTTTATGACTTTGGGCAATTGACAAATTTTAAGAGAAAATGTGGTAACAGTCCAGCTGTTAACTAGATTATATCAATGAAGAATTTAGAAAAACACTATTGAGAGAATGAAAAGAAAAATTTATAAACTGGGAGAAAATATTTGCAATTATAAAGGACTTGTATCCAGAATATGCTAAGAACTCTCAGAACTCAAGAAGAAGATGAAAACCAACCCGATTAAAATTTTTTAAATAGGCAATTTTAAAGATAGGCAAAATATCTGAATAAGTATTTCACTAAAGAAGATGTATAAATGACTAATAAGCACATGAAAAGATGATCAATAGCTTTAGTCATTAGGAAAATGACAATTAAAACCACAGTAAGATACTACTACACACCCACTAGAATGGCTATAATCAAACGGATTGATAATAGTGTTGACCAGAATATGGAGAAATTAGACCTTTCCTACATTGCTGATGGGAATATACGATGATACAGCCACTCTGAAAAACTGATTGTCAGTTTCATAAAAACTGTAATATATAATAACCCAGCAATTCCACTCCCAAGTATCTACCAAAGAGAAATTAAAGCATTATGTCCAAACACTTACACACAAATATTCATAGCAGCATTTTTAATAGGCAAAAACTAGAAATAATCCAAATGTCCATCAAGTGGTATAGTAATAAACAAAATGGAATGCTACTCAGCAATAAAAGGCAACAACCTGGATTAACCTCAGAAACATTCTGCTAAGAAAAAGAAGCCAGACACAAAAGACTATATATTGTAGGATTCCATTTTTATAAAATTTCTAAAAAAGACAAAATTATAGAGATAGAAAGTAGATCAGTGGTTGCCTGAGGCTGAGGGTAGGAAAAAGGAATGACTATAACTGGGAATGAGGGAACTTTATGGGGTGATGAAAATGTCCTAAAACCAGATGGTGGGGGCACCTGGGTGGCTCAGTTGGTTAAGTGTCTGCCTTTGGCTCAGGTCTCAGGGTCTTGGGTTGGAGCCCCTGCATCGGGCTCTCTGCTCAGCAAGGAGTCTGCCTCTCCCTGTCTGTCACTCTCCCTCTGCGTGCTCTCGCTCGCTCTAAGTAAAATCTTTTAAAAAAAATAAAAAATAAAACCAGATGGTGGCAATGGTTGCACAAATGTACAAACTTACTACAAGTGATCAAACTCTACTTTATAGTGAACGAATCAATTGTATGGTATGTAAATTATACCTCAATAAAGCCATTAGAGGTGGAAGGGAAAAAAAAGGACAGAGGAGCCAGCTTAAAGAGGTTCCCTCTAACCAAATCTGGGACAACCTGAGCAGCAAAATAAATGAGTATCAGACTATCTAAACAAGAATCCATGAATCCACAGGGATACAAATAAATAAAAGAATGAATGAATAAATTGGGGAGAAGGAACAACGCCCCCTTACAACAGAATTCCAACTGATAAGAATAGAAACTCACCACTGGCAACCACCATGGTAATAACTGCTTCAGGCAAAACTCATCAGTGGATCCTAAAATTGGTGGGTGAGAGATTACTGGGAAATGGAATAATTATATTGTCTCAAAACATCTCTCCACAACATATTTATTAATTATGAAAGAAAAAAAACATAACTTGGGGCACCTGGGTGGCGCAGTCGGTTGAGCCTCTGACTCTTGGTTTTGCTTCAGATCGTGATCTCAGGGTCGTGAGATCAAGCCCCACATCAGCTCCACGCTCAGTGTGGAGTCTGCTTCATTTCTCTCTCCCTCTCCCCACTCCCTGTCACGTGCACTCTCTCTCTCAAATAAATAAATACATCTTGAAAGAAAACAAACAAACCCATAACTTTACAGTGGAGAAACCAGGCAGACACGACCATAATCAAGTGATCAAAGTTCCTATCATCAGTAAGAGCACAAATTGGCATTATGCACCCCATGACAGGACACACTGAAGGACACATCATCGCATCTGTGATTTCCTGACCTAAATGCACCACCTGAATTCAAAGGGAAATATCAGACAAGACCAAATTGAAGGTCATTCTACAGAATAACTGGTCTATACTCTTCAACTGTGTCAAGCTCATGAAAGACAAAGGCTGAGGAACTATTCCACTTACAGGAGACAAAAGATAAGACAACCAAATGCAATGTGTGCTCCTAAAACAAAGGACAGTGACAAGACAATTGACAACATCCGAATAAGGTAGATATGATAATAACATTATAGTATATGGTATTATATCAACGTTAATTTCCTGATTTTGATCAATATACTGTGTCAGTTTAAGAGAATATCTTTGTTTTAGGAAACATTTAGAAGTTTTTAGGAAATATTCAGATGTAAAGGGGTTCATGCCTGCAACTTATTGGCAAACATTTCTTTTTTTTTTTTAATTTTATTTATTTATTTGACAGAGAGAGCACACAAGCAGGGGGAACAGCAGAGGGAGAGGGAGAAGCAGGCTCCCCGCTGAGCATGGAGCCCGATGCGGAGCTCAATCCCAGGATCCTGGGATCATGACCTGAGCCAAAGGCAGACGCTTAACCGGCTGAGCCACCCAGGCGCACCTTGGCAAACATTTCAAAAAACAATTCACTGTTCACATATGAACACTAAAGCAAGTGTGGTAAAATAGTAACATTTGATAAATGTGGGTAAAAAGTAAATAGGAATTCTTTGTACTATTTTTGCAGCTTTTTTGCAAGTCTGAAATCATTTCAAAATGAAAAAGGTTTTTTTAAAAAAAGGTTATTAACTACTTTTAAAAGGAAGCTTGGTTTTCCTCAGACCAGGAGGCAGGCAGCGCACAATCACCTTCAATTCTTTGAAAAAAGACTGGCAGGAATGGATTTTACCAGGGAGTGATTCCAGCCAATGAAGTAAGACTCACTCCTTGCTCCATACCTGAAGCAGGCTTGACTGGGGATCCGCCTGTCATCACTAAGGTACAAGAACTGAAGTCACATGCCTTATGAAGGGCCTCCCCAGTACATAATTCTTCTCAGTGTAGCCACCTTAATATGAACTAGCCACCCAGCATACTCCGCTCTAATCTGCCAGTGAATTTGCAAACTCTGGCTTAAGGGGCGTTCAAGGAGGAAGGCAAACACCAGAGCCTGGCAGATGATATCCAACAGCACTTTCTCTGGGGCCCATCAACACACAATGTCGGGGGACATCTCCAATTTTTAGGGGGAGAAATGCCATTTAAACCTGATTCTACGTGAAAATATCACTGCCCAACAAAACACAAGTCTTTGTCTTGACTTCAACCTAGAAGGCAGTTACTGCCAGCACCATCTGGGAAACAGAAACCTAGAGGCTGAGATAAGGACTGGCTAGACTCAAGGGATCAAAGAGACAAAATGGGAAACTCCAGGTTTTCTATGACCCCTGCTATTGAAGAAGGGAACATGCTTTCTCTTAATCTCCTTGAATTAGATGAGAATGTCAGATTTTAATAAAGTCATGCTAAGGAGAATGGGAGCAGGGCTGAGATAAGAATGCATCAATCATATCCCTCACTTAATTGATTCACTTTTAGAGCCAATTAACCTTGTTAAAGTCAGGAGCAGTAAATAAGCTGCAACTGCACAAAAAGACTTCAGTTAAAAAAAAATTATATACACAGGCAGAGGGGGCTAAGTCCCTGGGACAGGTGTCCATGCAACACCAAAACTCCCAACATGCCCTGGGTAATGATTTCACCCCGAACTCAGATCTTCACTCCTACTCACTCAACATCAACAAGTCTTTCCAGCTTCCAATATATGTCCCTGGAGCCATCTATTCTCCGTTTCCACCATTATTCCCTTAGTCCACACCACTATCACCTCTCACCTGCTGGTTTCCCCCGCCTTCTTTATAATCAATTCTCCAGACTGTGGTCGAGGTGCTCTTTTTTTAAAATGTAGCTTAAAGCTATCTGGTGGCTCCAAGGCCACGTGATCTGACTCCTATCTCTCTGACCTGCAAGTCACTCTTCCTCCTCTGCAGGCGTGTTCCCACCTGTGTTCCCAGGGGCTTTGCTGTTCCCTCTGAAACACTCAGATCTCTGAATGGCCAGCTCAGTTCCCTCACTCAGCATTCAGCAAACATCACCACCCCAAAGAGCCTGTCCACACTAATACTGCACCACCCCTGATCATTCCCTATCACATTACCTTATTCTAATCTGTTTCATTCTTCCACTAGCTGAAATTACTTTATGTTAGTATTTCCTTATAACTGCCTAAAGAAACAGTGGAAGAATAAGTAGGAACTGATTTTTTATAAAGATGACCAATGGAGTATGAGACCTGTGTATACCTTTTCTATCATTTTAACTTCTGGCTATATAAATGAATGACCTAGTCAAAAACCCTGTTCATTATTTTTAAAATAGAAACTTCAATTATTTATGCATTCCTTTGTTATATATCTATCTTCTCTTCCAGAATGAAAACTCTTTGAGAACTGGGGCCTTGTTTACACAGTCTGTGCCCAGCCCTGGAAATGTAATCAGGGCCCAGTAAATATTTGCTGAATACATACATGCATCCACAACAGTGAAACCCAGCATAGCCACAGCAGGCCCTCTTCAGATTAAACAGGTGCTCCTCTCCTACCACCATCTCCTTGTCGCTGCTTCTTTACTCAGTGCAGGAACTCGGCCACAGCCAAACCCACCTCCTTCGGGGGTGCCTTCTCCTCCCCAGGAGGCCCCCTCCAAAGTCCTCCATGGCTCCTGATTTATCCTCCCTCCCACGTCCAACCAATCTGCTCTGGCTATTTCAACCATTATCTGTAGAAGCTTCACTCTTCAGATCTGACCTCTCTCAAGCTTCATGCCCTCATCACCAACCGTCTGTGTCACCTTTTCCACGTGCATATCCAACCACTTCAAGCTTGTCACACCAGCTCTGCACTCTTGACCTTCAGTTGCTTTCAGTGAAACCTTCTTTCTCTCAGTCACCTGAGAAGAACACGTAAGCCAGTTGTGACTTCTTCCTTTCCCATATTCTCCAAAGCCACGCCAGTTATAAAACTTAAGAGAGATTCTTCCTTGCTAGCATGCCTCCTCCATCTATTCCCCCACTCCCTCCGCACAGCCGGACCGTTGCAATAACTCCAGACTGAGGTCTGTGTTTCCAGGGTCCCCCCCTTCCAAAGCCCACCCTGCAGGCAGCCTCCAGATTAACTTTGCTTGATTATACTTGATCGGGTTACTCCCCTTTCAAAAATTTCCTAGGAGTCCTCGCTAAATATCACAGTAGCCCACCAATCACCTGCATCAGAATAACATGGGGTGCAGGGCGCCTGGCTGGCTCAGTCAGTAGAATGTACAACTCTTGATCTCAGGGTTGTGAGTTCAAGCCCCATGCTGGGTGTGGAGCCTACTCGAAATAAAAAATAATAATAATAAAAAACAAAACAGAACATGGGATGCAGATTCCCAAGCCCCATCTTCAAAGTGGATTCAGTGGGTCAGGGGGTAGGGCCGGGAATCTGCATTTTTAACAAACATTCCAGATGATTCTCACATGAGTCAGCAAATAAAATCCAAGTTTCTTAGTTTGGGTTGGAAAGGCTTATTTCCATCTCCTTCCACCTTGAACTCTGCCCTATGAACTGTGCTGGTCTTAACACTAAACTCCCAGAATAAACCTTTCAAACCTATCTGCAGGCCTTTACTCCACTAAACCTCTTCCTTCTGAATCCTTAATATTTTATTTACCTTTTCCAGGCACAGCTCAAGCCCCACTCTCTCCATGAATATCTCTTGCATATCTACCCCTCTAATTTGGTACTTTACAAAGGCTACTCTCACCACTGTTCTCTTTTCACATGGATATGCCTCCTAAGCTGCATGGATGGTTTTCCTAGGGAATCCCTGTGCCCCTCTAACAGACAGGTGCAAAGCTAATCTGGTGGAAGATCACTGCCCTAGTTGGTCCTCCTTCTCAGCCATGGCGGCCATGTCTCCCTCCCCAAACAACTTCATGGGGCACGCGGTCCCTAGAACAAAGTTTCAAAAACAATTGACTTGGGGTGATGGATATGTCCCATATCAGTTATACCTCCACAAAGCTGTTAAAAATAAAACCAAAAAAAAAAAAAAAAAATTGACTAAAGGATAAGAAAGGAGGATAAAGAACCGCAGAGCAGTCTAAAGATAAAATGGCCTCAAACGTCCCTTTCTTTCTATTTACATGCCTGGCTCAGCCCAATCCCTAGCCCTCCGAGCACCCACCTGACCAAGTGCAGAACTCTTGCAGTAGAAGCCTGACGGCCGTCCCTCCCTACAACCTCTACAGCCAGTCTCAGGAATCACACCAACCTGCTTTGTCATCTTTATACAACACTCGGAATCTGCCTATCTCATTCTGCCTTCCACTCTCTGAGATGTAATTTTGCCTCAAGTTTCCTCCTTAGTCGAGAGTGAATGAAGAGCAGCCTATGCTAGAAAAACCTATGGTTGTTGTTTCAAACCACCAAGTCTCTAGAGGCCAGGTCCAGACCAACCTGGACAAGGTATCTATTTCTACAGAAAGCAATTATTCATTGCCCACTGATTAAATCACTCTCCTGTATTACAGGAGTGTGTGTGTGTGGCTCTTGGGACCTGCAGTTTCCTTTCCCTCCTCCACCTAGGTGCTTCCCTCGGTCACCAGGGGAACTCAGGACATCAGAAATGGTTCAGAGTCTACAATTCGAAGGATCTCTAATGAGATTAATTGCTCAGTAGTTATTTTAGAAGATGGAACTGACTTACCTGGAACTTATCCTGGAAGATTGGAGAGGATCGTAGGAATCATCCTCATTTTCTCTTATGAGATAAATCCCTAGCTATGTCTCCCTAAAAAAAGTTGGAGGGGCAATGAACTTCTTGAAGGCCTACTGAGAAAGGAAGGTCAATACCCCAACCCTATGAGATGGGAGGGTTTTAATTAAGATAGATGGCTTCTGTAGAACACAGTTCAGCAATGCAAAAGGAGGTGGCCAAGCTGAGAGAAAAATATAACTTACAGCACCTAGAGCTGAGAGGGGCCAATCTACAAATTACTGAAAAGTAACAACTGCTGAAGGCTCAACATAATTAGGTGACTAGCTCTCCTAGAGCCTTGGCTTTTATCACCTTCAGAAAGGAACCTCCTTCCTCCTCCTGAGGGGGGACAGTGGTCCTCAGGGTATAGTACACAGGTTCTGCTGGGGAACCGAGCTTCCTAACAAAACTAAGAGGTGATTTGCTTTTTTAATTGTGCTGGTCTCTCCATGATGGTACAAAAGCAATGGCAGGTCAGACTGTTGGTGCCTGAGCAAGAACTGAGACAATAGCACACCAAGTTGGATCCTTGACCACCACACGCTTCCTCACCACACAAAGAATGCCAGGTTTACCCAAGAACGTCCTTGGTGACACAATAAAAATTATCTTACATCTCAATTCTGGAGTGCACCTTTTTAATGCTCTGTGTGACCAAACAAGGAGTGCGTGTAAAACACTTCTGTGCATACACAAGGTGATGGCCGTCTCTAAGGAAAGCACTGTGTGTTTGAACTGCAAAATTTTTCTGTGGAACACTATATTCACTTGAAAGAATAAATGACACGAAAGTGATGGGTTATTTAGACTTTGGCATTTGGCAAACATTTTCTAGAAAACAAAACAAAGTGAGTCTGTCAATTCAAGAAAAACAACTGACAGTATTTGTTGCCAATGATAAAATTTCAGCTTCCAAGAGAAAAATTAAAATTCTGGCAAAACTGTATCTGCCACCATAAACTTGACAGCTTCCCAAAAGTTAAGGATTTTTCTGATGAAAGTGTGGTGATAATATGAATGTTTTTTTTTGGGGGGGGGGATACTGTTAATAAAATGTGGCAACATTTGGAAGAGCTGCTTAACTCAATGAAAACAGTGCTGTCCAGATACTTATCACAATGTGACAGAATCATGTCTGGGTAAAAGGCCCCGTCAAAAAAAGGCCCCGTCAAAAACAAACAGGAAGAAAAAGAAAAAAAGACCCAGTCAAAATGAGACACAGACCAATGGATTTTAATGTAACGAAGTATGAAAAGTTAATTTCAGATTCCACATTGCAATAATCATAAAACCATCCCTTGGTAACTTTTGTGTAATACCAAAGAATACCCACAACTACCAACTAAATGTCTGTGAGGCTGGATTTTCTTTCTTTCTTTTTTTTTTTATTATTAGAGATTTCATTTATTCACTTGAAAGAGAGAAAGAGACAATGAGAGCACGAGTCGGGGGGAGGGGCAGAAGAAAAGGGAGAAGCAGGTTCAGGGAGCCCCAAGTAGGGCTCAATCCCTCATGACCTGAGCTGAAGGCAGACACTTAACCAACTGAGCCACCCAGGTGCCCCGAGCTGGATTTTCTTAATAATTCAACCAAAACAACACATCAATACTGACTGATCACAGAAAGAGATATGAAAATCCAGCTATCTTCTATTAAACCAGACAATAAAGAGATTTGCAAAAACAAATCTACTGTTCTCACTAATCTTTTTGAAACAGTATCATTTTTCATTTTAAAAATTCTGCTTATGGGGGGCACCTGGGTGCCTCAGTCAGTCGAGTGTCTGACTCATGATTTCGGCTCAGGTCATGATCTCTGGGTCACGAGATCGAGCGCTGTGTTAAGGCTCCACACTCAACATAGAGTCTGCTTGTCCTTCTCCCTCTGCTCCTCCCCCCTGCTCTCAAGCTCTTGCTCAAATATATAAAATCTTTTAAAAAATTAAAATAAAATAAAAATTCTACCTATGTTAACTTGTAATGTATTTATTACTTCTAAATGAATTAATAGGGTGGGGGGATGGGGTAGCCAGGTGATGGGTACTAAGGAGGGCACGTGTTGTGATGAGCACTGGGTGTTATATGCAACTAATGAATCACTGAACACTACATCAAAAACTAATGATGTAATATATGGTGATTAACATAACAATAAAAAATTAAAAAAAAAACTAATGATGTACCATACAGCGGCTAACTGAACATAATAAAAAAATGAAAAAATAAATGAATTAATATTTCAATTTCTAATATGGCAAATATCAAGATTATATATCCCATATTAAAAAATATATTGACGATCCCGAAGAGGTTTTGAAGTGCATAAAAGAGTCCTAAAAGCAGTAAGTCTGAGCACCTCTGGTCTAAAATACAATTGCCTGTCCAGAATATCCAGGAGGGCTCCTAAAGACAAATTTCTCTGTATTTCAGGGCCTAAGAGAAATTAGCACTCTCCATATTTATTCCCAAATGCCCAGTCTGGTTTTCCAGTTCTGCCAGGGGAGAAGGTAAGAAGTTCAGGGCACTTAAGAAAATTTTTCTCTGCATTTCACTGACAGATCAAAGCATCTGATGCCATGCTGGAATCCAGGGAGCCTATAATCAGACAATTCACGGTCACAAAGGAATCTTGTGGGGAAGCTAAACTCAACTCCAGATCATGAGTATCAGATCCTGAAGTTAAGGCTTCATCCAGATACAGCTGTTCAGCAAGTGACTTTTCATTTACACACTCATTTTTGTATTTGGTTATAAATTCTTTCATCCCTTTTCCTCTGTCCACTCTCTCAATATTGGTGTTCCTAGGAGTTCAGTCTTCTCACTCTGCCTGGCACATAGTCAATATTCAATAAACTCTCCTAGAGCAATCTCTTCCATCCCATGACTACGACCACCTCCTCCATTCTCAACTTTTTATCATCACCCAGACCTCTGTCATGAACTCCAGACCTACAGAACGACCTCCTGGGCCTCTACCTGGATGTGCTGTAGGGACCTCAACTCGTCATGTCCAAAGTGAACCCCTTTATCTTTCTCCTCAAAGCTGCCCTTCCTCCTAATAGTTTCTCCTGCATCACCACCCACCTGGTCACTAAAGTCGGAACTTAGGATCATTCCAGATTGTTCTTTGTCCCACTCTCTGTATATCTATTTTGCCACCAGGCCTTGTCCACTCTATCATCTTTAACGTCTCTCTAAACCCTCTCCATTCCCACTGCAACCAACATAGAGCCCTCAGCATCTCTAGCCTGGTCTCAAGTTTTCTCACTGGCTCCCTGCCTCCAGTCTAAAATCCTCCCTATTCAACCCACACTCTGATGCTATAGTAACCTCAAACACAAATCTAATGTTATCTTCCTGCTAATTATCTTTCCATGCTTTTCCTGCAACACACTCTTCAAATGGTTTTACTCATGTATCCCCAAAAGAATTTAAATCATGTATTCCTTGCACATTAAAGTTTAATTCTAAGATTTTCATCACAAGTTTAAACATGCTTATTCTTTTGTTAAAAAGGTGGTAGAATCTACTAAACATTTTATAAAAAGAACTAAGTTAAGGATTAACTGTAATTCAAATAAGCATTTCATGATTTGATAAAATAATTTTTAACTATCTTATTGAAAAATGCACACCTAAATTAAAAGAAATCTCTTTAAAAGTTTTTATGCAAGTTTTATGCTATAGCTTGAAAAACCCATGGTCCCAAAGAACATTCTAGCCACATTTAACTGTTGAGTTCATCTGTATTCAGAATATCACAATAAGAATGAAGCCTCACCCTAACAGCAATGTGTACTAGGAGAAGACAGGAAGCCTTCTGAGTTTTCAAAGTAATTTAATCATCAAAGGAGGCCTTCCTGAAATCAGTATTTCCTAATACTACACTTGGAAACCTGACTTTTTTTTTTTTTTTAAGATTTTATTTATCTATTTGACAGAGACAGAGAGAGCACAAGCAGGGGGAGCAGCAGACAGAGGGAGAGGGAGAAGCGGGCTCTCCACTGAGCAGGGAGCCAGACCTGGGATCATGACCTGAGCTGAAGGCGGATGCTTAACCGACTGAGCCACCCAGGCACCTCACAACCTGACATTTTTACGCTTGGGACAACATTATAATTTGGGAAGTGTGAGGGATATAACATCCTGCCGCCCCCGCCTTTTCTTGTAAGGTCAGTTTCCGAAGAGTTCATTTGGAAGCTGAGGATCTGAAAACTGATTCTTCTAAAGCTATATGTGCAGGTGTATTCCTTGGAAGTCCTGGGCCCCAACCACTCTGCTTGAAAACCTTGAGGATACTGTTCTCTTTAACAAAACATCTATGGCCCTTTGTGATCTAACCTCTATTAATTTTCCTCTTCCTATTTGTCATGGGATGGCTACCTCCAAACCCAGCTCAGGTCTGTCAAACTGTTTTCAATTCTCTTTTTAGGCCTTGCTGTATATTTTCTAAAGCTACTTTGTTTCTGGAGTGTGCTCTCAACTTCTTTATTCCCAGAGGACGCTTGATAATTTTTCAAGGTTCCATCCAGCCTAACCAATAAGCAGCTGGTAACTTTCTCAGCGTCAAGGGGGTAGGTCTCATGCAGTGTCCCAGTATTTACTGCAAGAAATGAAGGATGGACAGAACACTATCCCAAAAAGTCCCCCAGCTACTTGCTGATTGGCTAAATCAACAGGTGATGAAGTTGAGGAAGATGTGAGCTGGACTATCTGAGAGAGCAAGAATGACTCCATAAAGAATGATTAAAATATTTCCTAGATCCAGAATGAGAATGTGAAGACCAGGGAATGGGGATAATATACTTTAGGCAAGTCCGGGTTAACTATCTTTCTAATGTTTTATCAGAGCACACACCACACAGTATGGCAAATACTTGTTTACTTGATTAAACCCTAGACTATAAGCTCCGGGAAGACATGCGTGCCTTGTTCACCACTGTTATCACCCCACCGCCTTCCATAGTGCCCTGGCTTCACTAAATATATGCCGATATTTGTAAAAAATTGTTGAATGACTGATTACATAAAGGGTGCATAAATGAAGAGTTAAATTTACAAGATCTCAAATTCTGTTTGAAACTCTACAGTTTAGGAAAGTATTTCCCTACAGCTACTGAAGATGGAGAAAGAAAAAAGTGGGTATTCATGTTCAATTCAGCTACGAATTGAGAGGAGCTTGGGCTCACACCCAGGCGAGGAGAATTTAAACCGCAGCGCGGCGGGAAAGAGGAGGCACGGAGGCCCAGGGTGAGGAGATGCTGCAGGGTTCAGGCACCCAGAGGCAGGGCTAAGTTCACGGGGCGTGGCGGAGGGGGAGAAGGTTCCCGAGGACGCGCCAAGACCCGACCGGGTGGAAGGCCGCAGCCCCCTCGCCTCCCTGGAGATGGAGAGGTGGCGGGCAGGAAGCGGGGCAGGGGCGGGAGCCGCCGGGGGGCTGGGGACCCGCGTGAAAGGACCCGGGCAGAGGGAGGGGCGGGAGAGTCGGCGGGCGGAGGGTCGTTCCCACGGCTTCACCGTCACACTCACCTAGCGGACCCAGCTTCGCCCCGGCTCGGCGCCGGCTCCGCGCTGCTTCCTCCCTCGGCCTGCTGGGCAAGCGGGCGGCCTGAGACGCCCCTAGCAACCACGCACCGCCACGCGACCCGAGCTCCCAGCCGCCGGCGCCGAGGCCGCCTGCCAGGCACTGCGCGCGCCCCCAGCGGACAGACCGAGGGCCTGGAAGGGGCGATCGCAGCGGGCGGGCGGGAGGCAGGCGCGCGGAATCTCGGGGGTTGTGGGGCCTGGGAAGGCAGGCCGTCACCTGCTCGCGCATGCGCAGGCGCTTCAGAGCGCGTGAGACCCAGCGAGCGGAATTCTGGGAGATGTAGTCCTGAGATTAACACACCCACACACCCACACACCACACACCCACACCCCCCCCACACACATACACACCACCGCCCCCCCCACCACCGTGAAAGACTACGTTCTGGGATTCCAGGAGATGTAGTCCTGAGATTAAAACACACCCACACACCACACACCCACACCCACACACACCACCGCCCCCCGCCCCCACCACCGTGAAAGACTATGTTCTGGGATTCCAGGATTCTCTTCTTTGGGCCTTGATACCACCTCACCTGAATGAACTCTTTGTCCATGCCTTAAATTCGCTCCTCTAAAATCAAATCTTTATTAAAGAAGTTTCTTAGTAGTCCTTTTCAGCAGAAGTCTTTCGAATTTGACCCCAGGAAAGGAGACACCGCCAGATCCACTGTTTCCCTCCAACCCACTTTCTCCTAACTCTAATCTACTCAGTAGAGTACTATTACAACCACCTGCTTTATGGGCTTCAGGTATGAACTTTAGGAAACACTGACTCAATTCATCATCTCCCTAGGCAAGGCAGACTGTGCCCTGGATGCTCTTAGTCCCAGATGTCCCTAGACATAATGGATTTGAAAATCAAAGGAGAAGGGTGTCTGGGTGGCTTAGTCAGTTAAGCGTCTGCCTTCGGCTGGAGTCATGATCTTGGGATCCTGAGAGCGAGCCCCACCCACATCGGGCTCCCTGCTCAGGAGGGAGTCGGCTTCTCCTCCCTCTGCCCTTCCCCTGATCCTGCGGCGGGTGCTCTTTGTCTCTCTCACATAAAAATAAAATCTTTAAAAAAGAAAAAGAAAATCGGAAGAGAGCTGGAGGGTGAAAAGGTCTTTTCTAAACAGTAGGCTACAGAAATAAAGGGCACAATAAAAGTGAAGCTAACCTAATGAAAACAATCTGGACCAGTGCAAAGGAAGCTTAATGAATAATTGACTTCAGCAACAGTATTGACAGATGCTAAAACCATTAGAGGATTGATTGGGGGAATTTTACCCTTGGAAGGATCACCTCTAGATTTTAACCAATCTTAGATCACGAAATGCAGGACAGCTATAAATTATGTTTCCTAATGTGATGCAATTTGAACTATACAATATTTAGGAAGTAGTGTATTTTTGTCAAAAAATAGTTGAATCTGAATCTAATCAAGCTTTTGGCTCCAACTTCCAGTTTATAGGAAATAAAGGGACATAATGACACTGCAAGAAAGCAATCCGGCGAATCCAGAATGTGGGTCAATGTACAGACGAATGACCTCATTTCTTCAACAATTTCAGAGTTAAAAAAAAAGTGAGGTGTTCTAGATTGTAAGAGACTTAAGAGACTATCAAATGCAGTGAGTGGACCTTGTCTGGATCTTGATTCAAACAAACCAACTGTAAAAGGTAAAAGATATTTTTGAGACAATGGAGAAATCTGAATATGGACTGGGGACATAAAGAACAAAGATGTTAGGAAACCATTATTAATTCTGTTATGCAGTTGACTGAATGGTGCCCCCTCCAAAAAAATATATCCACATCCTAATTCCAGGAACCTGTAAGTATTATATGGCAAAAAGATTTTGAGAGGATTAAGGAATTGTCCTGGATTTTCTGAATGGGCCCTAAGTCCCATAACAGGTGTCCTTCATGAGGCCGAGGGAGATGTGACAGACAGAGAGAAGACACAGAAAAGAGAAGGAAGGGGCACCAGGGTGGCTCAGTCGGTTAAGTGTCTGCCTTCGGCTTAGGTCATGATCCCAGGGTCCTGGGATCGAGCCCACACCATTCCCCCACCTTGTGCTCTCTCTCTCAAATAAATAAAATCTTAAAAAAAAAAAAAAAAAAAGGAAGAAAAGAAAAGAGGAGGAGGCAATGTGACCAAGGAGGCAGAGATTGGACTGATGTGGATACAAGCCAAGGAATGCCTAGAGCCACCAGAAGATAGAAGAGGCAAGAAGTGGATTCTTCCGTAGAGCCTTCTGAGGGAATGGAGGTCCTTAAGACAGCCTGATTTCGGACTTCTGGCCTCCAGAACTGTGAAAGAAAAAATGTCTCTTATTTTAAGCCATTAAATTTGAGGTAATTTATTGTGGCAGCTAGTTTACTTTGACATTTTGGTTATTTAAGAAAATACCCTTATTGGGGCGCCTGGGTGGCTCAGTGGGTTAAGTGTCTGCCTTTGGCTTAGGCCCTGATCCCAGCGTCCTGGGATCAAGCCCCACATTAGGCTTCCTGCTCAGTGGGGAGCCTGCTTCTCCCTCTCCCTCTGCTGCTCCCCATGCCTGTGCACACTCTCTTTCTGTCAAATAAATAAAATCTTTTAAAAAAGAAAATACTCTTATTTTTCACATACAGATATTTTTTAGCGATTAGACATGATGCCCGGGGTTTGCTTTTGCTTTAAAATACTGATAGCAAACACTCTAGAGGCAATGAGCACACCTAGCACCCAGGTCCTACTTTCTAATACCATTCTCCATTAAAAAAAACAGGGGCTCCTTGAAGAAATGTCTGATTCCAGGACTGGGGTAAGAAATATACAAGATGAGCCTGAAGCATTTTGTAGTGCCAGAAAGAAAAACCACATTGGTGGGTGTGTGTCATGGGAGCTAACTGAAAGAACTCCCAGTGACCAAAGCTGGAACAATTTGAGCAACAAAACTGAATAAAGTAGTAGTGGTTTATAACCCAAAGTATAAAACGAATATGTATGAGTCCCTGGCATAAATAAATGGTTCAATATGTTCATAAACACAGTAAATACACAAATTTCCTGTGCAGAAGAATTCCAAATAAATGTAGATACTATGTAGATTCTCAGCCCTAAAGGAGGGGAAGCATAACTCCCTCATTCCTTAAGTATGGGCTGTGCAAAGTGACTTCTTTCCAAGAGCACAGTAAGAAAAGGTGGAAAGGGTGGAGTAGGGCAAAAGTAGAAACAGTAGAAAAATCTGACAAACACCTTTCAGCCAGGTGATCAAGGTCAACAACAACAGTCAGAAATCAGATACATAGTATGCGCCCTTGATAGGTCATGAAAATGGCACTTTACTTTTGTGATCTTCCTCCCCAAAACCCATAACCCCATCTAGTCATGAGAAACATCAAATTCCAATAGAGGGGAATCCTAAAAAATCCCTGACCAGTACTTCTCAAAATTGACAAATTCATCAAAAACAAGAAACTTCTAAGAAACCATTATAGTCAGGGGAGCCTAAGGAGACAACTAAATGTAACGTGTAATGAGATCATGGCACAGAAAAGGAAATCAGTTAAGAAAACTAAGGAAATCTGAATAAAATACAGGCTTTGGTTAATAATATATCGATATCAGTTCATTAATTATAACAAATGTATCATAATAACGTAAGATGTTAATAATAAGGGAAACTGTAGGGGAGGAGCATAACATATGAACTCTCTCTACTATCTGCTCAACTTTTCTGTAAATCTAAAACTGTTCTAAGATATAAAGTCTATTAAAAAAAAAAAGCTACATCAAAAGAAATCTGCCCAGACCACCTTAACCAAGTGATCAAAGGTACTTCACCAATAATAGGAAAAAGCAACATCATTAGCTTCGGATAAAGATATAGGAGACACATCACCATTTACATAGTGTTTCTACTAAAAATGTATAACCTCTGGGGTGCCTGGGTGGCTCATTGGGTAAGCGTCTGCCTTTGGCTCAGGTCATGGTCCCAGGGTCCTGGGATGGAGTCTGGAGTCAGGCTCCCTGCTCAGTGAGGAGTCTGCTTCTCCCTCTGCCCCTTCCCACTGCTCAGGATCTCTCTCTTTCTCACTATCTCTCTCTCAAATAAAGAAATAACATCTTTAAAAAAAATAAAAATAAAAATGTATAACCTGAATCAAATCACAAAGAAATCATCAGATATACCCAAATTGGCCTGTATTCTTCAAAATGTCAACCAATGTCAAAAAGGCAAAGGAAAAGATGATGGATGGTTTTAGATTAGAGACAACACAACTAACACAAAGCATGATCTTTGGTTGGATCCTGGACCAGGAAAAAAAAATTGGTATAAAGAACATTACTGGAGGGAGGTGGGCAGGGGTTAGGCTAAATGTATGATGTATATTAAGGAGGGCACTTGTTGTGATGAGCACTGGGTGTTATATGTAAGTGATGAATCACTAAATTCTACTCCTGAAACAAATATTACACTATAGGTTAATTAGAATTTAAATAGAAATTTGAAAAAAAAAATAACCATTTTGAAAAAAATATATATATAGGAACAATTGACAATATTTGAATATGGGTAGCACACTAGTTAATAGTATTATATCAGTGTTAAATTTCCTGATTCTGCTAATCATGTTGTGATTATATAAGTGAATATCCTTGATCTTAAGAAATTGCCACATAAGTATGTAAAGGTAAAAGGACATGATATTTACAACTTACTAACAAATAGTTCAGAAAAAGATTGTAAAACCAGTCGTGGCAAAATGTTAATCAGTGACTCTGGGTGATGGGTGTATGCAAGTTCTTTGTAACTGTTCTTTCAACTTTTCTTTAAATTTTAAATTACTTCAAAATAGAGTGCTTTTTAAACTATAACAATGACAAAATTTAAGAAGGAATAGGTAGAACCAGTTTGACAAAATGTTTGTAACAGCTGAATCTGTGGGATCAGGGTTTGGGAGCTTATTATGCCATTCTCTCTCCTTTTTTTTTTTTTTAAGATTTTATTTATTTGACAGAGAGAGACACAGTGAGAGAGGGAACACAAGCAGGGGGAGTGCGAGAGGGAGAAGCAGGTTTCCTGCCGAGCAGGGAGCCTGATGTAGGACTCGATCCCAGGACGCCAGGATCATGACCCGAGTGGAAGGCAGAGGCTTAACGACTGAACCACCCAGGCACCCCTCTACTTTTAATGTTTGAAAACGTTAACCTGCTTCTCACCCCAGAAGAGTTAAAACACATATACTCTCATACACATGCAAAACCAAACACAGGCATAAATCCTCAAACCTTCCAGACATTCTCTGAATTCCAGGCACTACTCAGACCATTCATGTCAAATCCTCTCAGCACTTTGTACAATGATATAAAATGAAGTGAGATTGTTTACATATTTATAAGCCCTTAGGTTATATGCTCCCAAGGATGGAAACGTGTTTTCTTATTATGCTTCCTCATGAAATGATTAACTATTGTTTTATGTGAGAACCTAAAAAGTTTGTATATTTAATTTCGCTACATCAAGTTTTTTATGTACCAGGCAAGCATGGTATTTCTAGCTAGTATTTAATGAATTATTTGGGGGAAAAAATAATTCTTTCCTAAGGTAATTCTTCCTAGTTCATCTTTTAGGGGGAAGAGGTCTAGATTTTAAAATACAATACTGTATTTGCCTGAATCCAGACAAGTCTTAGAGAAGTACTGTGGTTTTGTTAAAAACAAAAACAGAAGTTCTGATCTGTTAAAGATATACACCAAAGTACTATGGGTAACATTATATGTTTCCCAAGATTTGTTTTCAAATACTTGAAGGGAAAAAAAAATAAAATTGAATACTTGAATAGAAAAAGAATAGATATGGCAGATGTTGGAAACATAATGGAGTTCACTGAATTCATGTCTCTACTTTTGTGTGTTTAAAAATTTCCAGCTGGAGCGCCTGGGTGTCTCAGTTGTTAAGCGTCTGCCTTCCGCTCAGGTCATGATCCCCAGGTCCTGGGATCGAGCCCTGCATCGGGCTCCCTGCTCGTCGGGAAGCCCGCTTCTCCCTCTCCCACTCTCCCTGCTTGTGTTCCCTCTCTCACTGTGTCTCTGTCAAATAAATAAAATCTTAAAAAAAAAATTTCCAATAGACTTAACACGTTCAAAACTGAACTTGAATTTTCCCACCCACTACCCCTCCACTAATAGCCTTCCTCATTTAGTTAACGGCAATTCCGTTCTCCCAATTGCTTAGGCCAAAAATCTGGGAGTTATCCTTGTCTACTTTCCTTTGTTCACATCCAATCAGTTAAAAAATCTTATTTGCTCCATGTCCAAAATATATTCAAAATCTACTTTTCACCATCCCACTGGTACCACGGCAGCCACCTAAGCTGCCACCCTGCCTCCCAGCCCCGCCCCCCACTCCTTACAGTCCACGCACGACACGACAATGACGAGTAATCTTTCAGAACATAAGGTAGATCACATCTCTTCTCTGTCAAAACTCTCCAATAGATGCCCACTTTACTCAAAGTACTAGGTCTGCAGGCTTATAACATCTGGTCCCCACTATCTTCCTGTGCTCTTCTCTACTATTCTCCCCCTTCTTCACATCTTGCATCCAAACTGGCCTTCCGTACAGCTCCTCAAGCCCACCAGGCATGCTTCTATCTCAGGGCCTTTGAAGTGATTATTGTCTCTGCCTCAGATTTTCCCTCAGATAGCTGCCCTGCTCGTTGCCTCATCTCCTTCAAGTCTTTGCTCAAAGGTCATCTCAGGGAGGCCTAACCTGACCATCCAACTCAGCATTCCTCATCCTCTTGTTGTGCTTAATTTTTCTCCAGAGCTTTTCTCACCTCTCTACATGCTACGCAGAATTCACTTATTTTAGTAAGTTTGTCGTCTTCCCGCCCGGAATGGAAACTCTATGGCGAACACACATTGCTTTATCTCCAGTGCCTAGAACAGTACCTCTGGCACAGAGAAAGGACTCAATGGTGAACCGAATGAAATAATCTGGATAGGAGGAAATTATGGTGGTCTCTAGAAAAAAAAATGTTATTTTTGCTAGAATATAAACAGACAATGCACAATGAAGATGAGGGCTAAATCAAATTACTTATAAAAATAAGGGCACATGGGGTGCCTGGGTGGCTCAGTCAGTTGAGTGTCCAGCTCTTGATTTTGGCTCAGGTCGTGATCTGATCTCAGGTGCATGAGATTGAGCCCCATTTCGGGCTCAGGCTCTGCACTCAGCACAGAGTCTGCTTATCCCTCTCCCTCTGCTCTTCCTCCCACTCGCGTGTGCGCGTGCACATGCACGCACTCTCTCTCTCTCTCTAATAAATAAATAAAATCTTTAAAAAAAATTAAGGACAGGGCGCCTGGGTGGCTCAGATGGTTAAGCGGCTGCCTTCGGCTCAGGTCATGATCCCAGAGTCCTGGGATTGAGTCCCACATTGGGCTTCCTGCTCCTTGGGAGCCTGCTTCTCCCTCTGTCTCTGTCTCTCATGAATAAATAAATAAAACCTTTTAAAAAAAATTAAGGACACTTTACTCATCTTTCATTTCAAAAAACAATTGGAATTTAGGAAGGACAGAAAGTAGTCTCCCCATTTTACAGATGGAGAAATCAGGGCTCTGGGAAGCTTGTTGCAAGGTTTAAGCTTTCTAGTATGTTTCCAGCTGGATCACGACTCTAACTAATGGGTCTGCCAAACATCTCTTTCTGGTAAAATGCACAATGTCCATAAACAGCTGCCCTTCTCAAGCAGCTGGGCTTCCCAAACATTGAAACTCCACCAAACATCAAAACTCATCAGTAAGGCTGAGATCACAAAGCAATCCAATGTACCTCTCTGTTTAATCCTATCCCTCCCTATTTCAGCTCCACTGGCCCTGGCTTGGAAATAGGTGGCCACATGTAGCTCCTCTGGGTTGGAAGAAGCTGGAAGGCAGAAAGAGATAGAATAAATAAGCTCCCAAACAGGATCTTCTGTGAACAGGACACAAGTGCTTGCAACACAACACGGCAGCTGAGAGAGGAGCTGAGCCCCTCAACCTCTTACCCTGGCAGCTCCAAGTAAGGTGAGGTATACCTTTTATGACAAGGGTTTACAAACAGAGGAAGGGTGAGCAGAAGGAAGGTAGGAAGGCAAGAAGGCAAGAAAGAAAAAGAAAGAAAGAGAGGGAGAAAGAAAGAGGAAGGAAGACAGGCAGGCAGGAAGGGAGGGAGGGAAAAGAAAAAAGGAAGGAAGGAAGGCAAGAAGGCAAGAAAGAAAAAGAAAGAAAGAGAGGGAGAAAGAAAGAGGAAGGAAGACAGGCAGGCAGGAAGGGAGGGAGGGAAAGGAAAAAAGGAAGGAAGGAAGGAAGGAAGGAAGGAAGGAAGGAAGGAAGGAAGGAAGGAAGGAAGGAAAGAAAGAAAGAAAGAAAGAAAGAAAGAAAGAAAGAAAGAAAGAAAGAAAGAAAGGAAGGAAGGAAGGAAGGAAGGAAGAAAGGAAGAAAGAAAGAAAGAAAAAGAAAGAAAGAAAAAGAGAAAGAAAGAAAAAGAAAGAAAAGACTCTCCACCCTAACCCATGGATGGGAATGTGGGCTACGGGTCAGAGAATCATCCACCAGCAGGGACTGATGGCATTTATCACCTAGAGAGGAGACAGGCTCTGTCTTCATCACTGTCCTGGGGCAGTGCACTAAGGCAGGAACCTGCTGGAGGGATTATAGGAGCTCCAGAAAGGAAGAGAGCTCTCAGATGGAAGATGCCTCCCTGATGTCCAGGAGGCATGTTCTTGGGATTAAAGGCACATGATCGGAGAAAAAGCCTTCGATGTAGAAAAGGAAGGAATCTTCTCTGGCACCAACATCAATGAGGTTTACTGGTTGAAATCAGTATCTGGGGAAAGGAGGGAGCTTTATACAGAAATCTCTTCTAGTTTCTTGTTCTCAAATAGTTGACTTGCAGCTTATCTCTTTTGTTTAGTCTCCTTAGCTCTTGGTTGAGTTGGTGGCTCATATAGTAGAAAAAGGAGAGGTTGGCAATAAGGGGGCCACAAAGGCTGGAGGACGGACCGCAGGAATCTGAGATCACATGCTGTGGGTTGGCCTCAGGAGGTGAATGAGCTTCCTGCAGTGTCTGGCAGAGGCAGGCCGGGGGCTGCTGGGTGCCAGTAACTGATTCCCCAAAGAGAGCATGGCTAATCGCTCACTGGCCCCCAGGGACACCAGCACCTGTGGGACAGAGAGCAGATGACAGAACACGACATGGCCCAGCAATTCCCATTCTAGAAAAGAAAGAAAAAGAAAACGGGCTTCTGGGGACTCAGTCTAGATTGGGTGGGGAAAGAGAAACGGTGGAGATGGGGCTCATCAAGACTGGAGGTCTACTCCCATTTGCTTCGGTTATACACCATGAAATCAAGGCACCGAGGGATCCACGGGCTTGGCCCCAAGAAGGGTAATACAGGCTGTGCGGACACGCAGTCAAAAGTGGGATTCCCAGCAGTAGGTCCTGACCAGTGGGCCTTAACCTCGTTACCACTGAGAATCCTTTTCATTATTTCCCCCCAGGGATTGCCAGAAAACCCTATAATTTATATCATCGCCATCCTGTCAAAATGTCTGTTCCCACATGCACCATCCAATGCTACCACATTGCGCTATAATAATTTGGATGTTTAGCCTTATCACAGGTAGATGTGTGATTTCCATTCGGCTATTTCATATACCGGGCAGAAAAAGCAGGATGAAGCAGTGGTTAAGGTATGGGGCTCAGGATTCAGACCCTTGAGCTCAGAAGTCCAGTCCCCCAAACTAGCTTTGTAACTTGGACAAGTTCTTAAAATTCTTAGTGCCTCAGTGTCCTCACCTGCAAAATGAGGACTACAATAGCTTCAACTAAGTAACAAAGGTAACATGCTTAGCATGCTGCTTGTCACAGGGTGAGGGCTGAAAAAAGATGGTTAGCTGCTTCACGGCTCCCGGGATGAAATCCCACTAAGCCTCAACATGGCCTAGTGTGTCCTCACCTCCACCCCACACAGCAAGACAGAAAGCCTGGTCCTTGAGACCCCAGGCACTTCCCACTCATCGGAGCCCTCCCCTGTACTCCTTCCCTTCCCCATGGTGGGAGATGGGAGATGAGTTTGTCATCTCCCACTTCCGGACAGGGGGATTTATGGGTGTCCCAATTCCTTAAAAGACTACCTCAGAAAAATGTTGTGAAATACAACCCCACCGTCGTGGTCCACGAGTCCCCAGGGGCGTACCTGATGGATGCAGGGCTCCTGTCGGAGGCTCCGGAGGGCAATGAGGGCGGCCTCCTTCACATTTAGCTGGGGGTCTCCACACGCCATCTCTAGGAGCCGCTGGGGTACTTGGCACTGTAACAGCTCTGCCCCCAGCCCCTCAGGCCCCAAGTTGCCCAGAGCCGACGCGGCATTGCGCCGGATGCCAGCCTGAGGGTCTCCAAGCAGCTGGGTCATACTGGGTACGGCGGCAGCCAAGGCAGGCCCCAGGGGACCAGCCTGGTAGGCTGCGTTGCCCACAGCAAAGGTGGCACTGCGCCGCACAGCGGGGTCCTTGTCTCCAAGCCCCACCAGCAGGAGGCTGAGCAGCCCCGCCTGGCTCTGCAGCGCCCCACGCAGGGCCAAGCTGTGTTGCAGCAAGTGCCCCAGGAGCCCGTACGTGCGGGCCCGCACAGAATTCTCTGGGTGGCCCAGGAGACTCCGCAGGGGCCGGTAGGATTCATCAGAGCCGGCCAGGAGTTCTTGGATAAAGGACAAGTGGCTGGGGGACAGCACTCGGGCTGTGTGGGCCAGCAGGGAGAGAAGGTCGGAGGTTAGCAGTGGCTGGTCACCCAGGAGGGCAACTGAGAGGAAGGAGATGACAGGTCTAGGGGAGGCAGCCACCGCGGTCACAAACTGGTTGAGAGAGGTGGGATCCGTGAGGGCCAGGCGTGTGAGGAGACTGACAGGCAACTCAACTTGAGGCAGCGGAAGATGGTGGCAGCAGACCTGGGGACAGAGGGGCAGGGCAGTAGGCAAAAGGGGTTCAGGGAGAGGGAGCACTCACTGCAGTGAGGTAGCTCGAAGGAGCCCAAGCTCTGGCAGAGAGAAAAGCCAAGCTATGCTGCGAAATACCACAGAGAACCGGAAAACCTGACCCAAGCCCGCCACGTGAGACCCAGTGTGGAGCCCAGGAGAACAGGTGCAAGATCATTCCTTGCTCTGCAAGGATGAGCTTGCTCTGCCTTCAGAGGCCCACTGCTTAGCGCCAAGAATTGCCAGAGAGGTGATTCCTGGCTGAGGAGCTGAGTCTCCAGTGCCTAGACTGGGATGTCCTCCCCACGGAGCTCCAACGGATCCAGAAGAGGGACTGATGGAGGGGGCGGGGTGCCAGCCCCAGCTCCAAACAATGCCTCTGCTCAGGCCTGGATGCTTTCTCCACTCCCAGCTCTTAGATGGAGTCAGACCCTCCACTCTCCCCAGGGCCCACGAGAGCCTTGGAGCTGTTGGCAAGTGAATTCGAGTACACAGGGTTGGCCATCTTCCTCCCCGACTGTCGCGCCTGAGAAGCTTCCCAAGTACCTGAAGCAGGTGGGCTGCAACTTCTGAGGCCCCAAAGTCAGCCAAGACACCTCCGAGGAGGTCGTCGTCCACATCCAGGGCGAAGGGGAAGCAGAGGAGCCGGCAGACAGACAGCACCACGAGCGGCAGAAACTCAGGCCCGTGAGGCCTAAGGAGGGCAGCGTGGAAGGCCCGACTCGGTTTGCTCACCTGCCCTTTACCATTCTCCGCCCCCTTCTCAAATCCCGGCTCCGCCTGCCCAACCTCACCAATCCCACTGCCCCCCTCATAGCTCATGTTCTCAGCCACAGCTCTCCTGACTCCCCCTCCCCACCCTGCCCTACCGACTCTCTCCTCCAGCTCTGACTCACGTCCGGCCCAGCTGATGCAGGAAGCTGGGGGAAAGCAGATGCTTCAGGGTGGACATGAGGATACTTCCATGCTGTGACAGGTGGCTCAGGCATAACTGGGGCTCCTGGGTGAAGGTGGCCACGGCCAGGCTCAGCAGGGCTGCCACGCCTGGAAACACCCAGAATGGAGACCCAGTGGAGCAGGCAAGAGGCCCAGGTGCTCCTGCTTCTCCAGGGCTCCTGGGGCTTCCACTTGCTTAGTCCCTTTCCCACCCAGCGTGGCCCACGCCATCCTCTTCCCAGGCGGCAACGGTCGCGGCAATCTCCTCCTCTTGAAGAGGGATCAACACTGTGGCCCTACAACGGAGGCCGTGCCGATGGAAAGATACCTTGGGGTGAGATCAGTGTCCAGTCTGGCTCTGGGCTTTGTGGCCTAGACAGCGACGGCTCCTCTTCCTGTGGAGACACCACCTCAGGGAGCCTTAGGGCCATGGAGAAGCGGTGCCACAGAACGGTCCACATTTCTGAGCTAACCACATCCCTTATCAGGCTACCCTTCTCTGGCTGGAGAGGAAATTGAAGGAGGGTAGGTAGGGAGGTCGAAGTCAGGCCTCGAAATGCCTTTTTTTCCCCCCCCACTCTCATCCCTGACCTCCAAGGAAAGAGAGTCCTAGAAATAATTCCTCTGTTTTCCCAAAAACCTGGGATTTCCCTATTGTCTGAGTTCCTTTCTTCTCACATCTTAACCCATGTGTGTGTCTGCTGGAAACCAGGGAATTATGGCTCTCCTCCCCCACCGAATCCTGAGGTGATTCCCCTGAAAGGGTCCATGCTGAGGGCAGGTAGGCCCATTCGAAGGCTATCACGAGCACCCTAATTTGACAGAAGAGGCAAGTATGGGTTGCTTCTTCATTCCTATTGTCTAGCGGCTCATTAGCCCAGGAGGCACCCATACCTGGGTGAGGAGGTGCAGCAAGAGCATGAGGAGGCCGTCGTAGAATCCACAGCCACCTGGTGGGGTCAACCGGACCTGTTGGAGAGAGGCAGGGAGAATGCAGGTCCTGTGCATGCAACTCCTGGTCAGGCAGAAAGAGCTCTTCCTCAGCCCAGGGCAGTGGGGAGAGCTCTTCTGGACTTAGAGGAGTCTTGGTTCCTGACTGTTCATTCAACGACTACCTCTGCCCCAAAGACACATAGACTGGTGGGGTAGGAAGATACTTGCTAGACAAGAGGCTGGGGGTGGGGGTGGGGGTGGAGACACAGTGGAGAGGGCCTAACTCTACCTTCTGGAGGTAGAACACTGATGAATTAAAAGTTTAAAAGGCAGTCAAGAGAAGGAGGTGGTAGGAAGGAACAGCATTCCAAGTAGAACGCATAGCATAAATAAAGCAGCTCATGAACGATGATACGTGACCTTTGGAAGTGGTAAGTCCTGGTATAACAAGAATATAGAGCCCAGAGGAAATAGATGAGCTTTGAGGAGAAGGTAAAGGAGTTTGGACTTTATCCCGGAAAGAGTGCGAAGCCACTGAAGACTTATACAATGTCCACACGGGCAAGATTTTTGTCTCTTTTATTCACTGCAGTATCCTCAGAGCCCAGAATAGTGTCTGGTCCTCAATACATATTTCTGTGCTAAATACTTACTAGTTGAACAAATGACTGGACTTTTAAGAAAGCTCACTCTGGTGGCAGTGAAGAGAATGGACTGGAGAGGAGGGAGTCTAGAAAAGAGATCCTTCAGCAGGCAAGTGCCACAGTGCAAGATCGATGATATGCCCACAAACTACAGCAGGGCCATGACGGTGGCAGGCAGCAAAAGATCTGAGAGATGACAGGAAGGCAGAGCACCTGGGGCCTGGGGGAACCATCTAGATGGCAGAATAATGGAGCAGGGGGCACAGTCTATGAGGACTCCCAGGTTTCTGACTGGGGCTCCTGGATGAATGGGAACGCCATCCCTACCACCTCTCTGAAGTTCAACTTCATCTGGAAAAAGGACGTGAGTATCATTACATTTCATGTGGTCTCTCTTTCAAGCATGCTGTGGGATGACATGTGAAGTGCTTTCTAAGTTATAAGGAATTCTGTGTCTGTAAGGATGACAATCATCTGAATATGAAGTCTATCCTTCTTTTTACGGAATGAGAGAAATACAGGTTCCAAAGTATCTAAAAAGGAGGGGGGGCGGACGGCCTGGAAAAGGAGAAAGCGGAAAGGAGGCTACACGGCGGATGGGATTCCTGAAGAGTTCTCAGGATGCCAGCCACCTTTTCCACCTCAGTTAAGGAGAAGGAGGGGGCCAGGGAGTGCAAACTGCAGGCAGAGGGGAAGAGATGAAGCTTCTGAAAAGACCTAAACAACAGGAGCAGGAGCTGCTGGAGGAGGGGACTAGAGCAGGCAGGGAGGTCTCATCCTCGGGTAACTCGGGTCTCCCTCCCTCTCTCCTTCCTTGCCTGCGAGTCTGGGCTCAGAGGGGGCTGTTATCTGGGGGCAGACACAGAGGAAAGGAAAGACCCCTTGGCTCCCTTCCCACCCCTTGGTTTGCCCCAGGCAGGCTGGCGCTACAGTCTTTTCCCCTGAATGGAGTCCTGGGTCTGGTCAGAGAGGTCTGTGTCCTCCCCGGCCCGCCTCACCTCTGCAGGGGCAGACAGAGCATGTGAGGCTGCCGCAATCCACTCCACAGGCTGGAGGTCGAAGGTCACCCCTTGCTGACTGAGTTGTCCCAACAGACAGGCTGCTGCGCTCTGAGAGGAGTCAGAGGAGAAGGAATGTCTGAACCTGCACAGCAGGCAGGACAGGCAGAGAGGATTTCCATCTCTGTCCGGCCCCACGGACGGCCTCAGGACCGGCTGCTACTGGGACAGTGACGCCCGTACTCCCTGAAGGGCCGGACGGCGGGGTGCAAAGGGGAGGAAGAAGAGAGCTGAAAACTCACCACGAGAGAGACGATGTGTGAACGGGTAAACAGAGTAGCAATCTCGTTGCCCAGCTTCTCCATTCTGGAAAAAGGAGATACATCAAAGGGTGCAGCCAGGGGAAAGGAGGCTGGCGAGTGGCCTCCCTCCCTGCTGGACGGCACTCTCCACAGAGGCTGTACGACCACTGCCAAGACACAGAGTTGGTGGGAAGCTAGCTCTGCTCTTTGCAGAGAAGACTTCACTCTCTCTATCCCAATCCCTCCTAAGGATAGGCTACAAGGTGCCATTCCCCCATATTCTGTAACAGGGTGAGCTGTGGGGATGGAAGATTCCAGTGGAGAGACCCCACTTCGTGACTTACCCAGAAGGTAGATCTTGCAGCCGGAGGACAAGAAGGGAGAGGAGGTAGAGTGCTACTTCGGTAGACTCTTCCCAATCCATTACCTTTACCTACAAAGGAAACCCTAGATAGCAGAGCAACTTCTGATTGAGATGGCGGGGCCACCACGATATACTCGCCTGTGTTGCTGGCCTACCTTGCCCTGGACCAACATCAACAGTGACTCCAAGGCCAGGGGCTCGTGCCCTAGAAGATGGCACAGGCGCTCACTGACGTGGCAGCAGGAGTAGAGAACCTGAGGAAGGCGGAAGCAATCAGCGAGGCTGAGCAGCCCCTGAGCTGAGAAGCAGGCTGACCTCTCAACAGATCTATAGCATCCACTGTGGAGGTAGTAGAGAAATCCAGGCCACTTCCACCTCTTGCTATAAGACAGTGAGATCAGGCTACTTCTAGGCTCTGGAGGGGACTGGCTGACAGTGAGGCCATCTCAGTGGAATAGATTTAAAAGCAGAAAGGGACCCTCTGGGGTCTCTTGTCTTTCTCAGTGTCTTTCTCTCTCTCTCTCTCTCTCTCGGTCCTGGGGATTGAAAAGAAATCTGGGGCGCCTGGGTGGCTCAGTCAGTGAAGTGTCCGACTCTTGATTTCAGCTCAGGTCATGATCTCAGGGTCATGAGATCCAGCCCCGAGTCCCACGCCCAGTGCGGAGCCTGCTTAAGATTCTCCCTCTCCCTCTGTCCTTCCCCCTCTAAAAAAAAAGAAAAAGAAAAGAAATCTGAAGTCCCAAGGGTTTTGGACCGGCAGTACCTTGAGAAGGTGGAGGCACAGGATGGGATGCTGCAAGCCAGAGATAAGGGACGGCCTCAGTTGGTTGCTGTCTTCAGTGAGCTGATTCGCCAAATGCCGGGAGATCTGTAGGAACATACATGAAGCCTCCATCGCATTCCCATGATTCCCATCCTATTCCTCTCCTAGCTCCAACGAATCAGGTTTCTCAACGCCTTGCTAGCCACTCTCCCTCAGATTCACCAGGAACCTCAGACCCCATCCCATCCCCAGTCCTCATGGCCAGAGGAGAACCAAAGGTCATGGCCTAGTTTAGCCCTAGCGTAGGCAGGTACAGAGGAAAGAGTTGCTGGCCAAAAAGGGGGTAGGAAATCTAAATCCTGAGCCCTTGAGGAAGCATCACGGGTGGCTTCGGGTCAGCCACCCTGCCACACGGACGGTTTGTCACCGCGCTCTCTAACCAGCTGGCCAAGGGCTCTGGGATTTGGGTGACATCATGTTCTACAAGTGGCCCCGACCCAGGGTAGGAGCATCTGTTCCTGGAAGTACAGGGTAAGGAGGAGTATAAATGCTCGTTTTTCTGCCTTTCTGAGAAACTGAGGCCAGCTTCCTCATCTCCAGCAACCCGGACGAGAGGAAGCAGACACTGCAGCTCAGACCTGCTCCTTGGCTCCCCAGCAGCTGGGCAGCCCCACCGGAGCAGTGCAAACGGCCGCCAACGCACAGGACATGGCTCCAGGCAGACCCTCGCTCTGCTCCCGCAGCGGCTGGCTCACTTGGGGGGCTCCTATGGAGAAAGGGCAAAGAACGCAGGGTGTGGTCTGGTCGTTTCTCTCAGCTCCCGGTTCATTCTTCTAGCACACAGCACACAGTTAGTTCCTGAGCGCTCACTAAATGCCAGGAGTTATTCAAGGCAATGGCAGTCGAGGCAGGGGTGGGGCAGGGCGCAGAGCCAGAGTTGCTCTGGAGTCAAGAGAACCTCCGCACCCTACTCTGGTTACCTGGGGGTGTGTGGAAAGGGAGCTGGGGAACTGTCAAGCCGTGGAGCAGCCCGTCCAGGACCGCCCGCTGAGTCGTCAGCAGGCTGGAGTAAAAGGCTTTGGAGACGGACCAGCTGTTCCCATCCATGGCTTCACACAGAACAGTAAAGCACTAAGGGAGACAAGGGCGGGGTTGACATGAGGGCAGCAGAAAAGTGACGGGGCTTAGGGTAAGGAGCAAGAATCCCCCAGAGAACCTGAGCAAAAAGGAGAAAACCCAGAGGGACCAGCAGTGCCATTCAAAGTGTTCCTCGCACAGAAAATGCATTATAATCACCCTCACGTTTTAAAGAATGGCAAGTTTAGGTGTCAATCCTTCTATTCTCTGATCAGCTGCCTCCTAGATAATGTTCCTCAAAGTGTTATCTATGGACCATGAGTATGAGGATTCCTGGGGATTCCTGCGTCCCTCCCAACCCAGTCCTACTGGTTCAGAATTTCGGGAGGTGGGGTGTTTATTCCAAACTCCCTATGTACTCGCTGCACAATGACATATAGGATAAATGCTGGCCAATAACATAAGTTGCCGATGGCCAAAATTTAGGTTAGGCGTTGGAAAAGCTTCCTGACTCGAAAGGGTGAGGGATGTTAAAATAGGCTCTCAGACTAGAAGAGTGTGAATGGACTGCTAGTTGGAAGCAGAAATGCAGTCCAGAGCTGTGTCCCCCACTGCCAGTTTGAACAATGACTAGGCAATTGCTTACTTCCTTGCTGATGTTCCTCTCTGTCTCCTCTGAGATCAGTCAGAACTCAGCTATCCTCCTGCTCAATCCTCCATTCTCCTGTCCCTCATCTCCACAGTCCAGGGATGAGAACCCACTAGCTTACTGGTCCACAGGCCAAATAAGTTTGGGAAATACTAGCCCATCTGCAAGGCTCTTTAAAAAGGAATACTTCAACTTGTGGTTCCCTGAAAATAGGCCACAGTGCTTAATGCCTCTAGATCTTTATATATGTTACTTCTTCTGCCTGGAATGTCCTCCCTACTTCCTGCCTCACCCATCTGGCAAACTTCTATGAGTTCTTCAAATCCTAGCAAAGATGATTTCCTTCAAGACTTCTATGACTCCGCAAGTAGCATTAATCATATGTTCTTCAGTGGTGCTTCTGTATTTCATACAAGTTTTATGTAAGTTCTAATGTACTTCTCACGCTATTGTCCTTGATCATTTTTCATCTCCCCTACTAGACTATTTCTAGTCCCTTGAGGATGGGGACTTTCTCTTACTCATATGGCACATAGTCAGTAAATGTCTATTGTATTACCTTGACCTAATCCTGTATAGTTATAAGACAGGGGAAGGGAGAAACACGGGGAAATACATCAAAGACAGAAATCTGGACAAGGGAGCAGATTACCATAAGGCTATCCCTCCGCAAGGTCTGCTCAGAGTCATCTGGTTGGGCCAGCACTTTCCCCAACAGGTCCAGAAAGAGGCTGGCAGCCTCCTGAAACACCTGTAGGCTGGGAAAAAATTGCCCATCTCTCTAAAAGCCCACATGTGGTAAATGGGTCAGTTCTGGGCAGGTAGGAGAATCTCTGCAAAGGAACATCTCAGAATGCTCCCTCCCCTCTCCCCTGCTAAACACACACACAGTCCTCTATACACAC
Organism: Eumetopias jubatus; assembly: GCF_037043125.1. Taxonomy (NCBI): domain Eukaryota; kingdom Metazoa; phylum Chordata; class Mammalia; order Carnivora; family Otariidae; genus Eumetopias; species Eumetopias jubatus. Next base: position 19,660,283 of record NW_028274809.1, read on the forward strand.
CCTCCTAGCCCCTTCTTTGCCATTTTCTCTAGGTTATTCATATTGTGACCCTTCCATTTAGTGTATGGTGACCCTTAGAACCTGCAAGCCTTGGGGTGAACATAGAGGGGTCTCAGGGTCCTTAGGAGGATTAGCTAGACCCTCAGTGGTCAGTCAGCTGATCCCTAACCTGTTGGCTTCTTCTTACTTAGCCTCTTCCTAACAGAGAGGGAAAGAAATAGGGGTAGAAATTGAAGCCAAAGTGGCCAACGGAGCAAAGCTGGCTCTCATCGCACCTGTCACCTGTCTGGTTCCGCTCCAGATTGAAGGTGCAGGCAAAGTAGGCCTGAATCACAGCCATCAGGTCCCGTGAGAAGGTCCCATACCAACATTGCTGCCAGGCAAGAGGACAGAAAGTAAGGGCAATGAGGAGGATAGAAACAGAAAGAGAAAAAGCAGTAAAAAAACAAACAAACAAAAAAAAGTCCAACATCCAGGGCAGGTTGACCAAACAGGAAGGGGCAGAGGGAAGAGAGCGTCCAGACAGAAAGGAGAAATCTAGAGGTCACAAAGTGGCGGCCAGGGGGCAATAAGCAGCCTGAAAACATGTCCTGTGTGGCTGGAATAGGATTTGGGAGTTTAGGAGGCTGTTTTTCAAAATAGCTCAAATTCTTCTTTAAACTCCTTAAAAACACTCAAGGTTAGTACTCGTGAGCAGAACGCAGCTTTCAGCTGCCTGAGCCGAGGCCCCATTAAACATTTCAGTATTCTGTCCTCTCAGCTTGGCCACAGCAGAACACAGTAGGGGGAGGGAGGGACTCAGCTTCAGACACACTGAGCCTCAATCCTAGCTCCTCCACTCATCGTTCCTGCGACCATTTACAAGTTAGTGCCTGCGTATAAGTTGGCGAATCTCTGAATTTCAGTACTCTGTTCTATAAAAGCAGGGCAACGAAAGCCTAGGATTTAACATTCCAAAACACAGTGCTCTAAAGATTGGGAAACTGTGCATACAAATCTGGATTTCTAGCTTCTCTTAGAAAACTGGAAGATCTGGTGACACGGGGCCCATGTTCCCCCATGTGGCAGCAGTGAGCTGGAGCTGAGGGGATGTCCCATTCAGCTTGGGCACAAGCTCTCCAGTTTATCGTACTCCCCACTACTCATATGGTCACACAGACTCTACTTCCCCACCTGACAGGATCTGTCTGGCCTCAGAGGGCAGCAGAGTTTGCAACTCATGATCTACTAACTAGACAGGAGGAAAGAAAAGAAAATGCCGGGGGCCGAATAGAAATCCAAGGTGAAGAAACTGAAGAAGAGGAAATTTGAAGAAGAGAGATCCGAGGTGAAGAAACTCCTATATAAGTCTTCCGAGGCTCCCAGGCCCCCGGCGTAGGGCTTACCTGCTGGATACTGTTGTGTTCCTGGCTGTGTCTGAGCAGGCTGAGCAGGAGCCCGGGGAGGCCCGCCTCGCGACAGAAGGAGTACAAGGGAATGGAGTCACTGCAGCTAGACAGAAGACTGCTCAGGACTCGGAGTGCCGGAAGGATACGGGATGCACCCTCCAGCATGCCTTTCAGGATCTGGGTGACATGAGGGAAACAAATAGTAATCGATATTATCAGAGGGAAAAGGAGAGTGACAAATACCAGTCCCCAAGGAGCTGGCAAAGCAGACCAAATGTTCTCACTCCTTTCTTTGGGACTCTAAAACCCAGGGAAGGAAACAGAGAAAAAGGGAAAGAGCCAGGGAAGTGACCAAGGGAAAGGGGACCTCCCCTCAGTCTCTGTGGGATCCAGTGCCATTCCTATCTGCTCCCTCCCTTCTCCAGCCCTTTGCCTTAAACACACACACACAGGCACGCATGCACGCGCGTGCGCCCACACACACACACACACACGCACACGCGTGCGCGCGCGCGCACATACTTCCAAGTATTAAAACAACAGACACAAAACAATGTCATTCAACTCCAAACAGATAAAATGAATTATCTAACTCTAGATCAAGACTTGACTAACTATGACCCACAGGCCAAATCCAGTCCATCACTTATTTATATATAACCTGCAAGAAAGGGCACTATGATACTTTTAAACGGTTATTCTTTAAAAAACTACTCTTCAAACAAGAATAACATTTACATCAAGTGCTTTATAATATGTCATCCTCTGTTTCTAAATCTTTTCACTTATTTGTTCATTTATTCTTTACAATCACCGTGCAGAGTAAACAATTATCCATTTTACAGATGAGAAGACTAAATCTTCTAGATAGGTTAGATAAGGAGTCAAATCACACAGCTGAAGAGTAGTTCAGCTGGAATTCCAACTCCGCAAGACTCACCCTGGAGGCAGAGCCTTTCTCCTGCCTCCCTAATGAAGTTACCACCCACTACAAGGACAGCGTGGAAGGCCCAGAAGGGAGGTGCAAGGTGCCAAGACAATTAATGGGGAAAGGAGAGTCTTGGACCAAGGGTGCTGGGACGACTCTATAGCCACATGCAAAAAGATGAACTTAGATCCCTACCTCACATTACATATAAAAAGTAACTCAAAAAATGGGCCAGAGACCTACGTGCTACAGCTCCAACTAAAAAAACTTTTAGAAAACACATAGGAGAAAATCTTCCAGACTTTGGGTCTGGAAAAGATTTCTTCCATATAACACCAAAAGCATAATCCACAAAAGAAAAAAAATGGTAATTGGACGTCATCAAAATTCAGAACTTTTGTGTTTCAAAAAACACTCTTATGAAAATAAAAGGACAAACCATAGACTGAGAGAAAATATTTGCAAACCACATATCTGATAAGGGTCTCCTATCCAGAATATACAAAGGACTCTTACAACTCATGGGAACAAACAACCCAACTTAAAAATAAGCAAAAGAACTGAATAGATATTTCACCAAAGAAGATATACAAAGGGCTAATAAGCACATGAAAAGATGCTCCACATTAGTTATTAGCAAAATGTAAATTAAAATGACAATAAGACACGATTTCACATTCCCTAGAATGGGCTGTGATTAAAACAGACAATACATGCTGGCAAGAATGTGGAGAAACAGAGACCCTCACACAGTGCTGATGGGAATGCAAAATGAGGCAGCCACTTTGGAAAATAGTTTATCAGCTTCTTAAAATGGTAAATATAAATTACCATGCAACCCAGCAATTCCTAGATATCCAAGGGAGAAAAAAGAAAACGTTACGTCCACACAAAGACTTCCATGTGAATGTTCATGGCGACATTATTCATAAAAGCCAAAAAGTGGAAACAATTCAAATGTCCCTCAATTGGTGAATAAACAACACTAATTATGAATGCCAATTAAGCAAATTGTTGTCCTTTAAAAAAGAATCTCATTCTTCTCATTAGTATACCTGTATCAGAAGCTCTTATACACATATCTATATTTTTAATTTCATCAACAAAATTTTTTTATTTAAATTCAATTAGCCAACATATGTTCATCATTAATTTCAGATGTAGTGTTCAGTAATTTATCAGTTGTGTATAACACCCAGTGCTGGTCACATCATCATCAATAAAAATTATGTGGAAAAGTGCTTTCTCTCATTCCAGAAGTACTTAATAATACCCTCCATTTTTGCCTCTTGCTCTTTGATGCCCAAAACGTTTACCATCCGAGTTTGCCAATCCCTGCTCTAAATGAATGCTTTTCCCTTCAGAAAGAGAAAATCCAGGCCTGTTTTGGGTTTGTTTTTTTTTTTTAAGATTTATTTACTTATGGGGGTGCCTGCATGGCTCAGTCGGTTGGGCATCTGCCTTAGGCTCAGGTCATGATCCCAGGGTCCTGGGATCGAGCCCTGTGTCGGGCTCCCTGCTCAGCAGGAAGCCTGCTTCTCCCTCTGCCTGCCCCCCACTCATGCTCTCTCTCTTGCTATCTCTCTCTCTCTTTCTAAACAATAAACAAAATCTTTATTAAAAAAAGATGTATTTATTTATTAGAGAGAAAGAGAGAGCGTGCATGCTCAGGACGTGGAGGGGCAGAGGGAGAGGTAGAGAAGAAACTCAAGCAGACTCCCCACTGAGTGTGGAACCAGAGGCGGGACTGGGTCTCTCAAACCTGAGATCATGACCTGAGCCGAAATCAAGAGCCAGACACTTAACTGACTGAGCCTTCCAGGCGTCCCCTTTTTTTAAAGATTGATTTATTTAATTGAGAGAGCCGAGGCCTGTTCTTTCTGTGTTACTAAAGGAAGCTAGCAAATCTTGAATTAAATAGATGAATTGAAAGAGAACTGAAAAGGGACAAACTTTCTTTTTCTCCTCAAGTTTTTTAACGCCTCATCTGTGATTACAATAGTCTAAAATCCCATTACATGTGCCCGTTACCTGCTCCCCGGCCTCATGCAGCTGGCCCTGGATGCGTTGGCAGAAGTCAGGATTGCACAGCAGAGTGAGAGGGGCCTTCAGTTGGATGGGCACAGGCTCAGCAGTCTCTAGCAGGTGCTGCCACTCATCGTCGCTGTCTGGCTCCTGAGGTATAGGGGCGTGAAAGAGGAGCGTGTCAGGTTTAAGGGTAGTAGCACCCAACCTGGGGAATCATGGAGTAAACACAAGAACCAGTGAATTCTTCGGCACAGATATATATGTTTCAACAACCAGTTTACAAAGGCAGAGTTGGCCGTATGTGAGGGGTCTTGAAAAGTCTCTCGGAGAATACTGGCACGTGTTCATAAAGAGATACCTACAATTAGGTCTACTGCAGCATGGTTTATGATAAAAAAAATTGGAAACGTCATAAAGCCAATCAGTAAGGGAATAATAAATCATGGCACATCCATCTTAGGAATATTATGAAGTTATTAAAAAGACTATAGAACTGGGGATGCATCACCTATGCAATATTCCCACCAAAACTGCATAAATGAACCTCATGATGAGGAAGTATGAATTTGAGGAACATTCTACAAAATAACTGGCCTTTGTACCTCAAAACTGTCAGTCATGAAAAACAAAACTAGGAACTATTCCAGATTAGAGGAAACTAATGAAGTATAACAACTAAACACAATGCCTAACACCAGATTGGAGCATAGGCTGGGAAAATTTTTTTTCCCTATAAAGAACATTATTGGACCAACTGGCAAACTTTGAATATGGATCGTAGATGAAGTAACGGAATCACATCAGTATTAAATTTCCGACTTCTGTAACTATACTATAGTGGTGTAGATTAATGATCTTGTTCTTCAGCGATATGCACTAAAGTATTTAGGGGTAAAGAGACAGATTGCATCTTACCCTACAATGACTCAAGAAAGAGGATTTACCCATATGCAGATATCTAGGGAGAGAGGATCATAAAGCAAATGTGGCAGAATTTTAACAGTTGGTGAATCTGTGTGAAGGGTATACAGGAATTCTTTGTGGCAGCCTCACAATTACTCTTTAAGTTTGAAACTATTTCAAAATAAAAAGTTAAAACCCCCTAAAAATGACATGTTCTGATGTAGAAGGATCTCCAAAACAGATCATATGGTAAGTGAGGCACGATGTAAAACAGTACATGTGGTGTGAACTCAGTAACAAAAAGCAGCCAAACTACAGATTTCTGTGTGTGCATGTACGTATCTAAAAATTCAGCAAGTTTGGAAGAAGAAAGACAAAACTAATAACAGCAGACATCACTGGGATTGGGGTAAGGCTCAAGAGGGACTTTCATTTTTACCCGTATGTTCTAATTTTTTATAATTACCTGTTCAGATGCTATGCAATTAAAATCTATAAACTGATAATAAGAAATCAATTTTTAACAGAAGGGGAGCTCATACTTGGGATAGTTGGGAATCACTGTTCTAGAAAAACATCTACCCAGACCCAACATCCCATGGCAGGGTCAAGGCCAAGTGGAGCCTCTATGGCTTACCTCATTTTCTAGGTCCACTGCATCAATGCTCCGCTGGCCCACCACCTCTGGCCTCAGTTCTGGGAGAACTCGTTCACAATCCTGAGTGATCTGGTTTTCCCTGCCAGAGGAACAGGGAGTAGGAGGCTCCTACTGACCTGTGAGGCTCAGGGTTCATTAACATGTCCCTCGCTCTAGGTCCAAGATAAGAATGAAGAACAAGCCATACAGGATTGGATAGGGGAGAGCTTTCTTCTAGGATATGGCCAGGACAGGATGTTGACCACTCCACACGTATCCTTGACTACCCTTCCACTTTGGATCTTACTGTCAAGTCTACCTTGGCAGTTTTCACCTGTAGCTCTCAACTCAAATAATCTTCCCTTTTGCATGGAAACAATTCTTTCCTTCTCAGTTAATGTGCAACTGAGGCATAGAGAAAGGAAAATTCCCACGATTCCTGATGAATCAGGAAAATAGCCAGAATCAGAATTCAAGAACCCAGGACTCAGACTCCCAGGGCCCTGTCCCCATGAGGCGGTGGCTAGTGACCGGCACCATGTTGTATTTGCTTTGGCAAAAGTCAAAGATCTACAAGATACCTCAGCCTATAAATTCCTGGCTACCCCCTCCTCACCGAGGTGCAGGGGGGGCCTCTCCAGCCCCCCACTCAGCCCAGCTGCTCTTCATTTCTGAGGCCAAGATCTCAGCCGAGAGGCCTGGTTCCTGAGGAGTGGCTCTTAGTCTAGGCAGAGGGGCTGTGCCAGAAGCCATCTGGCTGGTCCTATCCTCTTGCTCAAGGGCAGGTCCTGTGTTCTGGTGTTTCTGTGGGAAGTGGGCAGGAGACACTGAATCAAAACTATTTGGTTGCCTTAGGGCAGCATGAATCCTATTCATGGCCCTTCATCAACCTTCCTTCTCCAACCTCCCCAGTCATATCCCCTATCCCCTCTGTCCTACATACCTTCTGCTTGGCCTCCTCAGCCATGCGCTTACAGGCCTGTCTCAAGAGGCGAGATCGATTGCCCTTGGGGGCCAGCTGATGCACCTGTTGGTCCTTTAGGACCTGAAGTTCTGGGGGTAGGCGACTGGTGAATGGGGTGCCCAAATCTGGGCCTCCTGGTTCAGTTATTACTGTAGGGAAGGAAGAGGGAGAATGCATGATCACGCTAGAGCTGCGCCACCATCTCCACTGCGCCAGAGACGACATCAGTGTCCTCAGGCTTCTGTGGAAGGAGACCATCTTGACAACATGGCAAAGAGGAAGTGGGGTGGCAAGGGAACTGGCAAAGGTTAGGCAAAGGGCTAGGAAGAAAGTTCAAGCTGGTAAGGTAAAGCAGATGCACTGCATCCAGACGCTGGGGAAGGGAGTAGATTAGAAAGAGCCCAGGGAAGTGCAAAAGCCCTGGGGACCATAAGGACTCACTGGTGACACGACCAGCTATAAAGGGGTGATGTAAGAGGTCTGGCCAGGACAGACGCTGCCTGGGGTCCTTGGTGAGCAGTCCCTGCAGGAAGCTCTGTGGAGAGAAAAAAATACCCCATGGGTCTTTGCTTTCCTACAGGCTCTCTTTAAGTCACCAGCAGAAGCAGGAAACCAAGACTCCTGAGTCCATTCCTTCAGCAAACTGGATGGTCTTAACCACATCCTCTCTAATCCTATCCTTAGGCCTCATTTCCCTGGCTCCAGGAACAGACTTCACTGCCTCCCCTCCTGGAGAGCTCCACATCCTGTCCAGAGACATTCTGTCACCTTCACAATCATCTTCAGAAAGCAAACATTCAAAGGGGTCCAAATGGCTCACTGTGTCTTCCCTCTGATTGTGGGTTTGTTTGCAGCTGGGTAGGAACAGATGCACACTCACACACAAGTCATTGCATAAAGATAGGTTTGGGAGCACACAAAAACAGAAATCTTTCAGCAAGTCTTCAGATGGTGGTGGGGAAGGGAGACTGCCTCTGAAAAGGGTACATCTGTTATGAGGTATCCTTGGGAAAATCCTCAGTTGGGCCTAAAATGGGAATAGAAGGTACTGGTAGATGATGACCACTGTTCTAAAGCAAGGTGTCATTTGTGGCTCTTGCTGAATGAAGATGCCTAAGGGAGAATGGAATATCCTATGCCTATCACCCACTCAAGTTTCTTTTGTTTAGATTCTTTTTGATAATTACTGAGCTTCCCCAACTAAATAGGTTGGGGAGAAACTTGTCCCTTTTCATCTTAGAGCAAGGGAAAATTATAATGAGACTGCACTCTGGGAAAAGGTTGCATTTAAATTCCATTGAGGGTCCAAATTTTGCCCTAGATAAGAAATAAAAAGGGTCAACTCTTTTTCCTCCCTCCCTCCAACCCTCCTTCGCCCACTGAGACTTAGCTGCAATCAATAGGCACCACCTGTGTCACCTGTCCCTATTGGCTGAGCTGGCCCCACTTGCTCTGGCTGTCGGAATGTCTTAAGATTCTTTCTTTCAGGAAGACTGAAAGTTCTGTGGGCAAATCTAGATATCATCTGGACCTTGCATCTGATAGGAAATAAGTGGAATAGAGACTGTGTAAAAGGACAGCATCTGTCCCTGGTGGCTTGAAATTACCTTTTCATTGTGATAAAGAATAACCTGCCCCAAGGAAGGGCTGCTAGTCCCAGGTTTGGCGGACCTTAGGACACCCTCCCAGAATCAGCCCCTGCAGTAGAAAAGCAAGGCAGCTGGGCCCAACTCCTGCTTTCATTCAGTAACAGCAAAATCTTGCCCCCGATTTTGGAAAAGGGAACAGAGGCAGAGGAAGACAGGTTTCTGATGCCAAGTAATCTCCCTTTCTATGTTCATTACCTTGAAGCAAGGACTAATGGTGGTCGGCCAGCGCACAGGGTCCTTGAGAATGAGGCTGACCAGCTGAAAGATGCTCGTAGTGTAGAAGGGAGGGGTGCCTACAGCCAGCTCATACAGTATGCAGCCCACAGACCAGAGGTCTGCGGTGTGGTCGTATGGACGCTCTTCCACCAGCTCTGGAGACATATAGAGTGGTGTGCCTTTGATGGATGTCAGCACCATCGTGTTGGTGCTCATCGCCCGGGCAAATCTGCAGGAGATGATGGAACGGAAATGGGACGAGAGACCGTAATCAATACACAAACTAGGCCTGGTGACTACTACCTATCATTGTGTGAGCTATCCCAAACCCACACAGAGAGCACCTTCCTAAAGATCCAACAGGAATCCCAGTCTCCAGCTTGGCTTCTAAAATGAGGCCTAGGTAAGTCAAGCATATGGTCTGAGACTCCCTGCAGAATGAGAAGCAGAGACGGAAGGTCAGTCTCCTCACCCAAAGTCACAGAGCTTGATGCCACCACCCTTAGCAAGAAGGATGTTCTGAGGTTTCATGTCTCGGTGGAGGATGCGGTGGGAATGCAGATAGTACAGAGCGGACACCAACTGGGCAGCAATGACTTGAACCTAGGGGTCAAACAGGTGGGAGAAAGAAAGGAGAGGTCAGAGGAAGGAGCCTACTGACAAGCCCAAAGACACTTCCCTAAATTACTGATGTGATCTCTACTTTTTCTTTTTTCCAGAGCTTCCCATGACATCTTCCTTAGTTCTTGCCCCCCCATTCATTCATTCTTTCATTTGTTCATTCATTCATTGAAGAAAAATGACCATGGATGAGCAAATTATCCCGTGCCTCTCAGATGCGTCATTTATAGGCTGACGATAATACCACCACCTCCCTTATAGGGTTACTGCAAGGATTAAGTTAAGTTACAGCATGCCATGCTCAGAATGGTGGCTGGCACTTAGTAAACCTTCAATATACATTAGCTGTTATTAAACAAGACAAAGTCCTCTTTCTCAAGAGAAGTGGTCAAATGAATAAGATACACAAAATGAGCAAGATGATAACTTACAAATAATAATGCTCAGAGGGAGATGGCATGCCGCAACAGGAAATCCTGAGGAGGGGGGTCTACTCGCTAGGGTACAGAGAAATCTCTAGAACAAGTGTGGCTGGAGAATGTGTTCGACCATCCCACTGCTAACCACTAGATCTTGCTGGTGAATCCTGCCTTAACCACAACCTTATCCCTTCCTGCCCCCTCTGGTACCACACACTAAAGGTGCCTAGTGATAGCAGCAGCATTAATAATTGCTAACTAGGGGCATCTGGGTGGCTCAGCTGGTTAAGCATCTGCCTTCGGCTCAGGTCATGATCCCGGGGTCCTGGGATCGAGGCCTGCATTGGGCTCCCTGCTCAGCGGGGAGCCTGCTTCTCCCTCTCTCTGCCTGCCGCTCCCCCTGCTTATGCTCTCTCTGTCAAATGAATAAATAAAATCTTTAAAAATAATAATAATAGCTAACTATGTTGAATACTGCATGTCAGGCACTCTTTTAAACACTTTACATGAATTAATTCACTCATCTTCACACTAGCCTCATGCGACAGACATTATAATTACATCCATTTCTAAATCAGGAAACTGAGCACCAAGAGGTTAAAGTAACTTGCCCCCGAAGATCCAGCTAGAAAGTGGCAGGGTCAACCTTTGTACTCCGAGATTTTGGCTCCAGTGTTCACATACTTTCCTGTCACACCACATTGTCTCCACATACACCCAGACTCTTGTATTTTCCTTGGGAGTTTTCAAAATGGTGATTCTCAGTGCCCTCAGCTTTCCCTACCAGTCCTTAAGCTGAAAAGAGGTCAGGGGAGGGGAGAGGTTTGAGCCAGGAAACATACCTGGTCTTCGGGAAGTTTTCCGTCATCTTCCAAGATCTGAAAGAGCTCTCCCTCAGCATAGTCTGTCACCACCACCACCTGCAGGGAGAAGGCGGTTCTGATGGCTCCAGATTTATGCATTCTGAGGTCAGGAAATTTCTGGGACCCTTCTTCTTGGGGAAGGGTGACCCAAAACCGAAGTGCACCTCTTTGTCAGTTTCAAAGCTGTCAAGCATATGCACAATGTTGGGATGCCGCAGACCCCGCATGATTTCAATCTCTCGTTGCAGATTCCTCAGCTCCTTCTCTGAGCGTCCCAATTTTGGAATGAACTTCAGGGCCACCACCTGTCAGTGGTAAGATGAAGAAGAGTCAAGGCCTAACCACACTATTGAAACATTCACCTCAGAGCTCCAGAACTCAGGCTTTAGATTGTTGGAGCAAATTCTCATTACCTGCTAGTCTCCTACTCCCCTTCCCCACAGTACCCTGGCCTTATCCAGGCCTCCCCCGCCCCCAACTTGCCCTAGGAGAAAACAGCCTCCACCAGACAGATCCCTTTAGTGGATTCTGGGAGAGGTGTTCTGATCTGGGTAAAAAACTCCGGGTAAAGATTTAAGAGATTCAAGGAAAAGAGAAGGAAGAAAAAAATGAAGAATTGAGTTCAGGTGGTTTCTCTCTTCCAGTATGGTATGATAGAGGAAAAAAACAATAAATATAAAATTTATTTATTGTTTACTAGGTGCCAGACACTGTATTAGTATAGTAATTCAGCGTGAATCACATTTAATCCTCAAACCCCATCAATCAGATACTGTTCATAATTATCCTCATTCTAGAAATGAGGAAACAGACATTGAGAGGTTAAGTAACTTGTCCACAGTTCGAAGGCTAGAAAGTGGTGGACCTAGGATCTAAACCCAAGTAATCTAATATTAGGGCTCATACTCCGTAAGAGGAATGAGGAAGTCAGTGCCTCAGGAATATAGGTCGGTATTCTGGTCCCATTTTCCACCGTGGTTGGAGGTACAGAATCCCACCCAAGAGATACCCCTCTTTGTTCACCACCTGAGCACTGTATTTTCTTCGACCCTTGTACACCCTCCCAAAAGAGCCTTCTCCAATCATCTCCAACACGTGGTACTTTTCCATGACAGAGGTTTCAGGATCCCTCAGAAGGAAGGAGGTAGAGATGGTGGTGAAGGGCTACAGCTCCAGGGACAGTTCCATACATCTAGGAGGCCTGGTTCGGGCATGGAAGAAAGGTTAATGTTAGCCACCTTGCGTTTTCCTTTTTCATAATAATCCAGGTGTCAAAAACATCGTAGGGCGAAGTGGATGGAAAAATAAGATCTTGGAGCAAAGAGAGCGCCTCCTGTCGTTCTCCCTTCTTTTCAGCCACCTCCTGTCCCCCAACCCAACCTCGTTCCCACCGGACCCCATGTCCCCCTTCCCCCTCCACGCAGCCCCCCTCCCCCTCCCCTCCCCCTCCCCTCCCCCTCCCCTCCCCCTCCCCTCCCCCTCCCCTCCCCCTCCTTCTACCCAGACTCGCCCCTCGGCCCCGCCCCCTCCACCCAGCCTCTCCCACCCGACCCCGCCCCCTCAATCCAGCCTCGCCCACCCGACCCCGCCCCTTCCAGCCTTTCCCAAGTTCCTGCCACCGCCAACCTCCTCAGCACCGCCTCCCACGGCCCCTGCCCGCGCGCTTCGCAGACCGGAGCCCCTCTCTCACCCCCAGCCTAGGAGCTTCAAGCTCCTTAGGCCGAGAGACGTCCACCCTGGCCTTCAGCCCCGTCCCTTCCGGCTGCCTGCAGACTTTGCCTGACTTATAGTTCTTCTCCCCCCTCACTGCCGGTCTCTTTAGACTCCCATTGTTACCAGCTGTACTCGTTGGAACTGGTCAGAGAGGTTCAGAGGACGAAGGCGTTCACAGGTGTTGGGAGAGACGGCGGACCGCCCATAGGCACTTCCTAGGGCACTTCGGAACCGTCTCTTGGGCATCAGGAGCCACTAAGGACCTGGAGTCTATGGTTGCCTAGAAACGGCCGCTAGCCTCCCTGCCTCCCTCCCTCCTTTTAACTTGCGGCCCCTGACTTTCCTGAGTGTATTTCCGGTTCCGGCTGTGGGCCGGAGAAGACATGGCGGCGACTGCGTCGGCGGCTGCAGGGGAGGAGGACTGGTAAACTTTGGGGGCATGGGCTTTGGCTGGCCGCCTGGATCCGGTCCGGGGAACTAGTAGTGGCCGCGGACGGTCCGTACGGCGGGCCTGTGGGGCGGAGCGAGGGATAAGGGATGACAGAGACGCTGACATGTCTTCCTAAGAGAGCTTCTGTACTGGGGATCAGGAGGGTGGAGGGGCACCGATCTGATGGGAGAGGAGACCGGATCTGCGCCGGCCAGGCCAGCTCGGGCTGCGCCTTATCTGGCTTGATCCCCTCTTCTTCGGCCTCACTCGTCCCATTCTCCTGAAGTGGATTTGTTCAGGGTCCCGGAGGATGCCTGCTTATTAGCTCTCCCCACCTCCCTTTTACCTCCCGGAACCGATGTCCTCCAGCCTTCGACCCCCTTTCCCTTGGATCAGCCTATTTCTGCCGAGGCTTTCCTCAGCCGTCTCCCTCCCCGACAGCACTAATGAGGACTGTTATCTGAATAAACCTTTACACCTCACAAAAAGCTCTCCTAGTCCTTCTCTGAAGCATTCTCAACAAGAGACCAAAACCTGGAAGGACTCTGGGATTGGAAATAGGATAAATGTGGGTTCACTCCAGATTCTATTAGCGTGTGACGCTGACCAGGCCACCCAGGTTCTGTGAGTCAGTGTCCTCAGATGTAAAAAAGTGGGTGTGGCATCTACTCATAGAATAGTTGATAGGATCAGGGTGGATTTGTAACATAAAAGCCTCCTTTTTGTAACTGAGGTGTGGGCCCCTGAGGGGCCTAGATGAGGCCTGAAGAGGTAGATTGATTTGCTAAAAAGGTACACAGTTATGACTAGGAATCCAGGTTGTCTGACTCCATGCATCTTAGTTTTTAGTTCTAGGACATTATACAATCCCCCTGCCCCCCCCCTTTTTTTTGTCACCGCCTTACCATCATCCCATTCCATACCTCACATCCAGGGCCCAAGTCCCAGCTAGGGTGGGTGAAGTATTGAAGGGCCTCTTGATGGAGGTTACACTTCAGTGTTTTGTTGGTTCAGGGAGGCCAGCCAGTGTTGGCCTTTTTGAGACCACCTGGGCTCATCGTTTTCACCTTGTTCAGCGGAACTTGTAAGATTCTGAGGAGACAATTTGAGCCATGGAGAGGGCAGTAGTGATCTCACAGCTAGCTTGTGCTCTGAGACTCCCACACTTAAGTCAACCAAAACTACTCCACAGTTATCTCTTCTATGTTTTGAGGTGTCTAAAACTTAAAAAGAAAATTTGAGAACCAGTAATACATGGGTCATGCTAGGGCAACCCTGCTCTTGATGAAGAAAGAACAGTATAAGAAAGGAAAGCAAGCATGCGTCTTTACATGCATTACCTGGGGAGAGCTATGGACTTGAGCCTATCACTAACCTTCAATGTCATTACAATGGCTATTTCTATAATTAAACATGTATGTCCTCTCATTTACATCAAGACCACCAGATCCTGACCTAAACAGGTTGATCTAAATCAACCAGATAACAAGGGTCATAAATACATTGAATACTAACTATATCCTTCTTTCTTTCAAGGGAGAAAGTTATATACAAATAGGAGAAAAGAGAACATAGGCTAGCTACTATGGCCAAGATATTATTAGGTACTTTCATAAACAACTTTTTATCCTCACAATAACCCTGGAGAGTAGGTGGTATTATCTATATATGGTAGACAGTGTGACTCAAGCTTACAGAGATACTTACTCAGATCATGTAGCTGGTAAGTGATTGGTACCTATTACTCCACAGCTGATGGCTCTTCTACATTACGGCCTTTAATACCACCTCGATCTCTTTTTCTGTTCAGTTGGTATGTCCTTTGAGTAGGCTTAGGGCAACTGATACTGGCTGTATGTGTAGACGCTGGGATCGATGTGAACAGTGGTGTAGGGAAAGCCAGGGGTGGTATTGGTAACCGTGATGTGAACCGATGGACATCTTATTTCTGGGTCAGAGAAATGGCCAACCAGCAGCGCGATGAAACTTAAAACAGGGAGTCAGGAAACCTGGCTCTGGTTCTAGTTCTGCCTTTGGGAATCCATTTCCTCATCTGTTGACAGAAATGGTCCCTTAAACTCTGATTCCCATGCTTCCTACCTGGCCACTTGACAACTTAAGAAAACATATTTCCCCCATTTCTATGGAGGTTAGCAAGAGCATGCACTCAGGCAGATTGCCCGTTTTCTATAAAGCCAGCCTTCATGGGCTCTAGCAGGCTTTAACGGGGAGAGCTATAATGGTGAGTCAGTCTCCTCCTGTCTCCCTAGGGTACTTCCCTCTGAAGTCGAGGTGCTAGAGTCTATCTATCTGGATGAACTACAGGTGGTTAAAGGAAACGGCAGGTACGTATTCGACTAGAGGTGGGCAGGAGTCCCCTTAGTAATGAGAGAATTCCATGCAGAATCCACGAACCTTGATTCAGAGAAAATGTTCTCATGGAGACAAAGACGACTTCTTTAATTGCCCCCGAAAGAAAGAGCCCAGTGCTCACTTCCTCTACCTGCTTTACTGTTTCACCCCCATCTTCCCCGGTCCTCAAACTCCTGCTCAATCACATGCCCGGTCCCCACTTCATCCACCTGCAGATCTTCACCGTGGGAGATCTACATCACCCTGCACCCTGCCACTGCAGAAGACCAGGATTCACAGTATGTATGCTTCACTCTGGTGCTTCAGGTCCCAGCACAGGTGAGGCCCCTGCTTTACGGCAGCAAAGGGAGGAAGGGGAGAGGCCCTGGGGTGGAGTGCTTTAGCAGTAACATTATTTCCTCCCACTAGTACCCCAATGAGGTGCCACAGATCTCTATCCGTAACCCCCGAGGACTCTCGGATGAACAGATCCACAAGTAAGTCGGGCCGGTCAGAGCAGGGAAAACAGGATATAGCTCAGTCTGGTGAGGGGAGAGGGCAGGCCTAACATTTGCTTTGCCCTTTTCCAGGATTTCACAGGCACTGAGCCATGTGGCCAACGCTGGGCTGGGTACCGCCATGCTCTATGAACTCATCGAGGTAAGAGGTGTGCTAGCTCGGGAAACTGCGAGAGCTGTTTCTCTCAAGGGAGGTAGTGGGCCCAGAATCTTAAATACATCTGGAGTTATACATTCAGTTAGTCCTTGTTTAGGTGAGGCCTAAGTCCAGAAAGAAGATTTTCTTCTCTTTCCAAGAATTCCCCCCCAAAAGACAGTTCTCTAGCTTCCCCAAGTGGCTTATGCCAGTATCTTGAAAACGACTTTTCCTGTTTAACTTGTACTTTTCTTGATCCCGTTTCAGTGCATTCTCTTGGCACTGGCAACTAAAAGTAGCCAGAGATAGGGACCTTGCCTAGAGGGTCTCACCACGAATTACCTTTGAAGGCTAGCCTGCCTTTGGAGTGGACTGAAAAAGACCTGGTTCTTTCACTCAGAGCTTCTACCCTAATGATGTTAGCAATCCACAGGGACCATCCCGAGCTACAAGTTCACATACAGAGAAAACTTCTGTTGTTTGAGATTACAAACACACAATTAAGTACGGGTCTTGTTTTCCTCAACTTTAAGTTTTGAAGAAAAATGTCCAGAGAAGAATGAAGGTGGGCGGCCTGGAGTCAGAGGGTCGGCTTAGAGCGTTATAGCGCTGAGGCCGGCCTCCACGATGCAGCACTGAGCTTTGTGGAATTTATTCAGACAGCAGTGCACATGAGTTAGTTCATAGCCCAACTTGATGCCTTTGAGTTCTCCGTCGTTGGGGCTGTCCATGCCTTGACTTTTTCTGAAAGCTGCCTCCAAGAACAGCCTTTTGAGGGGAGTGATAATCAGAGGGGGTGAACCAAGGAAGGTGTCCCAGAAGATAGGAGCATCAACAGAACATTTTGTTCTCCCCAGGTAGATCATTTTCATGCCTGAGATGTATTAAAGGTGACAGAATGTGTGGAGAAAGTGAAATCGGGTTTTGCAGCTGGGTGGATGGGGTGGGAGGGGCAGGGACATGGAGGATTGATTCCAGGCAGAGGGAGCCTCACTGAGACAGGCGGGAACACAAAGTACCACACCGGCTTGGTAGGAGACGGTCCCGTGGTCACTCCTGGGAATAAGTGACAGGCTTTGTGCACAGTTCTTGCCCCTGCCTCCCTGTTTGAACAGTGTCTTCTCTTCTCTCAGAAAGGGAAGGAAATCCTCACGGACAACAACATCCCCCACGGCCAGTGCGTCATCTGCCTCTATGGTTTCCAGGTGGGGTTCTCTCTTGGGACCTGGGGTCAGCCCGGGATGGGCAGCAGAGGACTCATGAGAGCTTTGGCGCCATGCCCTGTGTCTGTTGTCCGTTCAGGAGAAGGAGGCCTTTACCAAAACACCGTGTTACCACTACTTCCACTGCCACTGCCTCGCTCGGTACATCGAGCACATGGAGCATGAGCTGCAGGCTCAAGGCCAGGAGCAGGAGCGGCCACATGCCGCAACCAAGCAGGTCAGCACGCCAGCCCTGCGCCCCCCCCCCCCCGGCCCCCTGCCTCACACCCTTTCCTGTCCCCCCACTCCAGTGGCTGCTCACCTTTTTAGGGTCACAGATACCTTTTTGTTTAACGAAAGCTCATCTCCGTCCAGAAAAAAGGGCCTTCTTAGATCCCTATGTACACACTGCGTGCAGTTTCAGAGTCCCCGGATCTTTGTCTGGAGAGGCAGGCCCCGCGCCGTCCTGCTTCCCTGAACGGTGTGCCCCTGCCCTGGGTCCCCGCACTGTGCGGATTAGGCTGGCTGACGGGGCTGGGCCGCTGGCGAGCACCCTGCGCTGGGAAGCAGGGCTGGGAGTTCTCCTCTGTTTTTAGAAGGCAGTCGGTGTGCAGTGTCCGGTGTGCAGAGAGCCCCTCGTGTATGATCTTGCCTCACTGAAAGCAGCCCCCGAACCCCAACAGCCCATGGTAAGGGGACTCCCTTCTCATCTGAGCCAGGAATAATGGCGTTCTCTGAGGCGGGAGGGATGGCATCTTGTTTGCCTCGAATGGGATCTCTGGAATTGGGCTGGACCGCCCTGGGACCTCTCTGCAGAACTGTAGCCCCCACTAGGCAAGGGCTCTGGGAGCCCAAATCTGCGGGACACACCCAAGCACCTCGTGCAGATCACCTGGGGCAGTCCTGAAAGCAGGGGTTCGAGTCTACTTCCTGTCTACTCTGCTCCCTTCCCTCCAGGAGCTATACCAGCCCAACGCAGAGAGCTTGCGCCAACAAGAAGAGCGCAGGCAGCTCTACCAGAGGCAGCAGGAGCGGGGGGGCATCATAGACCTTGAGGCTGAGCGGAACCGGTACTTCATCAGCCTCCAGCAGGTGAGGGAAGGCTTTCTCACTCCTCCCAGACTGCCATGGCCCTGGGGTGAGCTTTGTTCTACCCTTGAGGTTATAGGCTGATGGTGGTCACCCCCTGTAGTGAGTGAGAGGCCTGCAGTTCCCTGCTTTGGGGAACTACATCTCCCTCACTGCATCTGCGCACTTCTTTCCAGCCTCCTGCCCCTGTGGAGCCTGAGTCGGCTATAGAGGCCTCCAGAGGATCCCAGCCACCCAGTGCCCTTGCCACAGAACTGTCCACCTCATCAGCTGCCCAACCCAACCCATCAGCTCCTCTGCCCATGGCCTCCCAGTACATGTGTGAGAAGATTGCAGGGGCTGGGCGAAATCAGCAAAGGTTGGGCGAGACCCAGAAAGCTATGCTAGACCCCCCCCGGGCCAGTCGAGGCCCCTGGAAACAGCCTGAACGGAGGCACCTAAAGGGAGGGGAGTGCCATGCCCACAGAGGTTCCAGTGACACCCAGGAACTGCCACCTCCTGAGGGGCCCCTCAAGGAGCCCATGGACCTAAAGCCAGAATCCTGTAGCCAAGGGGTTGAAGGTCCTCCCCAAGAGAAGGGCCCTGGCAACTGGCAGGGTCCCCCACCCCGCAGGACTCGGGACTGTGCTCGCTGGGAGCGCTCCAAGGGTCGGACACCAGGTTCCTCCTACCCCCGCCTGCCTCGGGGTCGGGGAGCCTATCGTCCTGGTACTCGAAGGGAGCCCCTGAGCCTGGAGTCTGAGGATGGTTCCTAGCAGTACTGTGGGGGGCAGGGACTTGGGGGGGCAGGGGGGCAATAAAGAGATTTGGCCTTGTTTGGCTTTCTTTGCTTGCTTAGTAGTGCCTAGCCTGTACAGTATGGCTCTTTCTGAATTTCTAGCAAGACTGACACGTGGCAGAATAGCCCCAGTTTTGCTCTAAAGCCCCATTTTCCCAAGAGATCAGGGTCTGAATAAAGACAGGTCTGACATACCAGCTAGTGTGGTGGGTTTCAGGAAAACTGGTAGATGCCACCATTTAAGCAGAACATGTGGGAACATAACATGCACACACCCACTTCGTATACATCCATGTTTTTACACATACACATTTTTTAAAAAATTGAATGCCTTTACATGGTAGACTGTACTTCCCTGTTTACCATAGTGTTTCTTCAGCTTTGCCTTAGCTTATGCCCCCAGCACTTGCCTCTGTGGCTGCCTGAGGGCTCCTGCTTTTTACTTAAGTACCAACACAGGGAGGTCAGACCAGAATGGTGTGGTAGGTGTTTATTGATCTAGAGGAGAGCTGAGCACAGCCTGCTCTCATGTCCTCAGAGACTCAGCATTATGAATTGCCCCTGCGGGATCATTTTTATACAGCATGAAGTAGCCCTGTACCTGGGCAGGACTGATCTGAGTTGTACCTTGAAGGACACGTCCTGCAAAGGCCTCAGCCAAGGAAGGTGCTTGCCCTGGATAGAACCTCTGGAACATCTGGGTCAGCTGCCAGTGTGAGCAGTAGCCCACGTACTCCTTCATGTCTACTCGTCCAGGGCGTATCAGGGCAGGGTCCAGCCTAAGGGGACAAGGCAGGAAAGGCAGAGTCACAGGCACAAGTACCACCAGGACCCCCCCCCCTCCAGAAATGACAGTCCCTCGGAACCTCCTGATCCTCCCAAGGCGCTGAGGGGGTGGGATCTTGCCTCACAGCCTCAGAGGGCCTCACCCCTCCTTACCTGTCAACATGGTTGGTGGTCATGAACACGATGCGTGCCTCGGTGGATGCCACGCCGTCCAAGGCATTGAGCAGTCCGCTGAAGGTGAGGCGACCCAGGCCTTGGTACTTGACTGGGTCTAGAGGAAGGCAGAGATAAAGAAGTGTGGCTGGTCATGACCCTGCTTAAACTCTCTACCCCCCACCACATTCCCTGACTTATCAGTGCCTCTTGTGGACTCCTGTTGCCAACCCCAGGCATCTTTGGTCAGCCCTCTGGATTTCCACTTTCTTCCACTGCTCCTCGCTTACTCCTGCATCTCATTTACCTTCATTTAGAAATGCTTCCCCTTTCCTCAAAACTTCCCCCCACTTACTCTCTGCAGCTAGGTCTCGGCTAAGAAAGGCTGCATCCACGTCCTCCAGGAGCACCAGGCTCTGCTGTGGGGCCACGCTCAGCAGGTGGTTGAGCCGGTCATCGGAGAGGCTGGAGTCCGTAAGGCTCAGCAGGCAGATGCTGTGTTCCAGTTCCCCTGCCAGGGCTGTGCTATGGAGGACGGGAAGACAGGAGCTGGGCAACCTGGGAAGCCGTTCTCGGGCCCAAATGCTTGTCCTCACCGTCCTGGGTGGGTGTCAGAGACCTAACCCTTCTATGAGTCGAACGCTCCTCATGTCCCACATTTATCCTGTTCCCCGGTCCTCACATTCAACTCCCTATCTGACCCCACGGCCGATTTTTTTCTCCAGTTTACGGATTAAGAGAGAATGTGACCTTACTCACATAAAACTGCTTTTTCCACAACCAGGGGGCCCATAAAGCAGGTAGCCACGTCGGTAGGGAATGCCTAGGAATACAGCCAAGAGGATCAAGACCTAAAATGAATTCCTGCACTCTACCCCCAAGTCCACATTCATTCCCAACCCTGCCCCCTGGTGTCCTGATGACCTCGGGATGGGAAGAAATCACCCTCCACGGCAACTTTTCTTTCCCCTTAAATTTCTGGGAATTAGGCTAGAGCTTTATATTTGCCTGTCTGGCCACAGAGACCAGCCTGTTTCCCCCTGCTCTGACACCACATCAAAAACATCCTGGCCAAGACCCCAACTGCTGCTCACCTCTGTCAGTGTACCACTTGGGATTATCGATGAATTCCCGGACGTCTCTGACAATTCGGTCAGCCAGACCCTGTCCTAGAACCACAGAATTCAGCGGCCGCCGCCGACGTGGATAGCCAAAAGGACGCCACTCAGAGCCCATGGCTGTGTACATGACCGTCTTCCCTTCCTCCTGCTGCAAGGCCAGCTCTCGAGCTAGTAGGGGGGAAGATGAGACAAGTTACAACTCAGATCTTTGCCGCACAATTAGGCAGAGCTGTGCCAGAACAGCTTCCCTCTTGGCCCCCTGGGCTGAGATCCTCCTCTCCAAGCTTCCCTTGCTCCGATGTCAAATGCCCCCATCCTTGCAACCCCCATGTAAGGCCAGCCTGTGCCATCCCACACCTTCCTCCAGGATGTTGAAGAAAACCTTTCGGTCAGTGCCCAGAGCTGTGAAGGTGACAGATTCCCAAGGGGTCCCTGTCTGCAGGTCTATCATCTGCATCTCTCGGCTTCGTTCCACTCGGATCCATTTCCCCTGATACCTGGATAAAAATGGTCAAGGCGGGGTGAATGAATGGGTCAAATCCAGCTCCCCTCATTCTCCTTTTCTACTCTTTGAGCCCTCCCTGGTTCCCAACCTTACCAGATAAAGTGGTTTCCAGGGCTGGGGACAAATTCAAACTTAGTGGAGATGCGCCCACTCTCATGCTGAAGGTACGAAGTCTCAACACTGAGGTGCTGAGTACGGGTACTGTGGCGGGTGAGCCAGCTAAGCAACCAGGCATAGCTTCGGTCTCGAGCAGGGACTTCCAGTGTGATCATGTAATGGCGCCGGAATGCCACCAGGCCCAGTTGGGCACCCTTCCGGGCCAGGGCCAGGGCTGTGCCCACACCCACAAGCCCAAATCCAGCCCCAAAGTAAGGATTGTCCTTCAGGGCCAGAATAAAGTCTGAGAGGGGCATCTTGAGAGGGAAACACTCAACCTTACAGGCTCTGAGGCATTTTCAAAACCTGTGGGTAAGGGAGCAGCGGAGATGGGACAAAGCACAAGATTAGTTCAGAAACTGGACTCCGCAATCCCTCCTCACCCTTGCCCGCTCCCTTCCGCAAAAGCCAAGTGCAGGTAGCACAGGTCAGTGCTACTGGGTGTTTCAATATCTTCTGTGGGCTGGAGGAGGTGCTGGAATGCAAGAGCTGAGACTTCAGGCCCCTCTTTCCATTTTGCCCTTCATTATCCTGTTCGTATCTCATTTTCTGCAGGAGGACTAGGTCTGAAGATTCTTTAAACATGAGAGTGATGTAACCAGCTTCTCATCAGGATAATGGAGAGAATGTTTGTGGTCCCTGGGATTAGCTGAGATAGAAAGGGGCGCACTGGCCAGAGTGAACAGGGGAGGAAGAAGCTATTTTCTTCCACTGACCTGTCAGTAACCTCATGCCTTGTCACCATGATTAATGTCCTTCAAATATCCTGTCCTTCACATACTCAATTGCTAATGTCCTGTTTAGCCCTTTATTACCTCCCAACTGCCCCTTGAAAATTAATTTTAGTTCTTGAAATGTCATCTTAATGGGTCTCTCTACCTACTGCTTCACCAAATCGCCTCACAGGGATCCAGAACATTCTTCATAAAGTCCGTTTCAATCCTATTACTCTGGCTACCGCAACACCTCCAATGGCTGGCTCTCAACAGATCCCTGAATTAGGTAAAAATTTCTTTGCCTGGTACTCAAAACCGCCCACAGCACGGCGCCCGCCTATCTTTCATTCTTAGTGCCTAACACTCCCAGTTGTACAAATATGCAAACAACCTTCTCCTTGCTCAAGCAGGTCTCTACTCGGAATGCCCATTCTAATTGATTCCTTCCCTCCAATTGAAGACCTGTCCATTTGCTGCTTCCTCCATGGAGATTTTTCCCGAACCTCTCCCCCCGCCTCAATAAAACGTGACCGAGTCTAACTCTAGAGATCCCGAGGAATAGGGGACTACGTCGTTTCTAGTACACCTTCCCGGCCCCTGCCACTTTGCGCGGGGCGCAGGGGGCACGCGGAGCGGTGAACCGACGGCCGAGACCACCGCCGAGGGTCAGAGTAGAATCCAGAATGCCAATATATCTATGCATGGAAGGCCACAGACAAAGCCCTCCCCCCTCCTGGCCCTTGTCGGACTCCCAGAAGCCCCCTCCCAAACCCCCTCCACACCCCAGCTCGCGCCTCCCGCAGCGTGGTTTGGAATAACACGTCACTCCGCCCCCTTACCGCCATGACTCTCTGGCCCTCCCTCTCGATGGTTTCAGCCCTGCGCACTTGAGGGAAGCGCCGCTCGGCCCCGCCCCCGCGCTCGTTCACCTACTTCCCGCCACACCCACCCAGCGGGCCCTGCCGCTCTGCCCCACAACTCTCGATGGTACTCCTTGAGCTTCTCGGTTGGGGGAAGGGGCGAGGGGAAACGCCAGAGAAAACCATAGAGTATCCCGTCAGCCGACGAGGGGAAGAGAGAGCGGCCTCCACCGGCCCCGAAGTCCTAGAGGTGGCTGGGCCGGAGGCGGTCGCACAAAGGGAGTCCCGGGAGGCCGCTCCAGCCCGTGGCGGACCATAGAGACTCGGCTCCCGCCCGCCCTGGGCCGGGAGGTGAGTGAGCAGCTGCCGGGCGGGAAGTAGTAGTGGGTGCGTGTGGAGCGGGCCGCAGGCAAAAGTTTCTCGAGCCCCAGGATGAGGGTGGGCCTGGGCAGCGGGACCACTCGGGAGGAGGTGCTGAAGGGAGCACGCCGACGATCGGGGCCCCGGCGCATCACAGCAGCAGTCCCGGTGCCCCAGCCGCGTCACTGCCCTGGACCCCGCCCGGTTACCCGCTGCCTCTCCTCAGGACCGTAATCATGACGATGCGCCATCCCAAGCTTTGCAGGTTACAAAAACGCCTTTCCCATTTGCTGGCTTTTGTGATTCTCGCTCCCGCCCAACGATGTGGACGCTGTCATCACCTCCACTTTACAGATAGGAAAGCTGAGGCCCTGGGAAGCGAGGTGACTGTGTCTGTCTGAGGCTACGCGGTGAGTCAGAGCCCAAAGGCAGGTGAAATCCCGGGTGCCTCGGGTCTCATTCTTTCCGCAGGCCCTCTCTCCACCTTAGTTTGTCCTTTCTCTTCCTTAATGCCTCTGCCCCAAAGATATGCTCATTTCTCCTCTTGTGACTACCTGTTTCCCACCTCACCCGCCTTCCAGCGGCTGACGGTTCAGGTTCTCCATCTAGAAGGACCTAGTCCTCGGCTCCCCACAGAGCGGTGATAATATTCAGTAAGTGAAGGCTGTGGTTTCCAGAGAACCCTCTGACCGTGGAAGTGCACTTCCCAGCTCCCTTCCCCTGAGCCGAGGTTTTGAGTTGCAGGGTTTTCACTTGCAACCTGATTTCCTAGCACTAAGCCCTCACTCAACGGGCATGACTCAATTTCGTGAAGCTATTACCGTCATTCTTATACATTACTAATTATTCAGCTTCAGCTAATTTTAGCCCTGTAAACAGGATATGCAGTTTAGTTGCCATTCATTTCTTGATTGTGTTCTAGTGTTTTCAATATGAGGCCATAGTCAATGAGTTTGATATTTCTCTGGGTGGGTTACTTTATACCTAAGGAACCACTGGTTTGTTATCTTTGTAGAAATCTAGCTTTCCTCTGATGCATCTCCGTGTCAGCAGTTCTTCACTAGAATCTCATCCGTCTGACTTGCGAAGATTGTTGTGGTTTGTGTTCAGTGAAGTGATATTGTCAGTCAATTCCACTCAGAAAGCTCCAAGTCTAGGGAGGGAGACTGATAGGTAACAACGTGGTGTGACAGAGTTTCTGGCAGAGCTAGGTACAAGGTGCCAGTGGGACCCCAGAGAGAGTAACTTCTATAAACAGTGTCAAGAAACCATAGCCAAAGTGACCTTTGTGCAGATTCTTAAAGGATGGGAGTTGATTAGCCAGATGAGAGAGATGGAGAAGGGGAAAAGGCCCATCAGGTTGGGGGGGGGCATGTGTGAAGGTATGGGAGCAAAAGAGGATGTGGTGAGCCTGGGGTGTGGCAGCTCATTGATATGGCTGGGTCAGAGGTCTATTAAGGGGAGAAGTGGAAGATGAGTCTGGAGAGGTCAGCAGGGTCAGATCCTGAAGGAAGGGCCTTAGACCCATACTAAGGAACAGTGAAATCATAGTATGTTAGGAGGGGAAGGGACCTCTGAGATCCCTTGGCCCCAGTTTTGGTGCAGATAAGAAAACTGAGGCCCAGATTGCTTAACGATTTCACCAAGGTCACTTAGCTCCAAGAAACATAACCTTCAGTCTTTAATATATTGGCCAAAACTTGTTGGCTCTCTCCTAATGCTGATCCCTATTAGCATCTATATACTTTTTGTTCTGAACATTGTTGTAAAAAGACTTCTAGGTTAGCTAGGTATGGCGTGTTGCCATGCAAGGAAATGCCTAAGTGGGCAGACACTGGGCCGTGCCCCCACACCAACAGGGAAGAAAGTGAGATTTCTAACTCTGTTTTGTTTGGGTTCTCTTCCATTGGCTTTTCAGCACATAAGGAGACCACAGAACACCAGTCAGTGGTGATGACAGACTCCGTGTTGGACTCACAGCCAACCAGCAACACTGGGGAGATGGATGGACTGTGCCCTGAGCTATTGCTGATCCCCCCATCTCTCTCTAACCGTGGGATCCTGGAGCCCGTCCAGAGCCCCTGTCCTGCTGGGAACCCCACACCTTTGCCTGCTGACCCAGGCTGTCTACTGGTAGAGGCCACGGCAACTGAAGAGGACACAGGGAACATGGAGATCATTGTGGAAGCAGTAGCTGGAAACCTGTCCCCAGGTGCTCCTGGAGAGACCCCAGGTACCAACCCAATCACTAGCAGGCCACTGGG
Organism: Eumetopias jubatus; assembly: GCF_037043125.1. Taxonomy (NCBI): domain Eukaryota; kingdom Metazoa; phylum Chordata; class Mammalia; order Carnivora; family Otariidae; genus Eumetopias; species Eumetopias jubatus. Next base: position 19,686,038 of record NW_028274809.1, read on the forward strand.
ACAATCAGCCCTGAGGGTTTCTCTGTGCTATTTTTGACCCTTCTGTATAAATAATGATGAGAACACAAGGTAGCATCTTATTTTTATTCTTAGAGATGTTGTCATTTGGTTTGCAGTTGGTGAATGTTGATTGAAGGCTGGCAAGGTGGTTCACAACCTGGTACCAAGCTCTTGGCAGAGTCTCTCCGTGCAAGGACTTCATGTCTGCTAGGCAGGAATCCAGAAGGGAAGACCTTTTTGACACCTCCACCCAATCCTTACTCCTATAGCATATCGACCCTCCCACTCGGGAACTGCAGCCAGGGATTAGGCAAAAGGCCCAGTGTCTCCACCACCCTGGGCTTGGCAGGGCTTCCCGGAGGTAATCCGGTATTTCCTTGCCCTAGTTTCTTATGTGTAACATCCGTAACTCATCCAAGGCATGTTGTCAAGAGTGGGAGTTGAGCATTTATATTTGTGCTAGAAAAAAGATTCTCCCCTTTATTCTTCCCATATCTACAACTTCTTATTTTTAGATGACTTCCCCGTTTGTTAACTGCCATCCTCCGGCTACAGTTGTCACAACTTGCCTTGGCAGTGTAGTATAGTGACAACAAATCCTGGGAAAGATTAGCTAATTTGATCATAGAGTGTTTCTAAGCTTCTGTGTGGTAAAGCAAATAAAGAAAGAACAAACATGGGAAAAACATTTGCGATACAGACGAGATCGGGCGCGTTCAGGGTGGTATGGCCATAGACAACATTTGCAATACATAAGGAAGAGTTATTCTCTTTAATTTTTTGTGAAGATTATTTATTTATTTATTTTAGAGAGAGATAGCAAGAACAGAGCAGGAGGGTGGGGCAGAGAGAGAGAAGCAGGCTCTCTACTGAGCGGGGAGCCTGATGCAGGGCTCCATCCAAAGACCTCCAGATCATGACCTGAGCTGAAGCTCAACCGACTGAGCCACCCAGGCACCCCGAGTTAATCTCTTTGAAATTCAAAGAGCTCCATAATAAGAAAAAGAAAGGGTGTTTTGTTTTGGGGGGTTTTTTTTTTGAAAGGGAAAAAGAAACCTACACACAATTCACTAAAGAAGAATAAATAGTTAATAACCGTAAGAATGCGTAATCTCACTAACACACAAATAAATTCTAGTTAAAAATAATTACGAGGGGTGCTTGGCTGGCTCAGTTGGAAGAGCATGTGACTTTTTTTTTTTTAAGATTTTATTTATTTATTTTTGCAAGAGAGAGCACACAAGCAGGGAGGAGGGGCAGAGGCAGAGGGAGAAGTAGACTCCCTGCTGAGCGAGGAGCCCGATATGGGACTCAATCCCAGGACCCTGGGATCATAACCCAAGCTGAAGGCAGACACTTAACTGACTAAGCCACCCAGGCACCCGAGCATGTGACTCTTGATGTCAGGGTTGTGAGTTCAAGCCCCATGTTGGATGTAGAGATTACTAAAAAAAAACTTAAAAAAAATAATAATAATTATGATATGCCACTGTTGTTTCTCAACTTTGGCAAAAATTAAGCATTTTTTATAATATCTAGTGTTGGTGGGAAAACAGATACTGTCTTATAGCTTACAGAGAGTATAAATTTAGCATAATCTTTTGAAGATCAATTTATCTACGTAACAGATTTGAAAATATGCATACTCTGACCCAGTAATTCCATTTCCTAGGGCTCTGTCCTCTAGAAAGTGCTCACACGCATGCACAAGAATACAGGGGTAAGGATGTCTAGAGCCGCTTTATTTACAAGGGTTGCAAATAACCCAAATGTCCATCAGTAAAGGCAAGACCTCATTTTGACCTGTTCATGCTTGGAAGTACTATGAGCTGGACAAAAAACTATTAGATCTGAAGGTACGCATAGAAGAAAGTATCTGATCTATAGCAAGTTGGCGGGGGGAAGCAAATTGCAGAGAAATGACTCAGAAAGGTCTAAAACAATATAGACCAAATTGTGTGTTAAGGGTGGGGTTGGTTATTCTTTCTGTAGGTACATCCATGTCATTTGAATTGTTGCACTGAATTTTTCTTTAAACAAAGAAATGATAAAGAAAAAAAGAACCACCAGAGTAGACATGGCACAAACCTGGGCTGGGGTCTTAACAAGTGCAACAGCCTTCACCTCCCAGAACTCTGGGTCCCTCTTCTCATAGGGCAGCTAGAAGACCAAGTGCGTGTTTCCTAAGCCTTTCTTTATCAAGGTCCTGCCCATTGCTTAAGAAATGACCGTGATTACTGTGAACATGATTTGGGTCTTTTGAAAACAGATGTTCTCCATTTTAGGAATTACTGTGCCTTTGAAAAAAATCTCTTTACAGAATGTAAAAAGTAACACTTTGTCATGTAAACTGCAGATATTATCCCCAGATTGTCATTTTCTTCTTTTGAAATCTCCTAATTTTTCCTGTGGGCAAAACGTATTGCCTTTTCTTAATGCTTTCTGGATTTGGTTACTGCTTATTGTATTCGTTTAGCAAATGTTTATTAAATACCCGTTTTATGCCAAATATTGTGCTTCCTACTGGGAACCCAGGTACGTGTGCAAATAGACTGTCCCTGACCTATGGGGCTTACACTCCGGGTATAAGACTTAAGGTCCATCTCCATTCCACCAACATTAAAAGATTCACCTACGTTTTCTACTAGAAGCTAATGCCTGTGAGTCTCGTTCTGTCTGATTCCGTGCCTCTGTCGGTCCTCTGCCTGCAGGTGTCCTGGTAAAGGTGGTGGAGGTGTACTTCTGTGAGCGCTGTGAGCAGAGCTTCGCAGAGCCCGCTCTGCTGGCCCTGCACCAGTGCACCGAGACCCTTATACAGCCTCTGCCGGACCTCTCTGGCCCTCCATGCTCTGTAGAGCTGACCCCCAGCAACCTCCCTCTCTCTGGCCCTCCGCAGGGCCAGGGTCCACCAGATAGCCCCCTGCCGTGCCCTGTGTGTAGACAGGAGTTTGGCCAACCCCAGGCCCTGAAGAGCCACTTCAAGAGTCACCGGGGCACTCCTGACACCTTCCCCTGCCCGGAGTCTGGCTGTGTGTTCTCGGCAGAAGATCGCAAGGGTCTGCAGCACCACCTGAGGCTGGCCCACACCGCAGTTCCTGTGCCGTGTTCTTTCCGGGGCTGCCCCCTGCTCTTTGGGAGCCAGCAGGGCATGGAGCTGCACCGGCAGGCCCATTACCCTTTCCACTGCAACCACTGCAGCTTCATGGGCTCCAACGTCAAGCTCTTCCGGCAGCATCAGCGGAACCATGGGGCCAGGACGCAGGGAGAACTGTCTGCCCAGCAGAGTCCTCCATCCCAGGAGCTGCTGCCAGGTATGAGGCCAGGGTCCAGCAGTCCCTTGCCTGGAACGCGGCCACGGTCAGTCCTGTAGGAGAGGCAGTTGGTTCCGGTACCATGAACGTGTGCATGAATGCAAGGGACTCTGGAGCAGTGGTTCAGGAGGGCAGAATTACTGATAGACATGGGAAGGCCTCTCAAAACCTTGCGCCAGTCAGAATATATGAGACAAAAAGGAAGTCTTTGTCCATGACAATGAGTGAAATTTGGCTTTGGCAACACTGTGGCTTTGAAGTTACTTGATGACTATTCTTTTTTGATTCATTTCACAACTTTCTGAGGGCAAAAGCTAAAATGTTGTCAGCGGCTATAGCCACTGTAGACTTCCTTTTAGAGCAAGTGGGATGGGGCCAGAGAAGCTGGAGTTATTTTAAAAAGAAGCCTTCAATGAGGGGTGGCACCTCACTGAATCTTACTCCTCTTGGTCTCAAAAAGAAGGCATGGGATGAATAGAGGAGGAGGAGGAAGAAATAGGCCGGGAGAGGCCAGGATTCTGCTGAGAGACCTAGGCTTGCTAAGACTGGTTGGTGCTGTGTTCCCAAAGAGAAGACCCCTCTTTCCTGGGAAATAGTTCTACGTCTTTGCCTTATTGAAGCAACTGCCTCTGGAGAGGTAGAAGCGATGAATTGGAGGGGACAGGGTGTGACCCTGAATTGCTGAGTTAGGCTTCCCAGTAGAGCAGTTTAGAGGTCAGGCTATGTTCACCTCACTGGGCCACCGACCATTAGCCCTGGGAACCCGAGCGAGGGAAGTGCAGTCTACCCATTCTGTACCTTCCAGCCGCCTTCCCCCCCCTGCAGTGATCTCAAAGCCCTTGCCTTCAAGGGGTCTGAGGATGGTGTTATCTGAGGTTTGATTTGCTTTAGGTTGGAGCATTAATGATAGCTTAGCTCCTGGTCTTCCTCTGTCTGCCTTGAGTGGTAATAAATGTATAGACCTCGAATCCAAGTGCAAGGTTCTCTTCCACTAAATGGGGATGGGGTGGTCCTGCCAGCCAGGAAGAGCAGCAGTACAAGCAGCCACTGCTGTCGTTGGCTCCTGTAGACATTCTCAAGTTTTATGTGTCTCCAGCTCCCAAACTGCCCCCTAGAGAGGGAGAGCCGTCAGAACGAGCAGATACGCCCTTGCCCAGGCAGGAGTCAGCGGACGAGGAGGACGTGGAGGAAGAAGAGGAGAGTGGGGCACTGAAGGACACCCAGAAAGCCCTGGAGAAAGGCCAGGGGGCTCAGCAGTTAGAAGGTAATGATGTGGGCCGCCTGGGTGGCTCAGTCGTTAAGCGACTGCCTACGGCTCAGGTCATGATCCCAGGGTCCTGGGATCGAGCCCCGCATCGGGCTCCCTGCTCAGCGGGGAGCCTGCTTCTCCCTCTCCCACTCCCCCTGCTTGTGTTCCCTCTCTCGCTGTGTCTCTCTCTGTCAAATAAATAAATAAAATCTTAAAAAAAAAAAAGTAATGACGTGGTTAGGCTTGAACCTCTTGGTGGTGGGGAGGAATGGATCGTGGCTCTGGGCTTTCGTTTATAGTCTTTTGTTCTTAACCTTACACTTTGATTTGCCTAGTGGGGAAATGATAAATGGGTAAAGACTGTAGAAACAGAGTAGGGGTCAATAAGAGTTTGCTCTCCTGGGCTGGTTTTCTTCAGGCAGAAAACTCTTTTGCAAGGAAGGAGAGGGTGATATTCATCATATAAAAGTGCGAGAGGTTATTGGTCAGCAGGCTGTCTTGTCTGGCATTGGGCCCACGAAGATTTTATTTCTGAACCCTTGCTTCCCGGTTTTCCAGCTCACTAGAACATTTGAAACCCATCCATCCCACAAGGGAGCACGTTTACTGTCAAGTGAATAGAAAAGATCTGATTTGTATTTATGACCAGTTCTCTACGATCTAGAACTCAGTGAACCAGTGTTTAGAAGCAGGAGTACTTGACCTTCTTCTCTTCCCTTCTACACACCCTGTGGGTTTCTTTTCCTTCCAACCAACCCTGCTGGTCCCGCTGCATACTCCCGTGAATGAGGGCAGGAAGAACGAGAATGCTTCATCCAGATTATTCTCGTGAGCACCTCTAGACATAGGCTTAGGAACAGTAGGTGGCTGGGTAAAGCACTTCAGATGGGCCCACAACAAGGTCAGAGAAACCCTTGTGATTTTGCTTCTTCCAGTACTTGAATTTCTCATCTCTTTTTTGAGACGACGCTGTTTGAGATGCTGTTGTTAGGTTTCCTGCAGAGAAAAGGGAAAGGCCACGTAATGTTGCATCTGGGCAAATGGTGGTTCTCCCGTTATCTGGGCAGCCCCCGCCCTCACACAATCTCTCTGTCAACCCTCTCTACCTTTCCCTCTCCCAGGGGATGTGGCTTCTGGCACCGAGTCCCTCTTCAAGACCCACATGTGCCCAGAATGCAAGCGCTGCTTCAAGAAGCGGACGCACCTGGTGGAGCACCTGCATCTCCACTTCCCAGACCCCAGCCTCCAGTGCCCCAACTGCCAGAAGTTCTTCACCAGTAAGAGCAAGCTCAAGACCCATCTGCTGCGGGAGCTGGGCCAGAAGGCCCACCACTGCCCTCTGTGCCATTACAGTGCGGTGGAGAGGAATGCGCTCAACCGCCACATGGCTAGCATGCACGAGGACATTTCCAACCTCTACTCGGACACCTATGCCTGTCCTGTGTGCCGGGAGGAGTTCCGCCTCAGCCAGGCCCTGAAGGAGCACCTCAAGAGCCACACGGCAGCAGCCGCCGCGGGGCCCTTGCCCCTTCGCTGCTTTCAGGAGGGCTGCAGCTACGCGGCCCCCGACCGCAAGGCCTTTGTCAAGCACCTGAAGGAGACCCACGGCGCGCGGGCCGTGGAGTGCCGCCACCACTCTTGCCCCCTGCTCTTCGCCACGGCCGAGGCCATGGAGGCGCACCACAAAAGCCACTACGCCTTCCACTGCCCGCACTGTGACTTTGCCTGCTCCAATAAGCACCTGTTCCGCAAACACAAGAAGCAGGGCCACCCGGGCAGCGAAGAGCTGCGCTGCACCTTCTGCCCCTTCGCCACCTTCAACCCCGTGGCCTACCAGGACCACGTGGGCAAGATGCACGCCCACGAGAAGATCCATCAGTGCCCCGAGTGCAACTTCGCCACTGCCCACAAGAGGGTGCTCATCCGCCACATGCTGCTGCACACTGGTGAGCTGCCTCCCGCCCCTACAGTAACCCCTATAGTCGCCCCTACCATAGCCCCTACAGTAACCCGACCATGATGCCGAAGACACACGAAGGGCTCTGCGTCCGTCGTTTTCTTTGACCCCGTGTTCCTAGAGCTAAATCTACCATTTGTAGTTTACAAAGGAGCCTTAAGTGGAGGGTCCCTGGGCTAGTAAAATGGTTAAGCTAGGATTGGAATCCAGGCAGTCTCCTCCCATGCTCTAACCACAGTGCCGCCCACCCTCAGGCAGGTTTGGAGGGGTCAGATACCTTCCTTGGTGATTCAGGTTTTCAGAACATGCAATGAGAGACTGGGGAGACTGAGCCATCCACACCCGGGAGAGCCTTGGCAGGCAACTCGGACTCTTAATTGGTTGCCAGCATTATACCAATGCTTTGACTGACAACCAAATTCAGCTTCCTGCTACAGCAGCATCCCATTTGTGATCTCTAGGCAAGCATCAGTGGGTTGACAAGACATTTTTTTAAAAAATCTCATCAAAGGGGCGCCTGGGTGGCTCAGTCGCTAAGCGTCTGCCTTCAGCTCAGGTCATGATCCCAGGGTCCTGGGATGGAGCCCCGCATCGGGCTCCCTGCTCGGCTGGAATTCTGCTTCTCCCTCTTCCACTCCCCCTGCTTGTGTTCCCTCTCTTGCTGTCTCTGTCAAATAAATAAAATCTTAAAAAAAAAAAAAAAAATCTCATCAAAGACTCTAGTTTGGGAGGACAGCTTTTAGGCAGCTTGGGGCAAAGCCATTGTTCCCATTGAAGAGTTCATTTCTGTGCATGCTTTAGTCACCAGACCTCATTTTTCTGAGGCCCTTCATAAAATCTCCCATCTCTACAGTGCTCTAATAGTTTGCCGACTTCTTTCATATTATCTCATTTAATGTGTAATAACAGTCTTGCAAGGAAGGCAGGTAAAGGAGAGAAACTGAACATTTAAATGGCCCATTTTGGGATCACACAGCTAGTATTAGAACCGGAGCCAGAACACCATTTCGCTTGCCTTTACCACAGGGAAACGGGCTAAATGGGTAGGCAGGGATCACAGGGAAGGGTTCTGAAGGAGCGTGCCCCCTTAGTGCGAGCTCTTGCCCAACTCCACAGACAGCTCTTCCTTGTGTTCTTGCTGGGCACCACGGAGGACTTTGGGATGTCTCATTTAATCTTCTCACCAACCATCAGCAGTATTTTTGTTGCCCCCTCTTTGGAGGCAAGGAAACAGACTGGGAGGGGTTATATGGACCTGTCCAAGGCCACATAGTAGTAGTAAGCTGGGATCTGAACCACCACTTCCTAGCTCTGTGGTTTCCCTGTGCCTCAGCTTCTTTCTCTGTAAAATGGGGCAGTCCTAGCACCTGCCCTCATAGGGCTGTTGGGAAGAGTCAGCAAGAGGGGGCATTTTTTTTTTTTAAGATTTTATTTATTTATTTGACAGCAAGAGAGCACAAGCAGGGGGAGTGGCAGGCAGAGGGAGAGGGAGAAGCAGACCTCCCACTGAGCAAGGAGCCCGATGCAGGACTTGATCCCAGAACCCTGGGATCATGACCTGAGCCGGAGGCAGAGGCTTAACCAACCGACTGAGCCACCCACATGCCCCAAAAGGGGGCATTTTTATAAAGTGCTCAAGGGCACTTTGTAATGCACATTCTGTACCTGTTAGCTATTAATATCTTTATTAATGGGTTGGACTCTAGAGTCCAAATTCTTAACCACTGTGTTGTATGGCCTAATTTTTTCTCCTCTTCTGCAAAACTGGAGGGAATTGTGGTAAGTGGAGCACTTGGCCATTAGTGCCAACAAGCTCCACAGCAAATCCAGGTAGACTTGCCAGCTGGTTGTGGAAAGCATGGTCTTCACTTGCCCCCCCGGCTTCCTCCGCATCGGAGCAGAGGAGAGGGCCGGGAAGAGCTTTTGCTCGTGCTCGGCATCACAGCAAGCTTGCGGGCGTGGGGGCGGTGGGGTGGGGTGGGGGATGGTCTGTGTGCTCACTCCATCTGCGTCTGACCCATGTTTCCGCCTCTTCCATCCCTACCCCCACTCGCACCCAAGGTGAGAAACCTCACAAGTGTGAGCTCTGCGACTTCACGTGCCGAGACGTGAGCTACCTGTCCAAGCACATGCTGACCCACTCCAACACCAAGGATTACATGTGCACCGAGTGTGGCTATGTCACCAAGTGGAAGCACTACCTCAGTGTGCACATGCGGAAACACGCGGGGGACCTCAGGTAGGAGCGCGCGCACCTCCCTCCCTAGCCCAGGAAGCTGACGCTAAGCCAGCGTCCTCTTGAGCTCAGCCTGCTCTCCTGGCCCCAGAGCGACTCCTCCCAGTGCCCCTCTCTGCCCCTCTCGTGTCTGCTCCATTGCCTGCAGCTGGCCTCTGTGCCTGTGGCCCAGTCTGCACAGGGAGAGCTCCCTGGGCTCAGGGAAGGGAGCACAGACCCAGAGTCCAGGCCTAGATGTGAAGGTGGCCCTTGAGCTCTCACAGAGTCCGGGCCTGGGGAAGTCGGGAGACGGCACTTGCAACCCCAATCCCAGCCACGTTCCACATGCAGGCAAGCTCCCCTCCATGCTGGGGCACGGCTGGCCAGGGGCGTTCTCCTGAGCTTTCACGCCTCTGTGGGAGAACAGGATCTAGGCACAGACACCTGCCCCGTGGGGCCACAGCCCCGCAGCTCCTTCCGAGTCCACGGTGGGTGGCGGATTCATGCTGTCTTCCCTGTGGGGAGTAACGTAGAGTAGGGGTCGGAACACAAGCCCTGAAGCTGGGCTGTCAGCCCTTCACTTCCTTTGTAACCTGAGCAGGTTATTGACCTCTGTGCTTGAGTCCCCTCACTTGGAAGTAGATGCTGATGTCGGAGGGTAGCGGCAAAGAATCAGTTAGATGACACGAGTAGGACGCTGAGCATAGAGCCTCGTCCACAGGAAGTCCTTAGGGGCTGGTTACGGGAGATTTATCACGGCGACTTTGCCGCACCCCCCCCCTTCCTCCTCACCAGATACCAGTGCAACCAGTGCTCCTATCGTTGCCACCGGGCCGATCAGCTGAGCAGCCACAAGCTGCGCCACCAGGGCAAGTCCCTGATGTGCGAGGTGTGTGCCTTCGCCTGCAAGCGGAAGTACGAACTGCAGAAGCACATGGCCTCCCAGCACCACCCGGGCGCGCCGGCCCCGCTCTACCCCTGCCGCTACTGCAGCTACCAGAGCCGCCACAAGCAGGCGCTGCTGAGCCACGAGAACTGCAAGCACACCCGCCTGCGGGAGTTCCGCTGCGCCCTCTGTGACTACTGCACCTTCAGCAACACCACCCTCTTCTTCCACAAGCGCAAGGCCCACGGCTACGTGCCCGGCGACCAGGTGTGGCAGCTCCGCTATGGCGGCCAGGAGCCAGAGGGGCCCGGGCCGTGCCCGACCCCCCCACCCGACTCCGAGCCCCCGGGCCAGCCACCCGCCCAGCCTGTGGGGCCAGACGGTGACCCTGGGCCCGTGGTGGAGCCCCCCTTGGACGCGGCGCCGCCGGAGACCAGTGAGGAGGAGAGCGCGGGGAGACGGGATGGCGGTGAGGCTCCGCAGGGGGACGAGCTGGTTGGCAGCCCCAGTCCGGCGGAGGTCGATGAGGCTGGCTGCACGCTACACCTAGAGGCCCTGGGGGTAGAGCTGGAACCTGTGGCCGAGCCACCCCTTGAGGAGATGGCTGAACCCGCCCCTGTGGCGTTCAGGCCCCTGGATGCCTCAGGGCCCCTGAGACTGGAAGGGCCAGAGGAAACTTTGACAGAGCTGTCTACCTTCGAAGGTGCCGCAACTTCTGGCTTGGGTGCCGAAGAAAAGCCCGTTCTGGAAAAGCCAGTCCCTGAGGCCCCCCGAAATGCCTCTTCCTCAGAGGAGCCTCCTGACAGCTGGGCGGGAACCTTCAAGGCCGCTCTGGCCTCCGAGAGCGCCCCCCTCCCCCAGTTCCCTGAGTCAGAGTCCTTACTCAGGGCCCTCCGGAGGCAGGACAAAGAGCAAGCCGAGGCTCTGGTGCTGGAGGGGCGGGTTCAGATGGTGGTGATCCAGGGAGAGGGGCGGGCCTTCCGCTGCCCACACTGCCCGTTCATTACCCGCCGGGAGAAGGCCCTGAGTGTGCACTCCAGGACGGGGTGCCAGGGCCGCCGAGAGCCCCTGCTGTGCCCCGAGTGCGGGGCCAGCTTCAAGCAGCAGCGCGGCCTTAGCACCCACCTGCTGAAGAAGTGCCCCGTTCTGCTCAGAAAGAACAAGGCTTTGCCCAGACCGGGTTCACCCCTCCCTCCACATCCCCTGCCCCCAGGCACCCAGGTCTCCGAGGATGCAGAAGGTGGGAAGCCCCCACCAGCACCGTTAGAAGTAGAGCTGGTGCTCCCCAAAGATGCTGCTCCTGCGCTTCCTAGGGAGCCCGAAGAAGTAGAGGAGCCTCCTGGCACGCTCTGCGTCTCCACAGCCCCTCCCGCGGGGAACGCCTCACCCGCAGAGACCCCCGAGAAGTTCCACTTCGAGCAGGGCAAGTTTCACTGCAACTCGTGCTCGTTCCTGTGCTCTCGGCTCTCCTCCATCACCTCTCACGTGGCCGAAGGCTGCCGGGGGGGACGCGGCGGGGCAGCAAAGCGAGGGGCCTCCCTTCTGAGCAACGGGGACTCGGCCTCCGCGAATGGGGGGGGCACGGAGTGCAGCCCCGGCAGTGGGGACCCAGCTCTGGCTCCAAAGCAGAAGGGGGCTCGCTTCTCCTGCCCCACCTGTCCCTTCAGCTGCCAGCAGGAGCGGGCCCTGAGGACTCACCAGAGCCGGGGCTGCCCCCTCGAAGAGTCTGGAGAGCTGCAGTGCGGCCTCTGCTCTTTCAGCAGCCCCGCCGCCGCCGCCCTGAGGCTCCACCAGCAGCGGAGGCACCCCGCCGTCGCCGCCGCTGCGCCGGCCCGCCGGCCCCGGCCCCCGCTTCAGTGCGCCGACTGCGGCTTCACCTGCAAACAGAGCCGCTGCCTGCAGCAGCACCGGCGCCTCAAGCACGAGGGGGTGAAGCCCCATCAGTGCCCCTTCTGTGACTTCTCCACCACCCGACGGTACCGGCTGGAGGCCCATCAGTCCCGACACACGGGTGTCGGCCGCATCCCCTGCAGCGCCTGCCCGCAGACGTTCGGTACCAACTCGAAACTCCGCCTGCACCGGCTGAGGGTCCATGACAAGACGCCCACCCACTTCTGCCCGCTCTGCGACTACAGCGGCTACCTGCGCCACGACATCACCCGCCACGTGAACAGCTGCCACCGGGGCACCCCCTCCTTCGCCTGCCCCCAGTGCGAGGCCCAGTTCAGCTCGGAGACGGCGCTCAAGCAGCACGCCCTGCGCCGCCACCCCGAGCCGCCGCCCGCCACGCCGGGCTCCCCCGCCGAGGCCGCCGCCGCCGCCGGCCCCCTGCGCTGCGCGCGCTGCGGACTGCTGTGCCCCAGCCCGGCCAGCCTGCGGGGGCACACGCGGAAGCAGCACCCGCGGCTGGAGTGTGGGGCCTGCCGGGAGGCCTTCCCCAGCCGGCCGGCCCTGGATGAGCACCGGCGGCGGCGGCACTTCAGCCACCGCTGCCAGCTGTGTGAGTTCGCCGCGCGGGAGCGCGCCGGCCTGGTCAAGCACTACCTGGAGCGGCACGAGGGGGAGGCGGCGGCGGCGGCAGGGGCGGGGGGCGGCGGCCAGCCCCCTCTGCGCTGCCCCTTTTGTGACTTCGCGTGCCGCCACCAGCTGGTGCTGGACCACCACGTGAAAGGGCACGGCGGCACCCGGCTCTACAAGTGCACCGACTGTGCCTACAGCACCAAGAACCGGCAGAAGATCACCTGGCACAGCCGCATCCACACGGGGGAGAAGCCCTACCGCTGTCACCTCTGTCCCTACGCCTGTGCTGACCCCTCCCGCCTCAAGGTAAGGCCGGGGGCCGCCGAGGGCACTCCCTGGGTTCTCTGATCCCGACTCCCGGTTATTAATTCGTTCTGGGACCTCCGGCAAGCCCCTTAATGCCACCAAGCCTCAGATTCCTCCCCTGTGACAGCGGGGCAGGGGGTGGGGGGTTTCCTGGGGTGGTTGTGAAGGTGAAATTCCAGTATGCGTGCTTGGCCTGTGACAAAGGCATGTAGTAGTTCGGTGGTGATCTAGATGATCACGGCTAGCATTTATTGAGCACTTACTGCACGCTGGACGCTGTAATTTTAATTCTCACAAAACAGGAGATCTAGTTACCTTTGCTCTTTCTTATTTTATAGATTAATAGACTGAGAGTTAGGGGGTAAGCACCCAAAGGCACAGGGCGTAAGTGGAGAGCTGAGATAGGGTAGAGCGAGAGGTAGGCCCAGTGGGTTAGGGTGGCGTCAGAGTGGCCAGACCAGGCAGCCCGCTAGGTGACGGGAGCACCTCCGTTGAGGACCAAGGGTGCGCATTTTCTGGGCATACTCTGCTCTCCCCCCTTCCAGTACCACATGCGGATCCATAAGGAAGAACGGAAGTATCTGTGCCCTGACTGTGGCTACAAGTGCAAGTGGGTCAACCAGCTCAAGTACCACATGACCAAGCACACAGGTGAGTCTGTGGGGCACTTGTCGACGGGCCCAAGGGGGCCCCCCCAGCCCCCACTCCCTGGCACACCCAACCTCCCTGAGGTGGCGGATGCCCTTACTCAGATTCAGGGCACACATTAGGGGTAGAGGGGAGGCTGACTGGCCAGAATAGCTTCCCAACGCACTGAAGACCTATGAGAATCAGGAGAGAGGTGAGCCTGAGGGCCTGGACATGTGTACTTTGTAAAAGCTTCCCTGCTGACCGTGGCTCTAGGCCACCCACCCCCCAGTGAGAACCCCCCAACTTAAACATGTGACTGACAGAGGTCTGCTTAGTTCTGGCAGACACGATGGAACTATTTGGAGTAATGAGGAGAACATGGAAGGTTCACCTGTGTTAACTTCTTTTTTTCTCTTGGGTGTGGAGTCCATGAATTTTAGGTGCTCAGAAAACGGCTAATGATGGTGTGCCTGTATTATGCATAGGATGCCCTCGTGTCAAGGAAATAACCAGATGCATTTCAGGGCACTCTGCATCTGTGAGGGCCACCCTCTTGCCTCTACCCCTTCCTTCTTAAGCATTTTCTTTTACTTCTTGAGTTGAACAAAGAGTTCTATTTAAATGGATTCCCAAATTCCATGAGTACCCCATGATCAAAGGGGGGGTTGGAGTTTCCCGTTTGGAAACCCTATGATATCTGAGTGAGTATTCATTGCTATCAGGTGGCTACTCAGGGGTCCAGTTAGTTATCAGCGTCCATGGGGCACTCATTGTACACAAGGGGCTGTGTTGGGAGGAGGGCACAGAAACGTCAGACGGGGCTGGAGCGTTCCATAGATGCAGTCCTGAGTCAGCTTGCTGCCTGTGTCACGTCCCAGGATCTCAGTGACTCCTGGGCCCACTAAACGTTGCTCCGCCCTACCTTCGGCAGTAATTTTGTTCGTTGGCCCCGCCCCATCCTGTAGGACTGAAGCCATACCAGTGTCCCGAGTGTGAGTACTGTACCAACCGGGCCGACGCGCTGCGCGTGCACCAGGAGACACGGCACCGGGAGGCGCGGGCCTTCATGTGTGAGCAGTGCGGCAAGGCCTTCAAGACACGCTTCCTGCTGCGCACCCACCTCCGCAAGCACAGCGAGGCCAAACCCTACGTGTGCAATGTGTGCCACCGTGCTTTCCGCTGGGCCGCCGGCCTGCGCCATCACGCCCTCACCCACACCGACCGCCACCCCTTCTTCTGCCGCCTCTGCAGCTACAAGGCCAAGCAGAAGTTCCAGGTGGTGAAGCACGTGCGCCGGCACCACCCCGACCAGGCCGACCCCAACCAAGGAGTGGGCAAAGACCCCACCACCCCCACAGTGCACCTGCATGATGTGCAGCTGGAGGAGCCCAGCCCTCCTGCTCCCGCCGCGCCCCCAACCGGGCCCGAGGGCTGAGAGCCTGCCCGACCTCTTGGAGGGCGTGGTCCGAGACGTGCCAACTGGAAGCAGAGCTCGCCTGCGGCTCAGGGGCCTAAGGAAGGGCTGGCTTCGAGGTGCCCGGGTGGCCGGAGGCCTCCAGGGACTCAGGCTGTAGTACTGTGACGTTGATGGCCATATACAAGAGTGACACGGACCACAAATTGATTTCTGGTTGGGGCACACTGTGTTTCTAACCCGTGAGTGCCCAAGTCCTTCATCGCTCCCCCAGAGTCCCTGGCTCTGCGACCTCGGTTTTACCTGTTCTCTCTTCCCCTTCCCCCTTGCTCTGTCAAGTCCACACAGTTGCAGCTAACTGCATGTGCTGTTGCGCCTCCCACTCTCTAAAGCATGTTAAACAGAATGGTTCCTGGCTTAGCGACGCGTCCACGTCCGTGACTGAACACGGCCAGGCTGTCCTGCCGGTCCGCCCTGGTTCCTTCTCAGACCTCTGCCTCCCCTTGGTCTCCTTTCATCTTCGCTGAGGGATTCCGAAACGTTCCCGGGTCTGCCTTCTCTCTCTGTCCTTGAGCCTGTCTTGGCCCTTTCCCTGCTCCTTATTTCTGAGCCCCTTGGTCTACCTGTAGACCCAAGAAGCCCTCCCTGCCCCTGGAAGCAGCTTTAATTCAGCCTCTATCCTCAGCCTGGCTCGGCAGCTGCACGGGAGTTAAAGCACAAGACAGTGTGAAAGGCATGGGACTTGGGGGAGACGGGGGGTCCAGGGAGAACCTCTAATCCAGAATTCTGTGAGTACCTCACGGTGACCGTATGCTTAATCACTGAAACTGGGACACACTGGGAAAATGAAGAAGGGTACTTTTAATCATTATATCGGGACAGTAGACATAAACCAGGACTATTCCAGGCGAACTCTCGGGAGGGCTTGGATCACATAACCCTTTGTCTCCTCCTTTTGCCCTTAGAGCCATATTTCTGTACCCTTCTATGTAGCACATGTGGGGGGGGGTGCTGGAAACTTATTTTTCTACCCTTTCCCTGCCCCACCTGTCTTCCTCAAATGTCCCCCAACCTTCATATGTCCTTTTCTTGCCCAGCAACAGACCATACTCAAGCCAAACTGGGTAGAAAAGCTCTATTTATACAGGTGGCGCCAAAAGAGAGCAATCCAGTGGGGACTCAGGGTTATGCAGTATTCTCCTGAATGTCACAGTATGGTCTTAGGGTACGGTGTCCTTCCCCACCCTTTGCCTGGGGAGCCTTGAGGCTTGATTGATCTTTTCCTTGGCTCTGGGCTTAGAGGAAGTTAGGGTGGAGGGGATAATGCCTCTTTGTGTCCTTCTGCTCCAAGCCCCTCTCTGGGTTGCAGCCAGCCTTTGAGCCAGGGTTGATGAGAGAGATTAGTCCTAGATCTGTGTAGGGGATTGAGCCTATGGCAAGAGAAAGGAAGGAAGTCCAGTATAGAGTATGTGAAGGAAGGGGGTAGAAATGATACCACAGACTTGTAAAAACGAAGAAGGGGAAGAGAGAGAGTGAAAAATCAGGTCCTAGATTGGCTTGTTAGGAAGGGTGAGGTAATTTTGTGCTTAGGAATGCACAATCCAAAACTTGATTCTTACCACCCCGGTTTGCTTTCTGGAGCATCCTTCCAGGTTGTTCTTACCACCTCAGGCCAGTGCACCCACCCTTCCCAGGAAGTGCCCACCTTAGGATTCATCCCCCTCCAACCCTTCCCGGATGCTGATATGCACGAAGATGGAAGCTGGATGGAGGCTGATGCCGTCCTTGGAGAGCAGGTGTATGTGGCGGTAGCCTGGAGAGGGACAGGAGGAGGGCATTAGAAGGACAGCCAGAGCCCGGGTGGCGTTGGCCAGGGGTCGAAGGACTGGCCCACCTTGCTGCATGCAGGTCCAAGGCACTGTGTACTGCCCGATAAATTCATTTCGGGATTTCCGGTTGTAATCCTTGACCACAAAACGCAGCAGGGCCAGTTCGGGCACCAGGACCCGGAAGCTTAGCGTCTGCCCCCAATATGGATTAAAACCTGAGGTGGGGGTGAGGGAGAGAGGGAGTGAAGGAATAGACCTTGTTGGCTGCTTTAGGCGCATCCTTGTGTCCCACAATTTTCACAGCGATCGGCATGTTACAGGTGAGGGGACTGCGGTGCAGAGTGGGTAAGCAATTTGCCCAGGTCACCGGAGCACGTAAGTGAGGGGCCAGGATTCAGATCCAAGATGTCCAAGCCCTCATTCTTTGTCCCGTTCCACACTGCCTCCCATGGAGGTGGGAGAGGGGGTGGGGACAGGGACTGTGCTTCATGGAGGGCAGCTGGGTAGGGAAGCAGCCACGCTCCTCCCCCCGCCCCTCCACCCTGCCCAGCAGCGCCCAGCCTCACCATTGTTCTCCACGTAGCTGGTCTCTTGCCTGGTTGTGTCAGGGCGGACGCCAAAGATCTCCACTCTCACCAGTGGATCCACAATGGACCTCTCTTTACTCATGTCGTCCTTGGGGAGTTGCTGCCCGCTGATCACCTGCAAGCAGGACTCTGGGACCTCACTAGTCCCTGTTCATCCCAGCCCCGCGGGGAGGGGGGTGGCGGGGGCTGGTGTCTCAGGACCTGGCGCTATAGCTTCTGGCTTTGAGTAATATATTCTCTTCTAGTAACCTAGCTGCAATTTAAGATGCACCCGAGTAGAAATTGCACGAGGTTTGAAAGTAGGTATGTTCAGCAAACCCTTTACAGCCCTGACTCTGCCCCAGGCATTGTTGTGGGCACCTCTAGACTCATGATCACAGCAACCCTGTAGGCTGGGGAGTGGCATTCCTCCCATTTTGCAGGTGAGGAGCCCAAGGTTCCGGAACTTGCCCAGAGTTAACACGACTAGTGAATGGGTTCAAACCTAGGCAGCTGGCTCCCAGATCCCCACGGTTCACAGTCAGGCTATCCTGCCTCTCTTGAGGAATTCTTCACCCACTACGTTCCTGCCAGCTACCGCCGCCCCCCCCCCCCCCGCCCTGCCCCCGGCTACCCATCCTGGCTACCCTAGGTTCGTCCTGTGGTTTCTCTCTCCGTGGTACCTGGATTAGGAGGGTCTGGGCTTTGAAAGGGCTGATGGGCCACTCGGGGTGGAAGGAGCTTTGGACATCACGCAGGAAGTCAGGCTTCAGCACGTAGCCGCAGGCACCGTTCTGGCGGAAGAGCCCATCATAGATGTCCATCTCAAGCCCCGCGGTCTGCACATTCATGGCCACTGAGGGCCCCAGGAGAGAGGAAGGGAAGCATACATCTCAGGAGCCCTCTAGCCCCTCTTTCAGGGAATGAAGGAGATGGATTGGGTATCAAAGGGCCCGCTGGGAACAACCCCCCCCCCCCAGATTGCATCTTTCTTCGCCTAGCACCCTTCAAAGCATTCCCTGGCCCTCCTGCCACCGGGGCAGGTAACCCCCCCTGTTGCCCTTCCACTCCCTCTTCCCTGTCCCCGCCACCCCCTCACCCATCTGGCAGCCTGCGTTCCAGAGTTCCTGGGGGTTGTAGTTGGACGAATCTGTCCTCAGGCCACTGGGATACACACGGCTTAGCTGCCAGGCGTTGTGCTGCACAAACTCATTGCCTGTATAAAGGGCGTAGTGGGGAGATGACCCCCCCCCCACTTCCCTGGCCTCAGGTTCACCACCTACCCACTTGACTCTTGTCTCCAGCATCTCCTGAGGCCAGGCCCAGAAAGCTTCACTGGGCCTGTCTGTTCCATGCTGACCGTCTCCCCCAGCTCTCCTCCCCCCTGGAGCCTTGGGCCCCCTGCTCAGAGCTCCTGACCCTGTACCTGCTCTGAGGAGTCGCTTAGCTCCCTCATCCCCCCTCAGCCCCTTGGTCCTCTTTCTTGGGACTCATGTGCCTGCCCAGCAGCCTGACCCTACCCATCCTACTTCCCTCCCTGGCCCTCCATTTTGGTCCTGACCAGCCTCCTTGATGAGGCTTCTGGCCTTAGTTTCAGAGAAAGATGAGGTCTCATAGAAGCGGTAGTGTTCCCTTGAATGAGTGAAGCTGTGGAATGAGACAGACTTCAAGTAGACAACCAGGGCAGAGAGGGATGGACACAAGATGGGTTTGGATCTCTGGAAAAAGAGAAAGTAGAGAGGAAGACGGCATTGAACCCTCAGGGGTCTGAGAAGGAAAGAAGCGATGGCCAGGATCTGAATTTCCCCGTCCAACCTAAGCCTCTGCCCGCTGCCTCCCCTTTGCGTTCTCCCTCCTGCCTCACCTGCTTGGGAAAGAGAAGGGGCCCAGGCTTGGAAATAGGAGCCTGAACCACAACCTCACAACAGACAGGCGGACAAAACAGCGGACACATCACAACCTGGGGATGGGAATGGGAATAAAGGCAGTCTACATACCCTCATGGGATCGGTTTCATCCTCTGGGCTTAAAGGGTCTGCCCTACTGTTACTTTCTGGGTAACAGGTTCTTAATGATTACTTTTAAGCAGAGAGGTGTCCTCCTCTCTACCTCTCATCTTTTAAAACAATTTAATAGTATAGTTTGGTCAAAATGTACACGGACCCAGACAGATATGTCGAGGTATGCAAATGGCCAGGAAAGTCGTGCCAGAAGGATGTGAGGGTCCCAGGGTAATATCGTTATAATCTTCTGCATTCCCATTTCCTTCCCTGGACATGGTAGCAGGTTAGACACCACAGCCCCGGAGAGGAGAGGGTAAGCTAGAAGTTAGTCAGCTAAGTCAGGGAAGTGCACGAGGAGAAAGGCAGACTTCTAACCAGGATCTTGGCGGCCCCACCAATGGCACCCCTTCCCCACAGGGAGATGAACCAGACCACTTCGGCACAGTCTTCGTAGAGCCTTCACCTTCCCCAACTCTTTCTGCTCCTCCTTTTTGGCTACTTCTGGCCCCTTCTCAGACTCACCTTTTCCAAGAAGCTTTCTCTAAGCCCATTTCAGGTGAGGTCACAGCAGTCACTTCAGGAGCCCTACGTCCCCAATACAACAGTGCAGGGTGTACACACTCTCTCTCTCTGTCACACACACACACACACAGCAGTGTTTTTCAAACTGGCCTTAATTTAAAGAGACTGAGAAGAAGTACAAAGATGTCTCAGGAGTCGACAGGGGACCCGAGAGAGCCAAATGGGTGCTTCAACTAGGATGGCTCCGCATTGATCTCTTTTGTATACAGAGCTCTCATATAAGATTTCATTCAAAAACGATTCCATGGCCCAAAGAAGTTGGAAAGCCACTGTAATCTATCTACATATGACAATATGTCGTGATGTCATGCACGCATCCTTACACCTCTTTTATTGGGGGCAAGGGGCATTTTGCTCCTCGGCCCTCCACCCTGCCTGGCTCTAGTCTCTCCACACATGAACTCAGCTTATAGTACAGACTGACCAAATGCTAGAGCAGAAAGACCACTCTCCTGGCCCACCTTCTCCTTCTTTTTGTCCTTACTGCGTGGGCTCAACTCCTGGGGCTCAGCCTCCAGCTGGGCCTCCAGCTCCGGGTCAGCTTCCTGCTCTCTCTCCAGTTCAGACTCTAGCTCTTCCTCCTCT
Organism: Eumetopias jubatus; assembly: GCF_037043125.1. NCBI lineage: Eukaryota > Metazoa > Chordata > Mammalia > Carnivora > Otariidae > Eumetopias > Eumetopias jubatus. Next base: position 19,706,091 of record NW_028274809.1, read on the forward strand.
TCCTCTTCCTCAAGATCCTCCTCAAGTGTCCTTAACTTCTTCCCCTTCACCAAGATCTTCCCCCGAAGCTCCTGGAGACAGAAATGAAGGGACTCCTTTACCTGTCTGCTCTGGGGGCCATGCACCTCCCACTGTTCTCACAGGCAGAGGAAGTGAGGGGCCAGAAGTCCCCACAGGAGGGCCGCTTGATATACACAGTAGGGCCGCTTGATACAGTAGGGCCGCTTGATACACACAGTAGGGATTCCCTATTGTTAAGCCAACTTGTCACATCTCCATCCAATTGGAAAACAATACAAAACAAAAAATATCTCACTCTTGACACAGAGAGATTCCTCCCAGATTAAAGATTTACATGTAAATATAATGGACACAAGAGTATTAGAAGAAAATAGAGAATCTTTTTGGGGCGCCTGGGTGGCTCAGTCGTTAAGCGTCTGCCTTCGGCTCAGGTCGTGATCCCAGGGTCCTGGGATCGAGCCCCGCATCGGGCTCCCTGCTCCGTGGGAAGCCTGCTTCTCCCTCTGCCACTCCCCCTGCTTGTGTTCCCTCTCTTGCTGTGTCTCTCTCTGTCAAATAAATAAATAAAATCTTTAAAAAAAAATAGAGAATCTTTTTGAATAATCTTAAAGTGGGAAAAGCCTTTAGAAACAGGAGATGAGGGGTGTGTGGGTGGCTCAGTCGGTTAAGCATCCTACTCTTGGTTTTGGCTCAGATCATGACCTCAGGGTCCTGAGATCAAGCCCTGTGTTGGGTTCTGCGTTCGGCAAGGAGTCTGCTTGAGATTCTCTCCCTCTCCCTCTGTCCGCCCCCAACCCCCCCCCCCCGCTCTCTCTCTCTCAAAAAAGGAAAGAAAAGAAAAGAAAAGAAAAGAAAAGAAACAGGAGATGATAACTCAGAAGGCATAAAAAGCACTGGCCAATTTGACTACATAAAGCTTAAAATCCTCTATAGGGCAGAAGATGCTATAAGACAAAAGCAAAGAATGCAAAAACAAATTTCCCAAAGCATCAATGTCTTTAACATTTAAAAACTTGTTATATACCAATAAAGATTATAAACTCCAATAAAAGTGGGTAAATAATATCAATTAATTCAAAAGAAGAAAATATAGACTTTTCTTTTTTAAAAACTTGACTTTTTTCTTTCCACATTTGCCACTATGAATCATCTTACTACTGGAGATATGTGTGGCCCGTCTCTTACACTGTTGGTCAGAGTGCAATTTGCTATTTTTTTCCAGAGGGCAACTTGGCAGTAACAACCAAAATATCAACATGCAAACTCTTCAACCCAGCAATTTACTTCTAGGAGTCCATCTCAAAGAAAGAGTAAATGGGGCGCCAGGGTGGCTCAGTTGGTTAAGCATCCGACTCTTGATTTTGGCTCAGGTCATGATCTCAGGGTCGTGGGATTGAGCCCCGTGTCAGGCTCCGTGCTCAGCGGGGAGTCTGTTTGAGATTCTCTCCCCCTGCCCCTCCCCACCCACCCCCGCACACTTGCACTCTCTATCCCTCTTTCTCTCAAATAAATAAATCTTTTTAAAGAAAGAAAGAGTAGATGGACAAAGCTGTATGTACAAGTGAACAATTACCAACAACCTGAATGTTTACCATTTACTGGTTGAATAGATAATGGTTCATAAAAGAAAATGGAATACCACAGAGCTATTAAAAGGAAAAAAATTATACGTGAAAAGACATCCATGATATATATTGTATGTGAGATATAAAAGGGATATAGAAAATGACCCCAAGCATTTTTTAAAGTGTGAATATATATACACATATATGTTTATATAAGCATTTACAAAAATCTCTTAACACCTGTTATGGGAGAGGTTGAGATTATGGTGGGGGGATTTCCTTTTCTCTCTATTGTCTGTACGTTCTACAACAACTATGAACTATCTGGGGAAAAAAATCAAGATATTTCCATTGAAAAAAGAAATAAGAAGTAAACAATTGATTTCAAATTTAGAAAACGATAAACAATTCTGCATTTTATTGGACTTTTGGAAAATTAGAGTTGTCTCCAAGGATATTAAAGAGCAAGATGGTCCATGTAAGGGTGAGAATAAGGGAACAGGAGGGGCACGGAGGGGCACAGTAGGGAGGGAATGCAAGCCACAGCAGAGCCCGGGCTGGGGGAACAGGGCGCCTACCTCAGGTGAGGGCAGCTGAGTGGGCAGAAGCCCATCCAAGGTAGTGCTCAGCAGTTGCTCCCCCAAGATCTCGGTCAGATGGCAGGCCATGACCTGCTGCTGCTCCCAGCTGCAGTGGTTCTCCAGGGACAAGATGACTGGATAGTCTGAGGTCTGATGGGGAAGGGAAGGAACGCTAGAGCCAGAGGTCTAAAGCATGCAACCTCCCTGCTTCTCCGGACCCCCCCCTCCCCGGTGACTCACTCAGAGTACCCTGATTGCTAAACCCCTCTCTGACCCGATTCGGGACATCAAGGAGGTCTTGCTGGGTCTGGGGCCCACCTCACATCTCAAAGTCACTGTTGGGATCCCAAATCTCAGACCTATACCAGGTGTGACCCAGGTCCCTCTGGGACCTTTGAGTTTTTAGGCTCAGTGTGGGACAGCTAGGCCATTCCCCTGATTATGTGTTCATGTTACACTCTCCTCTCCAGACTCCTGTTTTCCCCCAGCCCTACCCACCACTTTCTCGGTTTCCTTAACCACCCTCTCCGAGATGGGTGACAGTTGTTAGAAGTAATAGTCACTGAGCTCTAGCAATTACCTCTAGGACTACTAATTACTAGTGACACATCCAACCCTTATTCATAATCCCTTAATATTTGCCTGATGCTTCACAGTTAAAATCTCTTGAACATCTCTGCCATTTGACATAACCTCCCTTGCATCCATCTACCTTCCCCAGATGCAGAGCCAGCCACTCTTCCCTCAGATCATCTTCCCTCACCAGTACGCCCATCCCGGGACTCCTACCTGGAAGGCGTACTGGGCTACAGTGGCCACGACATCTTTGAATGGGATGCGGGAGGTCAGGGTGTGTCCATGGTAAACGATAGGTTCCCCGCTAGGTCCATCCCATATATCCACCTCCACGCAGCGGCACCCCCTCTTCAGGGCCCTGCAAGAACCCCAAGCCCCCAGGGACAGAGAGGTCAAGCTCTTATCTTCCGTCTAGGGACTCTCTCCCTACTCTGGAGAGAGCAGTGCTCACTGGCATTTAGTTGTCAAGGCCCCCTCAAGCTACATCTCCGCAGACCCTTCTCTGTCCACCAAGATACTGCTATGGCTCACTACCTCCACCCCCCACCCTCCCCAACTCACAATCTTCCTTCAGCAAGTCATCACATACTGCCTCATGATGCTTCTGGTGTTCTGGTTGTATATCATTCTGCAACACCTGACTTAGTCAAACTCTCAGTAATTTTGTTTGTTTGTTTGTTTGTTTGTTTGTTTGTTTTTAAAGTAAGCTCTATGCCCAACATGGGGCTTGAACTCAGGACCCCGAGATCAAGAGTTGCCCCGAGATCAAGAGTTGCCCCGAGATCAAGAGTTGCATGCTCTACCGACTGAGCCAGCCAGGCGCCCCTCAAACTCTCAGTAAATTTATACTTTATTTTCTCTACTAGACTTCCTAGGGCAGAAGCAATATGTTCCACTCATCTTTTATACCCTGAAGCTACTAGTTCAGTTGCTGCCACTGCAAAGATATCTTGACTCTTTGATCCAATCCACGATTAATCACGATAAAAGCAGATATCACTTATTAGCTATTAACACATGGATTATCTCATTTAATCCTCAAAACAACTCAGACAGAATAGGCAATGTTATCATATTTCATAGATGGGGATACTGAGGCACAGAGAAGTTAAATACTTAGAACCAGAGTACCAGTGAGAGAGCTAGGATTTGAGCTCATATGGTCTGACTCCAGAACCTATGTTTCTAACTTCTATGCTCTATACCGCCTTCCATGTAACGTTTAGTTTATTTGTTCAAAATAAATCTTCCAGGACCTCTGAGTTCCAAGAGAGTTTCACAGCCTATGAAAGAGAGAGAAGCTCCATTTGCCCACAGAGTTTCAATACTACTCTCCTGTCAGTCTTCAACATCTCTTCCAAGTCTCTCACGTATCCAGGGGTCCTCAGCCCCAAGCCCCCCACAACATCTTTTCATTCCCTGTTATCCACTGATAGAACAGACGGCCACTTCTCATGAACTGGAGCCCTTTCCCCTTCTTTCCCACTGCACCGTATATATCCCTCGACGCTGCTCTGGCCACAAAGCTGGTCCCCCACGAGGTAGGTGTTGTGAGAGGAGTTGATGTAGTAGTGGTTCAGGGGTTGAGTCATATCCTGGTAGATGGGGAGGCAGGTCGGGTTGAAGATATCTCCATCCTTCGAGCAGAGATAGCTGAGGAAGCCATCCATGCTCAGCACATGTCGCAATTTGCCTAAGGTGTGGAGTAGGGGAAGGCTAGAGTGAGAAGCTCTGAGCGAGGGCAGCCCAGCACACCTCTAGCCCATCCTGCACCTCGCCCCTCTCCAGGGTCCTGCCTTTCAGATGGTGTCCATTCTCAGCCTCCAGATCCCAAACGTGCCCCACCCACTGTCTGTCATTTCAATCATCCCCACCCTCAGAGAGAGTTAAAGCTACGAGGAGAGGCATTAAGATCATTCTAGTTCACCAGATCCAACAGAACCTTCCGCCATGATGGAAATGTTCTGTCCTGTGCGGTCCAGTGTGGCAGCCTCTAGGCACATATGGCTACTGAGCACTTGAGATGTGGCTGTGTGACTGAAGAACTGAATTTAAAGTTTTGATTTTAATTAATTAATTGCAACTTTTTATTTATTTATTCATTTAAGTAATCCCTACACCTAAAGTGAGATCAAGAGTCGCATGCTTTTCCAACTGAGCCAGCCAGGCACCCCAATTTTAGTTAATTTAAATTTATGTTATTTTTAAGATTTTATTTGTTTTTTTTAGATAGAGCATGTATGCATGTGCGTGTGCGCAAGAGCGGGGGGCCAGGAGCAGAAGGTGAGGGAGAGAGAGAATCCCAAGCAGACTCTGCTGAGCACAGAGCCCAATACGGGGCTCAATCTCACAACCCTGAGATCATGACCTGAGCCAAAATCAAGAGTCCGAAGCTTAACTGATAGTCACACAAGGACCCTGTTAATTTAAATTTAAATAGTCACACAGTGGGGCGGCTCAGTCAATTGAGCATCCATTCTTGGTTCCAGCTCACGTCATGATCTTGGGGTTGTGGGATTGAGCGCCATATCGGGCTCGGTGTTCTGCACTCAGCCTGGAGTCCGCTTGTCCCTCTCCGTCCCCCTCTGCTCTTCCCCCTGCTCATGTGAGCACCCGCACTCAAGCTCTTTATCTCTCTCTCTCTCTCTCTCTCAAATAAATAAAAATCGTAAAAAAAAAAAAAAAAACTTTAAAAAAATAGTCACAAAGAGCTCATGGTTACCATAAAGGACAGCATAGTATTCGGTATAAAGGGTTAATTTTATATATGGGGAAACTGAGCCCAGAGAGGAACAAAGTCGAAGACTCTTGAGCGACACGACCAAGGTACCTGTGTTTTATTCCCTGGCCTGTGAGGCTGATGCCAACTATGACCTGAGGGTTTCTTCCTCTCACCAGTTCCCATATGGTGTTCTGCAGAGTGGTCATCCAATATACCCCTGGACTACAACACACCCTCTGTTTGAGGGCAGGGCCCTGTCACTCCTGCCACAGCCCTCACCCATGTCAGCATGGGCTTCATACAATACCAACAACAATGACTAGTACTGAGCACTTGCTCTGTGCCCAGGACGTCCCGTGCAGCATCTCTCTTAGTGTTCTCGCCAACGTGATGAGGTAGATAGAATATAATCTGCCCTGAGAGGTTAGGTAACATAACTAGTAAGTGAAGGAGCTGGGATTTGAACCCCGGACGTCAGGTGTCTGAGCCACGCCAGTCCCACCAGGCCGTGCAGTCTCACTGAGGGCAACATTGCTGCAGGGGGGCTCCCGTGGGAGGTGGAGCAACTCGACTCTAATGACCAGCTTCGTTGCTCCCGCTTTGACAAGGCTACAGATGGTGGAGAGCGGCAGGAAGTCAGGCAGGAGGTTTTATTCTTAACAGTAAGAACTTAAATTGTGAGAGAAAATCCACAGTTGCCAGATACTTTTCGTGTATGTCATTTCATTCGATCACCAATTATTTTACAAATGAGAAAATCGAGCCCCTGCTAGATTAAGCAGCTTGCCCAGGGTGACTCAGTTAGTAAGCAGCAGAGTGGGGCCTTGAGCCCGGGTTTCCTGGCACAGACTATCCTCTGCAGCCAGAATATTGTACCTGACGGTTGAGTGCAGGGGAGGGAACACCACCCAGAGGGGCAGGTGGTAGAATAAATGTAACTGATGTCTACTGGATCCTGCACTGGAGATAGAAGTTCCTATTTCTTGGGGGGCCTAGGTGGCTCAGTCAGTTAAGTGTCTGCCTTTGGCTCAGGTCATGATCCCAGGGTCCTGGAATTGAGCCCCGCATCAGGCTCCCTGCTCAACAGGGAGCCCGCTTCTCCCTCTCCCTCTGCCTGCCGCTCTACTTGTGATTCCTCTCTCTCTCTCTGTGTCAAATAAATAAATAAAATCCTTAAAAAAAAAAAAAAAAGAAGATCCTATTTCTTAATCCTCAGGCATTCTTATTCTATTCATTTTTCCGAAATGATTGCTTTACAGCCCCCTTTCTTCTCTGAGCACAGACATGAATCTGGAATCAGGGATTCCAACCCTTTCTGTTTGAGTCTCAGTTCCATGAGGGCAGCGTTCTTGTCGGACCTTCTGCTGTATCTCTGGGGCTGAGCAAAAGTCCTGGCCCATTACAGGGGTTTAATAAGCGTTAGCTGAAGTAGTGAGTGAATGAATGAATAAAAGGAGTGGGAGTTGAGACCTAGGAAATGTGGGTCATTTATCCAGCTCTCATTCATCTCATCTCTCTCTTTTTTTTAAGATTTTATTTATTTGAGAGAGAGAGAGTGTGTGCGAGCAAGTGCACAAGTACAAGAGCAGGGGCGAGGAGCAGAGGGAGAAGAGCGGAGGGAGAGGGAGGGAGATAGAGACTCCCCGCTAAGCAAGGAGCCTGATCCAGAACTCAGATCCCAGGGCCCCGGGATCATGGCCTGAGCTGAAGGCAGGCGCTTAACCAACTGAACCACCCAGGCGCCTCTCATCCATCTCATCTCTAATCCTCATGCTCAACAGAGGTATTAGGTAAGGGTCAGGTGGCCCGGGTTTGAATCCCAATTCCTCCTCTCATTAGGCTTTGGCTTTGAGCAAGTCATTTGATCTTTCTAAATCCGAGTTTTCCTCTTTTGCACAACTGACTTAATAACAGAAGCCACTTCAACTGGTCATTGGAATGATGAGAAAAGACATGTAGAGATGTTAGCACATTAATGTGATACTTAGCAGAGGCTGAATAAGGATTATTCTCCTGATTTACAAGATTGTAGTGAAGGTTAGAGGAAGTAAGTGATGTGAAAGTAACTTGTAAATCATTTATTATTAATGTAAATTCCTCATATTCTGAAGGGAATGGAGGGCAGGGCGATGTCTATTGAAGGGGCAAGGAGAAAGGGCGTATTTGAGCTGTGCTTTTGCTGAAAGAAAGCCTCCTCCTCACCCCCTCAGCCGGGGACTGACTAGCTTCCTGGCCCAGAGGCTTAGCCACTCAAGAACCACTTGGAGAATTTGGAGAAAGCCCAGGAAGGGGCAGAGAGCCAGCATTTAAAGAGACAGCAAACAGGAACCATGAAGAGAGCTGGAAGAAAGGAATTAGGCGCTAGAAGAGAAGAAGCCAAGAGTAGAGGACCAAGGATCTCCCTTTTCCGCTGGGGACAAATGCTGACATCAGGACGAACTGATTCTGAAAGTGAAGCATGAGCATAGTGGAGGAAAGGAGACTTGTGGAATGTTCTTCCTCCTGAGAGATACAGCATTACAGAGGAGACTCCTGTCTTATCTGGGCAGGAAACTGCTGCTCTCCTTCCCAGGGAGTAGTTGAATGAGATGAAGATGCTTGCACAGGGGCTGGGGCAGGTGTGGGCTCAGCCTTCCCTGAGTTAGGCAGAAGGTGGCTTGTCTCTGGACCTTTCTAAGGTCCCCCCTCCTCGCCCATGCCCAGTGCCTCTCCACCCTGGCCCTCTTACCACTATCTGAGGGCTCGTAGCGGTCGATGAGGTCCAGAGCAAGGTCAGAAGCTCGCTCTCCTTCTTTCTGCTCCTCTTGGAGGAAATCCACAAATTCCAGCAGGGTCAACTTCTGCCCATCAGCCGAAAAGTTTTCAAACAGCTCGTACACCTCAGTACGTTTAGTCAGCGCCTTATAGAACTCTACAAACTCTTCTCCCTCCAGAGTCCCAGACTCGGATGTGTCTGCTGCCTGCAAGCAAGGGTTTAGAGGATGGTGAAAAAATCCTTTTAAGAGCACATTGTGTGGCTTTGACCTGTCCTGTAAGAGCAATCTTGCTGACAGGTGGATACAAACATCTTTCTGCAAAATTCTCCCAGAACTCCTGACACTTTGTGTTCATAGAAGCCGCTTCGGTAAGTAAAAAGCAACATGGCAGCCGTACCATTTGCTGGTAGAGAAAACTTTCAATCAGAAAGGGTTAAATGCCCCAACAAGTGCCTAAGAGTTTAAAAATCCCTCCTCCTATTTTATTCACATTCCAGTTGGACTTTTCCATTGTTACTAGGCACCTGGGAAGTTCTGGCCATGGACAGAGAGGTCCTTGAGGTCTGACACAGTAACGTATGGTTGTTTACCCTTCATAAGACTATGAATTGTCTTTCTAAGAAGACTGAAGGGTGAGAACCATGCCCTACACTTTCCATCGAGCCTGGCATAGTGGTAGGGCACATAGGAGAGATTCAACAAAGAGTGATGCTGAATAGGGCCAGGTACATCTGGCCACGTGAGAACACGGCCTTGGCTGGCTTCTGAAAATCCTTCCCTAAAAGACTCACTTGGAAAAGCTGGAAGGCATATTCTTGGTCCATTTCCACATTCATCAGGTGCAGTAACCGCTGGACTTCGTGGAAACTCATCCTACCATCCTGGTTCCTGTCTCCACGCTGGAACCAGTCACTCAGCCATCCAGGTGTGAGTCAAGGCAAAAGCACTGTGTGTGTTTGTGTGTGCAGATGTGTGTGCATGTTCATCCACTGACATCGCCTCCCCTAGCTTTGCTACAAGTCTCTCCTCCATGCCAATGCATTTTCCATATTAGCTTCCAGAATAATCTCCCCCGAGCACCAATCTGTCTTGTCCCTGCATGGCTCAGGTGCCTGCAGGGTCCTCCCTGTTGCTTGCAGAAAGAAACCCAAATTTTTTAACGTAGATTGAAGGTCTTCACCCCCACAATCTGGCCCCCACGCAGCCTTCTCAACAGACCTCTGTCCTCCCCGTACTTTAGCCAGACTCTCCCTCCTGCTCTTCAATGTCCTATCTCTGAGACTTTTCTCATGCTGTTCCCTCAGGCAGCAGAGCCTTCCCCCTCCTTTCTTTATGTTCAAGTTCTACTCTTTTTCAAGGCTCAGCTCAAACTCAACTTCCTCCCTGATGTTTTTCTCAGAACTCTCTCAGCTAGAATTAAATATTTCTCCTTCCTTTGAACACCCACAAATAATTTCAGTCCCATAACACTTCTAGGGTACTTCGATGATTTACACAATTCCATTTTCTCCACTGACTAAAACAATGCCTGAGTCTCATTAATATTTGTACCTCTAAAGCCTGGCACAGTGCCTGATACCTTCTGCTCAATAGATGGTGAATGAATGAATGAATGAACGAACGAACAAATGAATAAACGGCCTGGCATGGAAGGTGAATACAATCTAGGAAACCTGAATGAGTCAACACCACAAAGTTCTGCTTCCCAGTCCTACGGTAGCTAATGCCACTGGGATCTTCTGATCGGCTCTCAAGATCAGCACCTTGTTTGGTCCTTTGTCTCTCACCATCCCTCCCACCAGTCCTGAAGGGCCTGATTTCTGCCTACCCTCTGCCTGGTTATGTCTTTGTCATCCCAAGCCTCCATTACACCTTCAATATCCTCTGCCTCACAGTGGCCTGAGCTGTCCTTGCCCACCCCATCTGGACTCTTAGGCCTCCCTAGCACAGCATGCCAACCCCCACCCCACCCCCGGCCCCATCTCTAGCCCTGCAGCATCTGGCTCCTTCAGTGACCCCTGGCACCACCACCCGCCCCCCCCCAGCCCTTCCGACTCCATCCTGCTGATACTGATCCAGCCGCTCCTGTTGGTCCATGCCGGTAACAAATTCCACCAAAAGCTGGAGCCCCTGCATCCATATCTTGGCCTCCTCGATGCTGTTGGCCACCAGGTCCAGGTTGGAGCGGCGGCCGTGGAAGACGATGGTGAAGCCCTGCTCCAGGGGGAGCTCCTCGGCCAGGCTCCGCAGCAGCTCGGACTCGTGGCCCTCACGCACCGTCTCCACATCAGAGATGGAGACTACCAGAGAGGAAACAAGGGGGCGCGGTGGGGGGGGGGGGGAAGAGAGTCCGCCGAGTTGCAGGGGTGAAGGGTTAGGGACCCTTTAAGGAGCCATAGGGAGGAGGAAACCCAACCTCCCTCCGCAGGATGAAACCCCCAAAGACTGGGTACAGGGAGATGCAGACCCCTGGGATTCAGGATTCCCCATGAGTCGCTGCCATGTTCAGAGGCAGCATGCCAAGGGGCCCGTGCTGGGAGTGGCAAGACCTGGCTTCAGGCCACTGGCTGGCAGTGTGACACAGACCAAAATGACTTAACCCCTCAGTACCCTCGTCTGAAATAGGGGATGGTCCCTTCTATGGCCAGTCCACATGGTGACCACTGCGGGGCTGATGGGATGGAAACACACTTAAAGGTAGAAGCGGTTACACCAAAGCATGATATGTCCAAGTTCAATTTCCCCGTTCCAGGTTTGAGGGCCTCCTCTTTCCAGATGTCTAAGAAAGCACCAGAGAAATTCTTCCACCCCCTTTCCTCAGCTGGGGTTGCTGTGGATCGTGAGCTTTGATTATGTCTCTAAAGCAGGCTCTCTCAGATGTGTCCTGTGATCACGTTTTTAGAGGGGTCATAAAGCGTCTGGTCAACAGGATGCACATTGTTGTGCTGCATTTGTGATATTTAAAAATATTCCTCATAGTGGCTAATTGGTGAAATGCATCCTGGCTTCAGGGGCCACGCCAGGTGCTTGTACATTAACTTACTGAGTCTCCGTAACCTTCTAGCAGGGACTATTCAATCCCCATTTTGCAGATGAGGAAACTGAAGTTTAATGTAACTTGTCCAAAGCCACTCAGCTAGAAAGTAGCAGAGCCAGGGCTTTGATCTGGGCAGTCTGATGCGTGAGATCATGCTCTCACTATAATAATAATAAATAAAACCTAGGATTTATTGAGCCTTATTATGTGCCAGGGCACTCCTAAGCCTTTTACATGCAGTAACTGATTGAATCCTCATAAATAGCCTTAAGAGGCAAGTACTGTTATAATTCCCACTTTCCAGCCTCCGAGGTAGATGCGCAAGGACACACTGTAGGACCCTGGTCCCTCCCCTGCTCTCAAGCACCTGGGCTCTTCAGAGTCTGATCCCCCCACCACACCCACGCCTAGCCATCCACGTGACTCACAGGTGGGCTTGGCAGTGCCTCCTGCCTGCCGGGCATGCCAGACTGTCATGCCATCATCCTGAAGTCTGAAGTATCTCAGTTTCTTCCAGCTTTTGGACCTCACCTTGCGCATCAGCATGCCCTTCTGCATCAGCAGCAAATCTGGATTGATGGGCAGCCCTGGGCCAGGAGAAGAAGGGGCTGGCTGGGTAGCTGGCGGGAAGGGTGGAGGGCCCAGGAGGAGCTCTTGAACAGGGGTCCAGACTCCTCCCCTCCTCCCCATCCCTGGGCTGTCTCCCGAAACCCTCCTCTCCTACTGGGGTACTCACGGCCTTGCATCAGAGACATCATTACCCACTGCTCCGCCAGCTGGTGCCAGAGTCACCTGGAGGAGCACAGAGGACCAAAAGGCTCTGGGTTAATACTGGTGATCTTAGAATAACAGATCAAAGGAGGAAGAGAAGGAAACCCGTGCGTCCTGACGGCCCACAGTGTGCCAGGCACTTCATCTACATAGTCTTTAGCTCTTTTTTACTTTTCGCTTGAGTTTGATGACTTTGAGGCTTAGAGAGGCTAAGAAACTTGCATCAAATCACATAAGGATTCAGAATTTAGAGCCAAATATGTCTGATTCCACAGCGTCTGCTGTTTCCCATAGCCATCACCAGAGAGGACTACTAGCATTCTGCCTTGGCCCCTTGGGAACTGGGGGGTCTGCACGGGACCATGGAGAGGGCTCCCAAGATAGAGCAGCTGAGGTGATTCCCCCTGGAGAAGAGAAGGCTAGGATATAGAGAGATTCCAGGTTCTGCAAGGGGGCAGCCAGCAAGATGGTGGTCCTTAATAATGAGCTGAAGGGTGTGACTCTGGGGTGTTGGGCAGAAAGCTACTTTTGCCTCTTCGGTGACACTTAGTACCATGCTTGTTACATAAGCCACATTCTTCTGCCTTCCCATGGTAAAGCACACTTTACTCTTCATAACAGTTACTCCCAACAGCTTAACAGACCAGGTGAGTTACGTGTCTTAGAAATGCATTTTCAAGTTTCCTTTGCCTCCTGAAAAAGAGAGCCCTCTTTAAGATGCATGCTAATTTAGGATCTGGTTAAGTTGTCCTAGTAGGTAAGAACAAACTCCTCTTGAAAAGAACCAGAAGAGGGGCGCCTGGGTGGCTTAGTCGGTTAAGTGTCTGCCTTCGCCTCAGGTCATGATCCCGGAGTCCTGGGACTGAGACCCGGGTTGGGCTCCTTGCTCAGTGGGGAGTCTGCTTCTCCCTCTCCCTCTGCCTGCCCCTCCCCCTGCTTCTGTGTGCTCTCTCTCTCTCTCTCTCGCTCACTCTCTCTCATAAATAAATAAATAAATAACTTAAAAAAAAGAGAGAGAGCCAGAAGACTTGATATGCAGCCACATTGATTCTAGCTCAGCCCCTCTAAGAAATTCTCAACTCTTGACCAAATCATTCTGGAACTGGCAAAGCGCAAGAAACATAGAGCTCAATGCTTTGCGAAAGCAAAGGAACTGCCCTTGAATAGAAATGCTATGTTTTTTAATTGATAAGTTTAAATTTTTGACAATGGTGAGCATCTAAAACACGAAAAGCGTCTCTAAAGCAATCATTCAGTTGGTGCTCCATTAGAACATGGTGCAGTTCCACTCGCTAGATCTCATCAACGAAAAGCAGAAGTCCAGAAATGATTTGTGACTTGTCTGAGGTCACATGGCATCTCAGTGCCTTCTTTCTCTTTAGCTGGAAGAGCCTATCAAGTCACCCAAGGGTGACTAAATCTTTAGGAAAAATGCAGAGGTCACTGAAAATACAGCTCCCCTGACTGGAGGACCTAGAGAAGGCTTTTTAAAGGAGTAGCAATATGCAGGGGCCCAGAGGGAGAGGGGAAGGTTGGGGAGCCAGACTGTACCTAAGTGGGAAAGATAACTCAAGGCAGCCCTCAGGAGAGACAGAATCCTGCGACAGTTCCAAAAAGCAAAGGTTTTGCTGGCTGAGGCTGAATATAGTGAGCCTGGGTGAGATCAGAAGAAGCCTCTGGATGGAAGAAGGGACCTAGGGTGCTTCATGAGCGGCAGAAAAGCAGCCCCGCTTGGAATCTAAGGCTCGCAAAAACTGAATGAAGAGTGAAGTAACAGGTCCCTCCTAAATGTCTCAGGTCCCCAGACTCCAGGGGAAGGGGGAAGCCTGGGGTTCTGATCCCCCTTGCCAATATCCTTCCTTACCTCCTCTTTGAATTTCAGCTCCCATGTTTGGAGCATAGGGACCTTGGGATGGGGTGGATCTCGGCCCTGGGAGACGACAGAATGCCCTTTCCTTACACCTGTGTCCAGGAGCCTCACAATCATGTCCTGAAACGTGCTGGGACACCCCTATTTTGGAGCCTATCTCCTCTCAAGAAAGCCTTAGAAAATCATTTTATGCATTTTGGTCAAACTCTTCCAACCCCAGGGTTTGGCATGCTCTTCCAATCCTGCTCCCATTCCTGACTCACTATTTTAAACTTATATCCAGGTGACATGTGGCCATATGAGGGCCGATTTCAACTCGAGGAGCCACAGAATGTCAGAGCTGGACTTCATTTTATGGAGAAAGGCTAGAAAGATTAGCTGAACTGCCAGAGTCATCGAATGAATTACGTGGCAGAAGTGGGACCAGAACCATGGTTCCTTGTGACCAGCTCAGAGATCTCACCAAGGCTCTGCCCTTAGAAAGGGTTTTCTCTGGGGGTGCCTGGGTGGCTCAGTTCATTGCATATCCGACTCTTGGTTTTGGCTCAGGTCATGGTCTCAGAGTTGTGGGATTGAGCCCAGCATCAGGCTCCACACTCAGCACAGAGTCCGCTTGAGATCCTCTCTCTCTCTCTCTCTCTCTCTCCCCCTCTGCCCCTCCCCCTGCTCTCTCTTTCTAAAATAAATAATAAATCTTAAAAAAAAAAGAAAGGGAAAACCCTTTCTTTCTAAAAGGAAACTCTGGAAGCAGGTTAGAGCAGGGCTAAGAAGCAACAAGGGACATGGATGCTTTGTCTCCCCACTTTTGTCATTCTCTGCCCCCACCATGTCCCACTTAATAGCCTTTCTTTCCTTTCTTCCTATTTCTCTCCTCTCCCCAACCTGGTGCCTTCCTTTTCCTTTGGCCCAGCTCACTCTTCTCTCCCCAGCCCATCTGCCTCCCTACTTGCTCACCCGCCAACCTCTCTGTGCTCTCCTCTCCTTTTCCTTCTCCCCACCCCTTCTCCCCTCACCTCTTCCTCCTTTTCTTTCTCCTCTAATTCCCAGTAGGTCGGGTTCTCGTCCCCTGTGGGGGTTTTGACCCTGGGGTCCAGGAGGGCGGAGGACACTCAGGAGCACACCCCTCCACTCAGCCTCGCTTCCCCCGTATCCTAGGAGACTGAACACACTGCTCAGAGAATGCGACTTGGAACCCAGGTGTTCTAGGTCTTGGTGTGGCCTCTGGCGTCTGAAGGTAGGATGGGAAGGACATCACAGCTGATGCAGTGCAGTGAGGAGAGAAGGAACCAAGGATTGGGAGTGGGAGCAAGAGCAAGAGGTGAGGAGCAGAGGATGAAGCCTGAGACTAAGAGATTGAGTCCTCACTGTTCTCTCCTGGGCGTGAATGTGGAGATCCTCAAGGACACAGATAATTACCTCTATAATATAGGTGAGAGAATAAAGACATAAAATGAGGTGGGAAGTGGCCAGGGCTGCCCGGTAAGATTTGGTCCTCAACTTACAGGTGGCTGTAAGAGATGGACTTTGGCAGAGTTGCCAAAGGTGCCAATGGCATTACAGTGAAATTCGGCGTGTCTCAGGGCTGAGGGGCAGGAAGAAAGAGAATCGTTATGTCTACTCTCTTGCTTCTGAGCAGGATTATTGGGTGACTTCATTCATAGAAAGAGGGCAGAATGGCTCTGGTCATAGGTAGCCTTCCAAATGTTAAAGCTTCAAGACTCTTTCATAACTCAGCCGATCCAGAGGTTCCTGGCTATACTGATATCCCTAGGTCAAATAGTGATTCCTTAGCGCCACCCAAAAGGACGGAGCTCAGGAATATTTATTTTAAAAAAGAACCCCTACTACACAAGCAAGTCTGGGAAACCCTAAATTCCTTTTTTTTTTTTTTTTTTTGAAACCCTAAATTCTTACCACAGATCAGGAAGCTGCTGTCCAAAGTCACATAGCTGGTTAGCGGCAAAATCAGGACTAGAAGCAGGTGCTCTTCCCAGCACAGCACTTGCGCATGCCAACAAACTGCCCTAGCCCATGGAGCAGGCTAAGAACAAGTATAGAGCTCAAACCCGGGCTCTTTCTAAGAAAATCTCATAACTCTACTGTTTGTATGATCTTCCCTGGGTCTTCGGTAATCCTCAACATTCTGCTAATGAATCTATTCTACTCCAATTCTCTCTCTTCCCTTACTAGGATGGGGCTCACTTCTGAGTGGTAGCTAAGAGGTCCCCATGTAAGGGGTGACTGCCACAGCCAGGAGGAAAGCTGCAAATCAAAGGGCTAGAGAGAACCAGGAGGTGGGAGCCTTGCAGACGTGTTAGGGCTAAGGAGTCCGGGGTACAGTTTAATCAGGGGGGATAAACATGTGGCGGACAGAGTTAGGGACTCAGGCAGGGCAGAGCTTGGGGCAGAGGCTGGTCAGAGCCTCCGGGCCCTTACCGTGGGCAGGATAGCGGTCCGGTGTCTGAGCTTGTGCGATGCTCGCTCCTGTGGGACGAGGAAACCCAGTTGGGCTCTTTCTCTCCTCTCTCGCTCGCTCGCTCACTGGCTTCCTCCCCTTTTCTACCGCAGTTTGCTGCTGTGACTGGCAGACTTGCAGCCAAAGGGAAGGAGTAGGGAGGGGAGAGGTGTGAGCTCTTCCAACTCTTAAAGGCCCAGGACACGGGTCAAAGGGAGGGAGTTTTGCGGGAGGCGGGGGTGAGACAAGGATTAAAGGAGGAGGAGCCCAGCTGCTCTTCATCTTGATGCCAGCCCTCATTGACCCCAATCCTGCAGTAGCTCTCCCGGTGAAACCCAAGGAGTGTCTGAGTTGCGGTGCTCCGTGAATCACTGCTTTTCATTCCGCACGGTTTCTCCCTGCATGTCACACAGCTGTCTTTGCCCTGATTTCATCTGGCTCCTTTCCAGGGTGTCGGTTCCACTGGCCGGCTTCTGCTTCTCTCTGCGTCCTGCCTTGCAGGGCACTCAGTCTAGCTCTGTGGCACAGGGTAAGGAAAAAAGAACCAGGGCGGGGAGGAGGAAGATGAGGAGAAAGAGAGGAGAGGAATGACCCTAGAGGGTAGAGGGACGGGTTAGTTAGTATCTCTGTATATTTTGGGCACTCACTAAATATTGAAGGAATGCATACATAAATGCATGAAATAATTCATTTCTTCTTTTCTTTACATGTATGCGTTCTAGGAACGTTTCTTCCTCCAATATGCAAGGACACGTGTGTGTGTTTATAAAGATGTGTGTAGAGATGATGCGGACTCACGGTATTTTAAGAATCAAGGGCAAAGAGTGGAGCACAAGATTGGAAAGACACCCAGGGGGAGAGAAAGGTGATGAGCTTCTCGCAAGGTGAATGAACAGGTGGCTGTAATAGAAACCGAGACTGAGGAAAAGGGGACCAAGTTAGGAGAGGAATATAGGGGATTGTAAAAGGCCTCATTATGGCCCCATACTACACACTGAGACCAAGACCCAGGGAAGTCTTGGCAATGTCCTGGGCTCACATGTTAGCAGCAGAGACGAATAGTCCCTGGCGCTCTCCCAAACACTGTGAGCTGGGACCTACTTTTGCTCTGCCTTGGAAAGATTGTGGGTTTTGGAGCTTTCTGGCCCAGTCAGTGGGAGTCAGGCAGCTGAGGGCACAGGGCACAGCCCTGGACTTGGACTTCCGTGGATCCTCTCCAATGAGGTGTGTTTTAATCTAGGCATAGGGGGAACTAACTATATGAAATGATGCGATTTTAAGTGTGCTGAGGTCTGGCTACCTCTCATGGCTCCCCCAAACACACTTTGAGTGCCTAATATTCTACCATTAGTGATTATTTATAGCTAAACCTTTAGTCCCATTAAAATAAAATCCTCCTAAGTGATTACCATAAATGTCAGGATTGTGGTTACTTTGGGGAGGAGGGAGAGTTGTGATAGGATCGGGCACGTAGCTGGCTTCTGAAACAGCTGGCCAAGTTCTAATTTCTAGTCCTGGGTGCTAACGAGGGTCTTCCCTTTATAACTTATTCAACTATACATTTTCCTTTCTTTTTTTTAAAGTAATTTTATTTTATTTTTAAAGATGTTATTTATTTATTTGACAGAGAGAGACACAGAGAGAGAGGAAACACAAGCAGGGGGAGTGGCAGAGGGAGAAGCAAGCTTCCCGCTGAGCAGGGAGCCCGATGCGGGACTCATTTCCAGGACCCTGGGATCATGACCTGAGTCGAAGGCAGACGCTTAACGACTGAGCCACCCAGGTGCCCCCTTTTAAGTAATTTTAAAAAAGATTTTATTTATTCATTTATTTAGAGAGAGAGCACACAGGAGCAGGGGGAGGGGCAGAAGGAGAGAGAGAGAGAGAGAAACTCAAGCAGACCCCATGCTCAGCGTGGAGCCTGATGCAGGGCTCGATCTCGAGACCCTGAGATCATGACCCAGGCTGAAATCAAGAGTCGACAGCCCAACCAACTGAGCCACCCAAATGCTCCAGTACTTTAGGTAATCTCTACACCGAACGTGGGACTCGAACCTGCAACCCCGCGATCAAGAATTGCATGCTCCACCGACTGAGCCAGCCAGGTACCCCTAACTATACATTTTATGTATTTTTCTCTATCTGTGTTATATTTTACAACAAGAGGGTTTCTGATTTTTGCAACTGGTAATTTCTGAAGCTTTATTGGTTTTCCACAATTCATTGGTTGAGTTTCCATATTCTCCTGAGAGCAGAGTTTTTTGTTTGTTTAAATTTACTTATTTAAGTAATTGCTATACTCAATGTGGAGCTTGAACCTGCAACCCTGAGATCAAGAGTCCCATGCTCTTTTGACTGAGACAGCCAGACGTCCCTGAGAGCAGGTTTGGATAAAGAAAGAGGAATATGGGGGCGCCTGGGTGGCTCAGTCATTGGGCGTCTGCCTTCGGCTCGGGTCGTGATCCCGGGGTCCTGGGATCGAGCCCCGCATCGGGCTCTCTGCTCCGCAGGAGGCCTGCTTCTCCCTCTCCCATCTCCCCCTGCTTGTGTTCCCTCTCTCACTGTGTCTCTGTCAAATAGGTAAATAAAATCTTAAAAAAAAAAAAAAAAAGAAAGAAAGAGGAATATGCAGGGAGGGGAGGCTGAAGAGGGAGGCCATTCATGGGGAATAGAAAGATTAAGGGGGCATCAAAATTTAAATGGTGCTGACTTCACATTTTATTTAATAGAGCCCCTGTTTTCCTCTCCCATTTCTACTCCCCTAACATCAACATGTCCTTGGTTTTCCATGCTTCCCCCTTACATTCCTCCCTCCTTCTACACTCCAGGATTATGTACGCTTTGCCTCTGCTGCCTCACCTAATTGCTGCCAAACTTCCTTCCCTTCTGGGGGGTTCAGTGGGGGTATTATTCCTCCTGGATTCTGGGAGAGTTCAGATCTTAAATATTCTTTTTCAGTGTTTTCATAAACATACCAATCCTCCCCAGATCATGCGTTCTGATTTTTGTGGGCAGGCACTAGGGAGACCTTCACAAGGTCAGAATGGCTCCAAAGAGTGGCTTAGAAGACATCCCTGCTGCAGGGCGATCTTTAGATCCAGGGAGGGAGCAGACAGATGGGGGGGTGGGGGGTGGTACAGGAACTGTCCATGTGGTTTTGGTTGTTCCTATTTCCATAATGATCCTGGCCCTCCCCCACTGTTGTCTATTATTAACAGATCCAGAAACTTGATCAGGGCAGCAGCAGCAGAGGGATTTTCAGGGAACCATGCCCAGGAAAGGCCCAGAAGCCCTACATTGAAATGAAGGGGCAGCTGGCAAGGAGGGAGACCTAAACACTGTCCTTGTCCACTGCCACGCAAACCTAGACCTTCCTCCTTATACACAGTGGAGGTGCCCTAAATATCTTCCTTCTCGGGACTAGAGTCAGAGACCAGCTTCCAGTCCATCCAGCTAAACTACTCAAACTTCTGAAATACAGCCCATCTTCTTCGTGGTCAAAAATGCAGCTCAAAATATTAAATTCCACTTAAAAAATCATCAACATGAGATCACTTGTGGAATTAAAAGACAGGATACCTAACTTCAGAAGACCAGAGAATATATAGCCATTCCTCAATTCTTAACATTAGAAACAGAAAACTAAGGGGAAGGGGAAAAGGAGGTATAACATCAAAGAACAAGATGATGGAATTAGAATAAAAAATACAAATGGTGTAATATTCCATACTGAGACAAAACCTTCAGAAAAGGTCATAAAACAAAATACAAGTATGTGCTATTTGTAAGAAGCATGTCTACAGAAAGGCGTTAAAAAAATAAACTGCTGCATAAATCTTAACAAAAAGGTGGAAAGTTAAAGGAACATATCTGGGAACAGAGACTCCACTTTTGTCCTTATTCAAAATTGCCTTGGCTGTTTTGGCACTTTGCATTTCCATATAGATTTTGGAATCCTCCGCTTGCCAATTTCATAGAAATAAACCTGCTGGGATCTTACTTAGAATTGAGTCTAACCTGCAGATCAATTTGAGAACATTGGCATCCTTACAATATTACTTTCTAATCCACGGAGAAGATATATCTTTCCATTCATTTCTTTCAAGAATGTTTTGTTGTTGTCAATGTAAAGGTTCTGCATATCTTTCAATATTATCTATTTTGAGCTACTTATGCTACATTTTTTAAAAGTTTATTTTCAATTTAAGTAATTTCTACATCGACCATGGGGCTCAAACTCACGACCCCGAGATCAAAGTCACACATTCTTCCGAAAGAGCTAGCCAGGTACCCCGTTGTATTTTTGAAATTCCTTTTTTTTTTTTTTGTATTTAGAAACACGTAATTGATTTTTTTGCATGTTGACTTTGTATTCTGGTACCTTGCTAAATCCATTTCATTCTAAGTCTGCATATTCTTTTGGATTATCAATGTACACAGTCATGTTGTCAGCAAAAATTGTTTTCCTTTATAATCCTTTTATTTTCTTGGTTTATCACACAGGCTTGGACCAGTATAATAATACATGGAGGTGTGGCAGTGGACATCTTTGGCTCGATCCTCATTTAATGGAGGAGGATTTCAGTTTTTCATTGAGAGGTTTACTATAGCGTTTTGTTGATACCTTTTGTTAGATTAAGGATGTGCCCTCCTATTTCTGGTTTTCGAAGTTTTTTTTTTCTTTTAATCATGAATAGGTATTGAATTTTGTAGTGTTCTTTTGTGTATCTACCTAGATTTGATCACTTTTCATGTATTGAATCAATCTTGGTTTTTTACAGTAAACCCAGATTAGGTATGGTGCATAGTCATTTTTTTTTTTTTTTTTTTTTGCTAGATCTGATTTGCCTATTTTTTCCAGGAATTTTACATCTGCTTTCAAAGGAGAGTTCAGCCCCTGGTTTTCCTCTGTGATATCCTTAATGGGTTTTGGTGGCTTCAAAAGTGAATAGGGACCTGTTCCCTCATTCCAGAGTCTCCAGAACTTCATGGAAGATTAGTAAAATATGAGTGATGTCCCTTTTTCTAACATTTTTTTGGTCTGATCTAAGGTCTACTAAGGTTTTATCAATTTTATTGATGCTTTCAAGGGAATGACTTCCTACTTCACTGATTTTCTTTCTTGGACATTTGTTTTCTATTTCATTGACTTTCGCTTTTTTTTGTATTTTCCTCTATTTTTTTGAATCTGCTATCCTGTTTCTGGACATAAAAACTTAGATCACAGACTTCAGCCTTTCTTTTGTAACATGTGAATTAAAGCTATATTATTACTTTACCTGTATACCAAAGGTTTTGATATGGTATTATCTTCATTATCAATTTTTTTAGCTTTGTGATTTCTTCTGTGACCCATGGGTTATTCAGAACTGTATTGTCTGTTTATTTTTAGCTAGGGATTTCCAGTTCTTTTTCCTAACTTAATCCCCATGTTCACAGAACCATTATTTTACTTTTTAAAAATTTTTTGAGGACTGATGGTCCACTATGACCAATTTCTGTAAATGCTTCTGGCGTAATTAAAGAGGTTATGCACGCTGATTTAGAGTACATTACTCTTTTTGTCAATTAAGTTAGGTTTGTTACTTGTGTTGTTCAACTTATGTCATATTGGCTTTTGAAATAAATGTATTAAAATATTTTTTTAAAAATTAAATTCCACAGCATTCAGGAATTTCATTTCATTCTATGCTTTCCTATTCTAAATGTTTTCTTTGGGCTTTTGACAGCAATACCTGTGTATATCGCCCCCCACCCCCACCCCCAGCCTTTGAGCAACAGGAGTAGTGAGCAAAGGAATGCTATATATAGACAGTAAGGAAGGCATGGTCTGAAGTCTACCAGTGCCTCTCCTTGCCCCGTTCCACCACTCAGTCATAGACCCTCTGATGCCTTGGAAAAAAGCTGGAAGCAGAGATTGGCTCTGTCCCGCTGAGTGCCAGAAACAGGCACAGAAACTCTGGGGATGTGTGCTAAGTCTTGAACCTCGGGAGGAAATGAATATTAAAGTCTGTGATTAAATGTTTCCAGCACTACCTCTTCACTTCAAGTCTCTCCCACACCATACTAAATTCTGGCCATGACAGCCAGGAGTGAGGTTGTTTCAGCAAAAGACATTTTATCAGATAAAGGGTACCACCCCAGCCTCCCTAACAGCTCTTATCCAGCAGCAGGACTCTTCCCAAAGGACCTAGCCATAGGGGAACCGTCAATGCCCTCTTGGCAGAACGGTGTGTTTGTGTCCAACAGATGGTAGAGGCAGGAGTGACAAGGATCATGTGACCAGAGTGCCTCGAGATCTCCATATTGACAAAATCAAATCTCCAGTTTAAAGGAAAAATTGTTTTTATAAAAACAGAAACAGGTTTTATTTCAATCCTGTTAGGGAGTGAGAGGGATGGAAAACAAAAAAATGAAGGGAGGGGTCTCTTTATACACACATGACATCAGGATCAACTACAAGGAATAATACCCATTTTCATCCCTCCCCCAACTCCTAGGTGGGGTCCAAGGACAGCTGAGAATAGATGGAACAGGAATTAAGACACTATTGGCACAGTGACGTGGCCAGCACACCAAAAGATGGAGAAGAGAATTCCCCAGGGAGCAAGGCCCTGGGTCTCAGCTGCTTCCCCAGCGGAGGGGGAATGAGAAAACTTCGGCTCAGCAGGAAGGCAGTGGGCAGAAATCAGAGACCCCTCAGCTGGACTCTCCAGATCACAAAACTACGGGCTGAGGGAAGTCCAGACGCCTATCCAGTCCATGCTGTTCTCTGCTTTCTCCAAGACCTCTTCTCTTCAGGCTTGAGACTGAGAGCTCACCTGGTTCTCCTCTTCATCTTGAGGATGAAGGCAGGGGAGTAAGTGCTTTATTCTACCCTTCCTACATCTAGGCTACTTCATTACTATTTTCTCGGCTCTAGAGACAGAAGCCAACTAACAATGCCGGCCCCCTTTGTGAAAGTGGGCTTGAAAGAGCCCTTGGTTGGCAAATTTGCCTCTGCGAAGGTTTCTCTGAGCTTGCTCCTTACAGACAGAGCCTCCCCAGACTTGCTCGGAGATACCTTCATTTATGTGAGATGTGGACAGGAAACTCTGTCTCTCTCTAGCATTGGATTAATAATCCCATCTTTGGAGATGGGGATGAGAGAGAGAGCGAGCAGGTGTTGGCAGGGGGAAGGATTGGGGGAAAGCAAGGCAGTTTACACTGTGTTACAGATTCGAGTCTCTGGATAGTGCCAAAGAAGGCAGGGGGATTCACTGACTCAATATGAACAAGTGGAAGTATTTTAGTGGCTACCCTGTAATTCCCATAGACCAATAGGGAATGTGTCAAAAAAAAAAAAAAAAAAAGAGACAGCAAAGAAGCAGAGTCAAACCCTCTATCTTAAATCTGAATAAAACGAACTCATTCAGCTAATACCACTTCCAGTACAATCGTGAACACAGATGGCGCTGCGGAAATTCATACTAAAGAATGGGATCAAGTAGCCTGTCATCTTGATCCCAGGCACCTTTAAAAGTCATCCAGAAAATGTGAGGACTGGAGTTGAAGGTGAAGTCCATGCCGCCTTACCTCCCCCAATACAATACCCTTCCAGGACAGCCTGATGAATTAATAAGACGTCTGTTGAAGTTTAATAAGAGGGACGTGAAAAAGGGAAAAGCATTGAGATTTGGCAGAGCTAGCAGCTAGAGCCAGAAACAAGGTGAGGGTCCTTGTGGCATCCAGAACTGGGGGCAGAAGGACGGAAAGGGAAGGGAGAGAGGCAGCAGGGTCCTGTCGTCCTTTGGCTTTACCCTTCCCCTGCCTCCCATTCCTCCCCACAGTTCATGCAGCTACTGGCCTGCTAGAGGGGATGCAATGCCCAGACCAACTTTTTATTAAGCTTATGCAGCTAACAGACTTGTAAACAGTGCCAATTGACAAAGTTTTGCTGAGTATTACAGCTGGTGTCCACTAAACACACCTCTCTCTGACATCAAAAACAAAAGACCCAAGTAAACAAATACTGAGAGAGAGGACGAAGAGACACGTCTTGAGTCTTCCAGGAAGGCAAAATAAAAGACCGCCACCCGGCTTGGTCCCAGGTGTTGCGCATGCCTCGCGTGCTACCACGGTCACGGCCATGGCCACAGCCACAGCCACGGCCCCGCCCTGCCCGCAGGTGGTCCGGGTTGGGGAGAAGGGCCATCGCAGGCACGCTGCAAACACAGCATTTGCTGGTGTGGACACCCTCCTGGAGCTGTGGTGGCAGGCTGCTGTGTCAGGAGCCCATCTCCTGGGAGGAGCGGAGGGAGCCCAGGTCCCAGAGGCAGCCCGTTCACCCCAGCGGGGCGACCTTGCCCCTGTTCTCCAGTGCACTTCAGCATTGAGGTTGTCTATTCCTGGTCGGCGGTAAAACCTGAGCTGTTTTCCTCGAGGATTTCCCCTCCCTCCCCCAACTCGGGGGAGTGGTAGAAGGGGGCAGGGGAGGATCACTGAGGGGGCAGGGGGATCCCCCGGGGATCGGTGACCTGGCCCTCTTGCAGGTTCTTCACCAGTTGTGCAAGCCAGCGTTTCGTGGTGGTGTCATCTTTTAGCACCTGGGCGAAGGTCGTGTCCTTCAGCTGGTCAGGGAGGCACTGCCTGAGCGCTTCACGTGCCCTACGTCAGAGACAAACAAGCCAACCGGGGAGACCAGCAAATAAACCCACATTTGGGAGACAGGGAAAAGGCCCTTTCTTAGACATAAATATACAGAATCCCGGGAATATGAGGTTCAGTCAAGTTATCTTAAGAATCCATAACAATTCTTTAAAACTTGTCTTAGGCATGGGCTCAGAGATCTCCATGATCTGTCATCTGTGAACATTTTCAGGACGATGTCTCAATGTGGAATTCCAAGACACCGCAAAATGGAATGAAATGGTGCAATAGTTGAATTCAAACTGCTTTCTGATTTATTACAGTCAATACTGTCAATATGCTCATGGTAAAAATAGATGGGTTATAGTAAACGGAACATTTCCAAAATCAGTACATGAACAGGGAAAGACAACCTGACTCACAGTATGATAAATTAGTGAACTTTAATTCTAAATTAATATAAATTTGAATCTTTCCAAAAACTACCTCAGTTTTTTTATTTCCTTTTTTTTTTTTTAAAGTAAGCTCTATGCCCGACGTGAGGCTCAAACGCATGACTCTGAAATCAAGTCACATGCTCTACTGACTGAGTCCACCAGACGCTCCTGCTTCAGTTTTATAGTTAAAATTCTTAGTAAGAGATGAGAAGTAAAAACAAAACTATGGTAGCAACATTATCAAGTGAACTTTCAAATGTTCATTTGAAAGTTGGCTTTGGCTTTACCCTTCTCCTGCCTCCCATTCCTCCCCACGGTTCTTTAAAAGAATAAGTTCTTTCTTTAAAAGATGACCAGTGGAAAGTCAAATCTGAAAACCTCAAAACAGTAAATGTTAATGGTTTATAAAGCTGTTTTAAATAAAGTTACAGCTTTTGTTACAGCTTTTGTACTCAGACTAGTTTAAAGAAATATATTTTCAAACTGATGAAAACAGGAACCACTGAAGAACAGGACAAAATGGTTGAAGAAATAGCTAGGGCTTGAATAACCTCAGTGGCAGAAGGCTGCGTTCACATTAAATCGAGTTATCCCCATTCCTAGGAACACAGAAATTGCCCCATTATGTGGTTTAGCAGAACCCGAGCAAGTGGCTTTCAGCATGAATTATGGATTTACAAAGCAAAAGGTCAAACATTTCTAAAATGCATTATATCTACAATATATGATTTCTAACAGAAAGATTATGAACATAGGGAGATAAGATAATTAGCTCAAGGACTTTAGAGGAATCAGAGAACTGAAAATATAATTCAAGCACCCTCTGGGATCCATTCCTTTCTTAAGAGATCTTTGAAAATATACTTCTCTTTCTCACCACCTGGGGTAGCAACAGAAAGCTCAAACCACAGGAGTAATGTATCATAAGGTTCCCTGGGAACTGTCTGGACTCCCTGGAATTCCAGAGGAGGGTACAGAGTTACAGAGATAAAACTCTGATGGATTTTTTTTAAGTAAGCTCTATGCCCGATGTGGGGCTTGAACTCATGATTCTGAGATCAAGAGTCACATGCTCTACTGACTGAGACAGCCAGGCGCCCCCAAAACTCTGATGGATTTTAAAACTTAGCACTTCAGATTTTAAAAGGATTTAATCAAGTTCTGTCAGACTAATTACCGTTATATCCCTTCTCTACCCTAAAGATACAGGAGTTATGCCATGAAATGGGGCAACTATTCACCAGAGTATTTCCCCAAAGTCCTATAAATCCTGTAAATGTTTACCTGGGATTATCTGAGAGTCGAAGGTAACACCTCACTACGTGCTTCAGCAGACGGGCGGAAGGCTCTTTGGATAGCTGCAGGACCATCTTACCCTGTTTTCCCCCAAAATGGGTTGGGGTAGGAAAAAAAACACACAAACACAAAATAATCCCAGTTGACATCAGAGATCAGATATTTTAAGAATCATTATACAAGGTTCCAGGAAGCTGTTCAGTGTCAGCTGCAAAGGGACTAAGCTGTGTGATCAGAAGTAACTATAATGCGAGTAGACAAAAGAACTCACCAAGATCATGGCAACGTGGGAGAAACGCTCGTATGTCTGACATATATATGCCAAACCTGTGTCATCTAAGAGGATCTTCTGGAGGATGAATGTGGCAACCTGGAGTAAAAACAAAAATGGAGTCCAAAATGTTGCTCAGACTTGTCTTCCAATGATCAATTCATCTTCCAGGAAGAATTGTGAATCAGAAAATGAAGCAGAGACCCTGACAATATGCACAACTTAGTCAACAAGATATGCACTTACAGCTTAATCAAAATAATAATAAGCATTACCACAGTGAATACTTAATATGTGCCAAAATATTTCCTAAAGGCATAACATGCTTTTTCTTCTTTTCTTTTTTTTTTCTTCAAGATTTTATTTCTTTGACAGCGAGAAACAGTGAGAGAGGGAACATAAGCAGGGGGAGCAGGAGAGGGAGAAGCAGGCTACCTGCGGAGCAGGGTGCCCGATGTGGGGCTCGATCCCAGGACCCTGGGATCATGACCTGAGCCGAAGGCAGACGCTTAACTGACTAAGCTACCCAGCTGCCCCACTTTATATTCACAATAAACCTATGAGGTAGGTACCACTGTTACTCTCTTTTTACATAAAAGGGTAGGTTCTGGGTAATTATCAGATTCTTAAAAATGTAGGTACTTTTTCAGTTATCGAACCCCGACTATGTGCCAGGCATAACTGCTAATCAATAACTTGTCAGGTTAAGGTCCCAAGTGACAAAGCCTCTAAGTCGTGGAGTTGAGATCCAAACCTACTCTGAATACAGAGCTTTTTTTCTTTTCCATGGGCCATGAGTTTAGAAATTTAGCTGTGCCTCATCTCTTCCCAATGAGGTAAGTAAAGCTTTTCCTATTCGTGTTGTGTATGTGTGTACAATTTATTCACACCTACTTTTTTTTAAAGTGGGCTCCATGCCCAGTATGGAGCCCAATGCAGGGCCCGAACTCATGACTCTGAGATCAAGACCTGAACTGAGATCAAGAGACAGTTGCTTAACTGACTGAGCCACCCAGGTGCCCCAAGCTTTTCCCACTCTTAAAAGATCTTTAATAATTAAGATTTTGAAGCCTCCCTTCTAACACTATTTCAGCAATAGTAAAGAATACCTCAATTTAAACTCATTAACTCTTGCACAGAAGGGACTAAAAAATACTAGTTTAATTCAAGTCAAACAATTATTTTAATGATTCCCTTCCTTGGCTGCTCATTAGAACCAACTGTGGCAATTATTTATTTTATTTTACTATTTTACTTGGGTATAAAATTGTGGTTGGGCTAAATAATGGCCCCCAAAGATATCCAGGCCCCAGTAACCAAAGTATGTGAATGCTACCTCCTATGGCAAAAGGGACTCTGCAAATGTGGTTAAGGATCTTGGGGACAAGGGTGCCGGGCTGGCTCAGTTGGAAGAGCACATGACTCTTGATCCCAGGGTTGTGAGTTCAAGTCCCATGTTCGGCGTAGAGATTACTTCAAATTAAAAAAAAAAAAAAGATCTTGGGGAGATGAATCATTCTGGATTATCCAGGAGGGCCTTAAATGTAATTACAAGTGTCCTGATAAGAGAGAGGTGGAGGGAGATTTGACCACATAGGAAAAGGCGATATGACAGAGCACAGAGATTTGAACATGTTACACTGCTGGCTTTGAAGATGGAAGAGGGGATCATGAGCCAAAGAATGTAATTCTTGAAGCTGGAAAAAGCTAAAAAGGGATGCTCCTAGAGGCTCCAGAAGGAATGTTGCCCTACCAACACTCTGACTTTAGCTTGGTGAAACTGATTTACAATTTCTAAGTTGCAGAACTCTAAGAAAATATATTTGTGTTGTTTTAAGCCACCAAGTTTGTGGTATTTGTTATGGGAGCAAGAGGAAATATACACAGTAAAATGTGTATAGTGCATATACATTTTTACCTATATACACATTTATGAACCACAACCAGATTAAAATATAAAAGATTTCCAGCACTCCAGGAGATTCCGTTGTGCCTTTTCTCAGTCAATACCCTTCCCTGAGCGGGGTGCCTAGAGCGCTCAGTAGGTTAAGTGTCCAACTTTGGCTCAGGTCATGATCTCAGGGTTCTGGGATCGAGCCCCACATCAGGTTCTGTGCTGAGTGGGGAGTCTGTTTCTCTCTCCCTCTGTCCCTCCCCCTGCTTGTGCATGCTGTCTCTCAAATAAATAAATCTTAAAAAAAAAAAAAAAACCCTTCCCTGAGAAGTAAATATTATTCAGACTTACCCCCACTAATTGGTTTTGCCTATTCTTGACTTTCACATAAATGGAATCATACAGTATGAATTCATGTATGTGCTGGCTTCTTTTGCTCAATATAATCCCTCTGAGCATCATCTATGTTGCCTATATATCAGTATTCTTCCTAATTACTGTGGAATTTATTTTGTGGCTATACTATAATTTATCTTTTATGAATAAGGCTACTATAAACATTCTTATACATACTGTGATGGACACAAGAACTCATTTATGTTGCCTATATATCAGTATTCTTCCTAATTACTGTGGAATTTATTTTGTGGCTATACTATAATTTATCTTTTATGAATAAGGCTACTATAAACATTCTTATACATACTGTGATGGACACAAGAACTCATTTCTCTTGGATATATCCAAGAGTGGGACTGCTGGGTCACAGCGCAGGATTATGTTGATAGTGGATACTGCCAAATAGTCTCCAAAATAGTTATACCATACACTCACCTAGGGGGACTTTTTAAAAAACACCAATGTCCAGACTTTACCATCACAGAGAATGATTCAGGAGGTCAGAGATGGGGCCTGGGCATCTCCATTTTTAAAACACTTCACTGGGGCGCCTGGGGGGCTCAGACAGTTGAGTGTCTGACTCTTGATTTCAGCTCAGGTCATGATCTCAGGTTTGTGAGATCAAGCCCCGAGTTGAGCTCTGCACTGGGCATGGAGACTGCTTAAGATTCTTTCCCTCGGCTCCCCCCCCACCCCCCGCCCGCACACCCATCCTCCCCTCAAAAAATAAAAACAAAAACCACTTCACAGGTTGAGACCCTCTGCTTTACTGAGTACCTATTACAGTAAGGTGTTAGACTACATATTGTACATAAAAAGCAAATGTGGTAAGGTTTCTGCTTACATGGAGCAAAGGAAGGTAGCCAGGAGCTAGTCATCACACCAAACAGGATATGCCATATAAGCAAGCTAATGGGAACCTGTATGCATTCAGAATGGATTAACTCAAGTAATACACAAAGAATGTAAGTAGGGGAGGGATCATTAGAATGGAGTTCCTGAAAAAGGGAGAGATGTAACAAAAGAAAGCGGTCTTTTTCTACCCCGTCCACAAGAAGCCAACTTGAAAACCTATTTATAGGCAACCACTAATGTAAGATGACAGAGTACAGTTGTATCCATTCTGATCTTGTCCCAGAAATCCACTGAAATTAACAAAACTCCCTAAAATTAGGGAAGAAATGAGAGAGGAAAAACATGCACATAGATCCACACGTCACTTACCTTTTATGTGTTTAAGCAGAAAAATGAATACAGAGGTATAAATACCTCCCTAACAAACATCTACCAGACTGGTAAATGGGATGGAAAATATTTGGAGATAAAATATTTGATTTAAAAGCTCCCAACATGAGCTCCTACCACCTCTCTTTCCATCCATTATTTTTAAACAAATAGTGATTTCAGACAGAATTGCTCCCAATTGAAAACTTTTGCAAAGATATACCCGGAGAAGAGGTAACAAGTAATAATTACCTACATTTTCAAAGAAATCAAAGAAAACATGGATTTTAAAAAACATCAAAAAAAAATTCAAAGAGGATAAAAATTTCAAAGAAGAGCTGAAAACACATGAGAAGTGAGAGGGGAACCACGGAAAAAAATCAGTACAGAATTAAACTGTAACATGCACACATATAAACTACTTCTGGAAGGATACAAGAAAGTGGTAATACTGGTTACCTATAGGGAGAACTGAGAGGCTGAGGTAGGAGACTTATTTTTATTTGTACTACCTGAATTTGCTACTTTATATGTGTATCATATGTTTAAAGTTCATTTATTTTTTTAAGTAATCTCTATACCCAACATGGGACTTGAATTCATGAACCTGAGATCAAGAGCCATGTGTTCCTCTGATTTCCACGTGCCCCTGTATTGCATGTTTTTTTTTTTTTAAAGATTTTATTTATTCATGAGAGACAGAGGGGGAGAGAGAGAGAGAAGCAGAGGGAGAAGCAGGCTCCCAAGGAGCAGGGAGCCCGATGCGGGACTCGATCCCAGGACCCTGGGATCATGACCTGAGCTGAAGGCAGATGCTTAACCATCTGAGCCACCCAGGCGCCCTGCCCCTGTATTGCATGTTAAAAATAAAAAATTTTAGGGGCGCCTGGGTGGCTCAGTCGTTAAGCATCTGCCTTTGGCTCAGGTCATGATCCCAGGGTCCTGGGATCAAGCCCCGCATTGGGCTCCCTGCTCCCTGGGAAGCCTGCTTCTCCCTCTCCCACTCCCCCTGCTTGTGTTCCCTCTCTCACTGTGTCTCTCTCTGTCAAATAAATAAATAAAATCTTAAATAAATAAATAAATTTAAAAATCATTACATCTGCTTATATCCAACTCAGCATTATTCACTGAATTAAAAAATTAATTCAATATGAGTGAGCATACTTTAGAAGCAGAGGTAGGATATTGCTAAAAATAGTCAGCAACATCGAAAGTAGCCTTGAGGAAAATCACCTGACATAAAATAAAAAAGCAGAAAGCTACTAGAAGGGGAAAAAAGATAGGAAAGATATACAATATAGCATAACTGATGTTGTTGGAGAGGCCAAAACAAATTAAAAACTATAAAAATTAACAAGAGACACAAAGAGTAGGCTCTTCCAAAAAAAAAAACTGATAGAAGATTATCAAATGAACTAAAAAATAATAAAAGAAGCTTACAGACATCCACACAGAAAAGGCAAATTCACCAAGAAAAGGAAAAACTTAGGCTGGCCCAAGATTTCACTGTATATTCAATATCAGACGACAACAAAGCCATGACAACAGAGTTCTGACAGGGAAAATTAGGTAAGAGTTTTATACCCAGCCATGTTGTCATTCATAGTTAAGGAGCAAAGTAAGTAGAAGCTCAAGTACGTATAGTATACACTTGAGTATGCATAAAAAATGTCTGGATTAGGGGGTGCCTGGGTTGTTCACTCTGTTAAGTGTCTGCTTTTGGCTCAGGTCATGATCCTAGGGTCCTGGAATCGAACCCTGTGTCAGGCTCCCTGCTCAGCAGAGAGCCTGCTTCTCCCTCTCCCTCTGCCTGCCACTCCCCCTGCTTGTGCTCTCTCTCTCTCTGACAAATAAATTAATAAAATCTTAAAAAAAAAAAAGTCCCCTCTTACTGAGCAGGGAGCCTGCTTCTTCCTCTCCCCCACTGCTCACGCTCTCTCTCTCTCTCTCAAATAAATAAATTAAAACAAAAAAAGTCTCGAATAATATACCTTTGGAGAAGTAGTTTCAGAGAAAAGGGAGAAATTAAGTGTTTAACTTTATATTCCTCTTAAGGGTTGGGGTTTTTAAATGATCCTTTTTTAACAATTTTTATCTGAAAGAAAAAATAAATACATAGAAGTTTCAAGAAGCCTGAAGGGACACAGAAAATGATCCTAGGACCATAAATAGTCCAAGAGCCAACACAATATAGAAACTATGTTGAAAAAGCACATACCGTTTTAGAAAGTTCACTTCCAGATTCCATAATGCGCAAACACAAAGGGATAATTTCTGTTGTCAATAAAAAGTTGATTACTTCCTGCTCATCCGTTTTCACTAGAGCCCCTAAAGAAAATATGGACAAACAAAATTATTTCAGAGTCAGGTTTTTAATTAAAATGAACTTTGTAGGGTTCATCCAGCTAGTTGTGGAACTTAAATAACAGAGAACACAAACTAGGGTCCATGTCAGAGGATCAGATTCATACTGCTATTAAAAAAAAAAAAAAAAAAAAAAAAGAGGAAGAGAAAGCACAGGTTGCTTGTACCAGCATTTCAAAGATCAGGTACCAATTCTGGTCCATCACACAGTCAGCAGCAGGTCAGCCCTCTGAATCATTTTTCTATTACTCCTGGTAGACAACCACACAATAATATCACCATCTATTCTCCATTTATTTTAGGTTAGAGAGAAGAATTCTGTATCAATATAAAGGGATATTCCCAGGTAGCAAAGAAACGGTGTCAGTTTGAATCCCTATTGCACAATGGACATAAACAAACATTGCTTCTTGGTTAACTGTCACTCTCTCCAAAGAGTGCAAACATGGTAGGGTGTACCCAAACAAGAAACACACACACAAACACACCTCAACTCTAATTCTAGTTCCACAACTAGTTTACCTAAATTTGATAGAGTTACCTTCTCTTTATAGGCCTGTTTATAAAATAAGAGTTGGAACAAATGATTTTTAAAATTCATCCCAATTCTATTGAGTTCTAACCTGACACCACTGACCAGGTAACAGACACAGTTCAGTGTTAATCTTCTCCATTCTGTATAGAGGGAAGCAGAACTCCATTAAACAAATCCCCAAGCTGCCCAATGTATCAACTAGCTTTTATATGAAAGGCCTAGGTTAATCAGATCTGTAACAACTAAAATCACTTACTTCAGAAGAGAAAGGAGTATCATGTAACAAGAACTGGCAATCTACAAATGCTACATCTTTAAACACCATAGCAAACAGCATATACCATAATTTACTAATATGGCCTAAAGCAGATGTCCAATTACTATTTCATGTTGACTTTACACGTAGGTCTAAAATCCATTTGGAGTTAATTTTTATAGAGTACAAGTATAGATCGTGTTTCATTGTTTTACATATGGATATCAAATTGTTCCAGCACCATTTATTGAAAAGACTATCTTTTCTCCACTAAATTCTTTGCAGCTTTGTCAAAAATGAATTAATCATATTTCTATGGGTCAATTTCTGGACTCCCCAATTCTGCTCCATTGATCTACAAGTCTAGCTTTTCTCCAATACCATGCTGTCTTGACAAATGGTTTTCCAGGTCTTGAAATCAGGTAATGTACATCTTCCACCTTTGTCCTTCTTTTTAAAAACTGGATATTCTAGGGGTGCCAGGGTGGCTCAGTTGGTTGAATGAATGACCGACTCTTGGTTTCAGCTCAGGTCATGATCTCAGGGTCCTGAGATCAAGCCCCATGTTGGGCTCTGCGCTCTGCTTCCGCTCTTCCTTTGCCCCTCCCCAGGCTCACACACACTCTCTAAAATCAATAAATCTTTAAAACAAAAAACCCTGAATATTCTAGTTCATTTGCCTTTCCATATAAATTTTAGAAACAGCTTGTCAGTTTCTATATAAAAAAAATCCTGCTGGGATTTTGTTGGCATTGTTCTAAATATACATATATATCAGTTTGGGGGAGAACTGACATCTCAACAATATCGAATCATTGATATACCAATTAATGAACATGATATATCTCCATTTATTTAGGTCTTCTTTGATTTCTTTCATCATTGCTTTGTAGTTTTTTAGCTACAGATCTTGCACATCTTTTTTAAGACTTACATCATGTTTTGGTGCTATTATAAATGTAGGTTTTTAAATTTTCAATTTCTGTTTTAGCTAGCACATAAAATAGGCAATCTAATTTTTTTCTAATTTGTATGCCCTTTATTTTTTCTCTTGCCTTACTGCAACAGGTAGGATTTCCAGGATGATACTGAACAGGAGTGGTGAGAATATTTATTCTTTATTACATATATAATAGATATACACTATTATATGTATTATTATATATAATAATATATATTATTATCTTTGCCTTGTTCTCAATCTTAGGAATACAAAACATAGTTTTTCACATTAACTATGATCTTAACTGTAAGACTTATTTTTTAAAACTTTATCGGGTTGAGAAAGTTCCCTCTATTTCTACTTTGCTGGAGTTTTTAATCATAAATGGATGCTGAATACTATCAAAAGCTTTTTTTTTTAAGCTAAAGAAATGGGCATATGTTGTTTCTTCTTTAGTCCATTGATACATATTGACTGATGATTTTTTTTTAAGATTTTATTTTTAAGTAATCTCTACACCCAATGTGGGGCTTGAACTCAAACCCTGAGAACAAGAGTCGCATACTTTACCAAATGAGTCAATCAGGCACCCCTGTATTTTTTTTTTAAGATTTTATTTATTTGACAGAGAGAGAGAGACAGCGAGAGAGGGAACACAAGCAGGGGCAGTGGGAGAGGGAGAAGCAAACTTCCCACTGAGCAGAGAGCCCGATGTGGGGCTCAAGATCCCAGGACCCTGGGATCATGACCTGAGCCGAAGGCAGAAGCTTAAGGACTGAGCCACCCAGACGCTCTAGGCACCTCTGTATCGACTGACTTTTGAAAGTTAAACCATCATGCAATTATGGGATAAACCCATTTGGTCATGATGATCCTTTTTATATATTGTTGGACTTGATTTGTTAACATTTTGTTGAGAATTTCTACATCTATGTTCTTGAGGGATACTGGCCTATAGTTTTCTTATAATGTTTTTTTTCTGGTTTTATTATCAGAGTAATTAATGCTGGCCTCACCAAGAGTTTAGAAGCCTCTATGTTCTGGAAAAGTTTTGTAGAATTGGTATTATTTCTTCTTTAAATTTTTGGTAGACTTCATCAGTGAAATCACTCGGGCCCAGAGTTTTCTATAATGGAAGGTTTTCAACTACAAAAACAATTTAATAGACGTAAGACTATTCCAATTATCTATTTTCTTGAGTAGAGTCCGGCAGAATGAAACTTTCATAAAATTTGCCCATTCACCCAAGTCATCAAATTTATGGGCACAGTTATTAACAGTAGTCATTATTCTTCTAATGTCTGTACAGTCTGTATAACATACACCCTTTCATTCCTGGAACTTGTAATTTGTGTTTTCTCTTTTTTTCCCAGTCTATCTGGTTAGAGGTTTATTAATTCCATTGAATTTTTTTCAGTAAAAAATTGGGGATGGGTGAATGGGTAAGGGTGGTCAAAAAGTACAAACCTTCTGTTATAAATAAGTCCTGCAGATGTAATGTACAGTAACTACAGTAACAACATTGTATTGCATATTTGAAAGTTGTTAAGATGATAAATCTTAAAGGTTCTCATCACAAGAAAAAAAATTTTTATAACTGTGTGGTGATGGATTTTTAAGATTTTATTTTTAAGTAATCTCTACACCCAATGTGGGACTTGAACTCACATCCCCAAGATCAGGAGTCCCATGCTCCACCAACTGAGCCAGTGCATGTGTGGTGATGGATGTTAACTTAATGTAGTCATCACTCTCCAATATATACATATATCAAATCATTATGCTGTACATTTAAAACTAATACAATGTTATATGTCAATTATATCTCAAAAGAAGGTCAGCTTTTGGTTTCATTGATTTTACCTACTGTTTTTCTGTTCTCATTTTCAATGATGTCTATCCTTTATTATTTCCTTCCTTCTGTTTAATTTGATTTGCTCCTTTTCCTAGTTTTCTTAAAGTGGAAAGCTTTGAAATTGATGACTTCTCTTCCTTTCTAGTATTACCATTTTATGCTATAATTTTCCCTCCAAGCCCTGCTTTAGCTACATCCTGTAAGTTCTACTATGTTTTTATTTTATTCATTTTCAAGTATTTTCTAATTTCTTATGTATCATTTCATTTATATTCAAACCTGTCTGATAACTTTTGAACTGTAAGCAAAAAGTCTAGGCCCAAATATTTACCTTCTGCTTGTACTCTCAACTGACTTGGAGA
This sequence comes from Eumetopias jubatus, assembly GCF_037043125.1. Classification (NCBI taxonomy): domain Eukaryota; kingdom Metazoa; phylum Chordata; class Mammalia; order Carnivora; family Otariidae; genus Eumetopias; species Eumetopias jubatus. The sequence continues at coordinate 19,742,909 of NW_028274809.1, forward strand.
AATTAACTTTTGGAAAATATATGCAAGGGTAGACAATGGCTTAACACTGTCCCAATATCTTTTTTATCCCCCTACAGTTAACTTTATCCTAACATCTCCTAATGATCATCTAACTGTCATGGTCAAAAAACCAACAGAAGTAAGATGATTTAAATCAGAATTAAGGATAGAAGTGCTTTCTTTTGGCTGGTACCTTGTTCATGTTTTAAATCCTATATAAGAAATTTTCATAGCTTAAAAACAGCAATATACTGGGGGGAAAATGTTTCTATATAGAGTATATTTGGATGGGATGTAAAACACAGTAACATTAATTTGGAGTATAGGAGATAGGAGCTACTCCTTAAATGTACAATAAAATGTCTCTGAGAAATATGTGTCAGAAGTACTAAACTTTTAAACTGATAGGAACAGATACTACACTTGATCTTAGCCAAAATGCTGAGAAGCGATAGAAGTACTAAACTTTTAAAGTATACTTCCTGACCCATAATTTATAATCATAGGGATATGAACACAGGTTGAACATACAAACAATAACCGAAGAAAACAAAGTTTGTACAATCAATGTTCTCATGGTTTGGTCAGTATGTGAAAACTATGAGATAAAGACATTGAGGGGAATTTGGAAAGAAACCTTCTTGAATATATTTATTTTTCACAAATCCAAAGACAGGTCTTTATTATCTGGGAGTCTGAGATCTGAAACAGCTAATATATTATTTTCTTGAGTAAAATGTACTTTAGACACATCTCCCATAATAAATATATGTAGGAACATTAATTTTGGCATAGAAAAATTCAACTAGGTGCAATAGAGGACAAACATCTGTAGTTATGGGAGGACAACTTAGAAGTTAGAAAGAGAAACAAAACAAAAAAAAACAATGCAAATTCTTTTTTTTTTTTTTTTGAGAGTGTGTGGGCTCAAGTGGGGGGGAGGGGCCGAGGGAGAGGGAGAGAGAGAAACCCAAGCAGGCACCCTACTCAGCACGGAGTCTGACATGGGACTCAACCTCACAACCCTGGGATGACGACCTGAGGTGAAATCAAGAGTTAGACACTTAACAGACTGAGCCACCCAGGCATCCCAAAAAAAACAACTCAAATTCTCATCTCTGTAATACTACTCTTTGTTGACTTCAGCTTGTTCTTTATTCTCCCTATGGTTCCGGTAATTGTTTCTACACATATGCTGAATTTAATCCCAAATGTTGGGTCTCATACCTTTATTAACAACACTCAGAGTGGCACTTGATAAGAACCACTGTATTACTTATTTACTTATTACTTAATAAATATGTGTTGTTTATTACTATTTATTCATTATTATGTCCTCATTTATTAGTGAAAATAGACTCAACCTCAAAGACAAAAACAAACAATTGGTGAACAAAAGCTATAAAAGACAAAACACCTAAGATCACTATTATGAAGATTTCAGACCTGCAAAATCACCCCAATAACTTACCAATAACTCCAAGACTGGTTAGCCGAAGATACTCAAAGGGCCGCGTTTTGCTGACAGTGTGCAAAAAGGGGTACAAAAAAAGTGGGATGTGTGCTGCAAGAAATGCTGACCTGGAAGAAAAAAATAATCCCAATCAGGGCCCAGAGTTCATTTCTAAGGACTGTGAACATTCAATTTCCAGGTAGTTCATTCTGTAAGGCCTGTAACATTCCTAACCAAGGAATCTCCAGAAAAGAGTTACTGGTCATTAGTCTAGACCAGTGGTTCTCAGTTGGGGTGATTTTGCCCTCCAGGGTACATGTGACAATGTCTGGAGATATTTTTGGTTGTCACAACCAAGGGGGTGCTATTGGCATCCAGTGAACAGAGGCCACGGATGCTGTTAAACATCCAACAGTGCACAGGATAGCCCCCTTTCACCCCCTTCCCCCCACCACAAAATCTAGCTCAAAATGGCAACGTCAAGGTTAAAAAAAATCTAGTGTAGGTCTATGCTTAAGAAAATACACGATTTTCCCTATAATCAGCACCAAGTACCTCAAAAACTGATAAAATATCCAACTGTGGATTTTAATAGGTCATAAAATGCCATTAAGTGCCCACAAGATTCTCCTAGGTGCCTTCCCTCACCTAATTTATGACTGAATAATAATATTCACAGGTACAGTCAGACAAAACCTTATAAACCAAGATGAGAAAACAAAGCAGCCATGATCAGATTTATCGGCTATGTTTAAATGCATACCGTTCTTTTTCTGTTAGAGCAGTTCAGATACACTAAGTATTTGGAAACATTTTAAAGATTTTATTTACTTATTTTAGAGAAAGAGCACACGCAGACGGGGAGGAGCAGAAGGGGAGGGAGAGGGAGGGTAAAGAATCTCAAGCAGATTCCATGCTGAGTGTGGGGCCCAACTTGGGGCTCGATCTCACGACCCCGAGATCATGACCTGAGCTGAAACCAAGAGTTGGAGGCCTAACGGACTCAGCCACACAGGTGCCCCTCTAAAAACATTGTAATCTGAAGCTAATATGTCAGGCAACTAATATAGAACCAATCTATTACTTTGTATTATTTATAGTTAACTAACGTTGTGGAAAAGCACTCTAAATTTTTAAAACTCAAAGTACTCTTGCATTTTTCTTAAGTGCTTAAGAATAATTTTCATAGTAACTTCTCTAAAGTTCTGCAATGTCAGTGCCAACCTAGCACTCAGATTTTGTAATTGATAAAGAAACAAAAGACTTCAGTAAGATGACTGTTAAGTGCCTTAGAACCGTAAAGGTCACAAAACAGATTACTGAACAGGATTTCCCTTTTCTTGTCAAATGAAGCAGGTCAACTGGCATACCAATTCTGATCTATTACAAGGTTGCCTAGGATTTTGTGTTAAGAAAGATTCTGAAGCCAAATCTAGGTTCAGTGGGAAAAAAAAATGCTGGGTTCAAATATTTACTGAATTCCTAGTGAATGCCATGTACTGTGCCTCACATAGTGATGCCTACCATGGATTCAGGAGGGACAAATATCTACATGCCTGACCTTTCTTGAGATGTGAACACCACTCTTTTATTTTTATTTTTTTAATAGTAAACTCTACCCCCAACGTGGGGCTTGAACTCATGACCCTGAGATCAAGAGTCACATGACCTACTGACTGAGCCAGCCACAGGCCCTGTGAACACTCATTTAAAGTTCATTGCTATGAATGGGTCAAAAGTAAATGAGACAATGGATTATCATTCAGCCTTAAAAAGGAAATTCTGACATATGCTATAATATGCATGTTATGCTAAATGAAATAAGCCAAGCACAAAAAAACAAATACTGAATGATTCCAATTAATTGAGGTATTAGAGTAGTCAAAATCAAAGAGACAGAAAGGAAAATGATGGTTACCAGGGGCTATGGGAATGGGGAGTTATGGTTTAATGGGTATCATTTCAGTTTTATCCAGTGAAAAGAGTTATGGAGATGTATGGTGGGGATGGTTGCCCATTATAAATATATTTAATACTACTGAACTCTAGGCTTAAAGATGGTTGAAATGGTAAGTTTATGTTATATAGATTTTACCACAATAAAAAAAAAGGCAAAAAAAATTTATAAAAGAACATGTTAAACAATACTGTACTGTTACTACATGAAAACTTGGTTAATTAGAGAAAGAAATTCTTCAGGAAAAAAAAAAGCAAATGAAAATCCTGAAGATCCACATCCACACACATGCTTCCTACTCCTACTGCATGCCCTTCCTCTCATCATTCAGAAAAGACCGTATTTGATACAAACCTCCATCACCAGGCTCATCAAAGCGCTTACCTGGTTTCTGGGTGTGATGCCACACATTGCAGCAAAGCCAGAGCATTGCAAACTCTATTAGATTGGTGTGCTGTCAAGGTGGGGGGGTTGATAGATGGATAAATATTTACAATTTCCTAAAAAATGGAAACCAGCACCAGATGAATAAATAACTACTTCAAAATTAATTTCCATGGCATTAAAGCAAAAACCCTACAAACCCCCAACCCGTAATTCCATATATCTTGCAAGAACTGAAACATCAAAGTGCGAGCAAAAATAAACAAATAATGGTCCTATTTTTTCATCACAAATATACCTGAGACTATGAGACATTTCTACGCAGGTCTCTAGGAAGATTCCTCTGGAGTCAAATGTGGTCACCTACACTTCCTCTTATACCCAGCATCTGCTGAGACCTTCATTTGAGGGGCTATGGCTGTTATTGTTATAATCCCTTCTTTTTGTTAACACCCTGTTTTGAGTTACAGTGATAAGATAGTTGGCCAGATAGCAAGTGTCAGTAAATCAACCACACTGACTCATAAAGAAGTCTGAGTTTGGTCAGGTAGCAACTGCAGACAGGGAGAGATAAGAACAGGAGTATACGCATGGAGATACGTACAAACAGCAGTGAATATGTGTACTCTCTGTCCAAAGGGGATGATCTGCTGTAAACAATTCTTTTTATTTTAATTGTAAAACTTTTATTGAAAATGTAAAGATAAAAAGGATTAGTTTTAGGGATTAAGAATACACTTATTGTATTAAGCAGTGAGTACAGAATTATTCAATCGTTGAATCATTATATTGAATACCTGAACCTAATAGAAACTAATGTTAATTATACTTTAATTTAAAAAAAGATTAGTTTCTTGGCTACATGAAGTAGGAACTGAATATAAATTTATTTAACAGATTTGAAAAATTAATTATTAGGAATTTTAGACAATACTTTAAAGGATGAGTATTCCATTATCTTGGTATCTTAGGATTATACTGTATCAATTTATTCTTCACAAATGACCATTATAGTCAGAACCACATCAGTGATTTATTCTTTAATGTAGAAGCATACCTATCTCTAATCCTACAGCTGTTATATCTATATCTTAACATTTCTGTTCACCAGAATATACCCTGCAGTTCTTATACTTTACCTTCCACCTTTTCTCCTCTGTCACCTAGAAATGTCTTGTAGTATTCCTAAAGCCGTGCTGCTCAAAGTGTGGTTCTCAGACTGCCTGCATCAGAATGACCTAAGAACGGGGCAGGTGCTTGCTAAAAATACAGATTTTCATTTTATTTATTTATTTATTTACATATTTATTATAATTTTTGTGTTATTATGTTATGTTAGTCACCATACAGTACATCATTAGTTTTTGATGTAGTATTCCATGATTTGTTGAAAAATACAGATTTTTAATCTCAGACTAAATAAATCTTTTGGGTAAAATCTATGAACCTGCATTTTGACAAGCACCTTAGACTTTTCCAAAACAGATTCTTACAAATGCTAACATTTAAAGAATCATTCTACTAAAGTCTTCAAAATCATTTGAGCAAAGGCAGAGAGAAAGAAGTGTGATGAACAGGACTGGACTGCAATTCACAGATATATACCCACCTGTAAAAGTGCTGCAATAGTACCAAATGAATGCCACAGCATGGGTGCAAGATCAGGGACAGATTCTCGCTTCTTACTCAGCTCCAGCAAAGCATTTTCCCTTGTCTCAGGACTGGACAGCTCATTGATCCACTGATAGATTTTTTCTCTATCTACCTGAGCCAATGCAGTAGGCACCGGCTTTAAGTAAAAACAAGAAAGTGAACATGTGAATTTCATTAGAGTCAAACCAAGTCTTACTTTGCTTCAGAAGGAATATATTTTTCCTAAATACCAGAGGAGCTTTTCTAAATACATACACTTAAGTTAATCTATCAAAATCTAAAATGCATACATCCTTTAATAATTCTATGTTTAGGAATTTATCCCATAGGTACACTTGGGCTGTACTGAAGACATACCAGAATGTTTACTGTTGCACTGTTTTAAAAGCAGAAAACTTGAAATAGTAAATATCTATCAACTAAGGATGGGTACATCTTTATTTGTAATATTATGTAGCCCTTTTTAAAAAATAGCTCTACATGTGCTGATACTAGATAAAAAAACCCAAAAATACAGAACCATATATATGCTTCCATTAATATACACAAGTGTATTCTTTTTTTTTTTAAGATTTTATTTATTTATTTGACAGAGAGAGAGACAGCGAGAGAGGGAACACAAGCAGGGGGAGTGGGAGAGGGAGAAGCAGGCTGCCTGCTGAGCAAGGAGCCAGATGTGGGGCTTGATCCCAGGACCCCGGGATCATGACCTGAGCTGAAGGCAGACACTTAACCATCTGAGCCACCCAGGCGCCCCTACACAAGTGTATTCTTATATATTTATATACAATGTTTCTAGAATGACACGTAGGAAACCTAACAGTAACAACTACAACAAAAAACTGTAATTACTGCCAAGGTTGGAACCTAGATGGGAGTTTTTTTTTTTTTTTTTTAAGATTTTATTTGAGAGAGAGAGCGAGCGGGAGAGACAGCATGTGCTGCGTGCATGAGGCCGGGGGTGGGGGGCTGAGGGGGTGGAGGGAGCAAAGGGGGAGGGAAAGGGGAAGAATCCAAGCTGACTTCTCACGCAGACCCTAATGCAGGGCTCAATCTCAAGACCCTGAGATCATGACCTGAGCTGAAACCAAGAGTTGGGGGGGGTCAACCAACTGAGCCACCCAGGCACCCTAATTTACTTTTCATTGCATACTATAAAATCTTTTGCATAGTTTAAACTTTTTTTTAAGCATATGGCTATAATAGTCTCTGAAAGAAAAAAAATTTACACCCTCCCCACCCATTGCTGGTCCTTCCCCAGTAATTCCAGCCTCCGCCTCCACGGAACAGAAAAACTATGTAATTTGGAAAAGCTCCCTAGCTTCTAATGATTCTTATACATACTCTACCTCCACCCCTTTCAGAATCATTCATTACTTACTCATGTAGGGGCCATACAGAGAATTCTTTCATTATTGTGCCAAAGCATCACACCATTCCAAAAAAACCTGAACATTTCATAATTCTCCATACTTGTCAAACAGCCTTGTGACCTCCGTTAAGTTCCTTAATTACTCTTCTCTGGAAAATAAGATAATAGACTAGAAAAATGATTACCATTGCTATTTCTAGCTCTCATGTCCTAACATATTCATGATTTCTAGCTCTATTTTCTCTATTTCCAGTATTTTCTCACTTAATTCCCCCAAGCAAGGGGAATAGATGGGTAGATAGGGTGAGTAGGTAGAAAAAAGGCAACTACACTTATAGAGATCACTAACACTCAGAGGAATTAAATTAACCTGCTCAATTCACCCAAGTATGAAACTGCATATTCCAGTGCCTTCTTGAACTGCATCACACAGCTTCCCAGGGTATTTACCTGTTCCCACTATACCTTAGTGTGACAGAATGATGACCTTACCATTGTACAGACGGAAAGATGAGGAACAGAAAGGACAACCATCTTTGCTGAAGAACAAAAGTTAAGACAGACTATGAGGTGTACTCACAATTACTTTACCCAAGCTGAACAACAGCCTTCTATAAATGGAAGCTTGATTATAAGCTTTTAGCTTAATGTTTATCATTTCACTCGCTTGACAGAATGAACCACAAGGTGTTCTGCTAAATGGACTGAAATACCACGCAGCTCAAGTCTTCTTTAAGTGCCTCAGAGTAATCTGTTGAAAGGTGCTTTGTAACTCCCATCAGTGATGCTCCTCAAGGAAACACAGGCTCCCGAAGCAACAATCTGAAGGGCAGGGTAGTTCTTCCCATCCCCCAACAGCAAAAGCAGTACTGACCAAGCACTTGCCCTTTCCAGGCTGCTACAGATAGGCCCTCAACTTAAAAAATTATTTTTGGAAATGTAATTCCCACCAGAAGACAGGGTATGTTTATTTAGAGTATTACATCACCTTAAAAGCTTAGTGGAAACAAGGGCTAAAATTTTAGCTTTGGGTTTCCTGCCCAGTCTCCTGGACGACCCACAATCCAGTAACTAAAGGGGCCTCAGAGACACTCCTCCAGGAATATAGTACCTATCCTGATTAGTCATTACTCATTCAACTCTCCCTGAAGTTCTGTCGCCCTAATACCACCATCAGTAAGCTCTATTGCCCCCACTAGAGCCAGCCTGTAACTTGTATCTGGAATCCCTATCCTCACGTTGCCCTGGGGAGACCCAGATGAACAACAAAAGGATGGACTTGTAGCCACCAGTCTAGCATATCATGGCTTCTGGACACTAGGCCCCACCCCCACACAGTCCATTTCCAGAGCTGGCCTGACTCCAGGAAAGAGATGGTGCCCCTGCAGTGATGTTAACACCCTGGAGGGCCAATGCCTGGTGACAACTTGGGTACCTAAGGTCACGGGCACCTGCTGCCAGCAATATTCCAACTTTTGAGGCTACTTATGGAGCTGCAGCCTCCACAGGGCTTTGGTTCTAAGAGAACTAGGGGCTCTGTAGCCATTCTAGCAATGGGAAGGCAGTGAGGGCAATTTGTTTCCAGGAAATACTTGGGATAAGGACCCTCCTTCACATCATCCCTGGTGAATTTTGCTCCCAACTTAATAGCAGGACTTACTTTAAACACACTGAATACCTGTTTGTTACGGGATAAATACAATTACTTCTGAAAATAAAAATGGGAGCTAACACGTATAGTGTTTACTCTGTCAGGCACTGTCCTAAATAAATACTTGTCACCACCCTCATTTTATAGAGGAACAGAGAAGTTATTTAACACTTAAGTGCCAAAGCCAAAATTTGAACCCAGGTAGCCTGGCAACAAAGTCTACTCTCTTAACTGCTTTGCTAAGGCTGCTGCTCACCTCCCAGAAAGATTAGGTCTGATCTAAAGATAACTTTCAAAAAACAAAAACAAAAAAACTATTTCCTGTGACCTAGACAAGAGACAGGGAACATGTAAACATCATAGACAAAAATTAAATGTTACTGCTGTGAGTTCAGCAGAATCTGAAAACAATCAGTACCATGAATGTGAAGAGAAATTTTTGACTTAACTGAGATTACAAAGTACATGATAATCATTTAAATGAGGAAATCAGTGAGATAGTCTGACATAATTCCCTATGTCAAATCATGGTTCACATGTGAATAATCTAGCTAGTGATAGCCACTAACGCACACTAACACACACAGCCCACCCCCACATACATAAACAGGTAATTTTATAACACATGCAGAAGTTCAGTTATTTTGGAGAATAAAAGGGAAAATATTTTTATATTTTCAGTTACATATTGATTTATGTACAGAGGACTTCTGAACGTGGGTTTGAACTGCACAAGTCCACTCATGCGGATTTTTTCGCTACAGTACAGTACTCTAAAAGTATATTTTCTCTTCCTTATGACTTATTTTCTTCTCTCTACTTTATTATAAGAATATAGTATATAGGGAGCTGGGTGGCTCAGATGGTTGGGCGTCTGCCTTCGCCTCGGGTCATGATCCCAGAGTCCTGGGATCAAGTCCCGTGTCGGGCTCCCTGCTCCTTGGGAGCCTGCTTCTCCCTCTGTCTGTCTCTCTCTCTCTCTCTCTCTCTCTGTCTCTCATGAATAAATAAATTAAAAAAATCTTTAAAAAAGAATAGAGTATATAACATTTATAACCTACAAAATATGTGTTGATCAACTGTTATCAGTAAAGCTAGTAGTCAAGAGTAGGCTTTAGGAGGTAAGTTTTAGGGGAGTCAAAACTTACATGCAGATTTTTGACTGTGTGGGGGGGTGGGGTCAGCACCCCTAACCCGTTACCACCTTGTTTAAGGGTCATCTGTATTAATACTAACAAACAACTGATAAAATACTTTGGACATTATCCTTGAATAAATTTCCCAAGCATAACTCCAGCATCTCACTAGATCTTGATGGTAATAAAACCCCCAAATGTATCTTACTCTCTTTCTAAATCCCAAGGATCATTTAGGTATACCTTTCCTAAAAATATAAGAAACAGAACTGTACTGTACACTTTATTTATTTACGTAGGTATGTATTTTTGAGAGAGAAAGCATGTCTACCCAAGCAGGGCAGAGGGAGTTTGTTTGTTTGTTTATGATTTTATTTATTTGACAGAGAGAGCGAGAGAACACAAGCAGGGGGAACAGTAGAGGGAGAGAGAGAAGCAGGCTCCCCGCCAAGCAGGGAGCCTGATGTGGGGCTTGATCCCAGGACCCTGAGATCATGACCTGAGCCGAAGGCAGACGCTTAACCATCTGAGCCACCCAGGCGCCCCAGTTTTATTTATTTTTAAATATTTTATTTATTTATTTGAGAGAGAGAGAGAGCACGAGCAGGGGGAAGAGGGAGAAGCAGGCTCCCCATTGAGCCAGAAGCCCCACACGGGGCTTGATCCCAAGACCCTGGCATCATGACTTGAGCCAAAGACAGATGCTTAACCGAATGAGCCACCCAGGCGCCCTGAAGGAGAGAATCTTAAGCAGGCTCCATACACAGCACGGAGCCCAATGTTGGGTTTGATCTCACAACCCTATCATGACCTCAGCCGAAACCAAGAGTCAGACACTTAACTGACTGAGCCACCCAGGCACCCCGGTACGCTTTTTAAAACATGGTTTCATTTAATGGTCAGAACAACCCGGTTATTATCCTCATTTTACAACTGATGAAACTATGAGTAAACCATAGCAGGTTTCCTCCTCCTCCCATTCTCTATTTAAAGATCACCTCTAAAGATTCCTAATTCAATTGCTACAATTCTTTTAATTTATAATTTACTAATACATTTCTGAGACTGTGGCTGATAGGGAACTCCATCTAGTAGCATATACTGTTCAGTGGCTGATAAGCAATTCACCTACGACTTCTCTATTGGAGACTACTTTAACACATTAAAAATAATAGCAGGATACTACCACAAGAACAGGGGTTAACACTTCTTAATCACATGAAATCTATGGATCTCTTCCTCAGAAAAATATACAAGCACAAATGGTTTTGCACATAATTTCTTTTCCACAGAATTTACACATAATTTCAAAGAATTCACAGACCCTATGAAACCCATCCATGGATCCAGAATTAAAAACCTGTTTATTAAGCTAAAGAACAGGAAAGACCTCGATTCACATGTAACTATACAAAAGTACAATAAGTGGAACATACCCTGGATTGGGAGCCAGAAATGGCTTTAAAACACAGTTTTGCCATTTCTATAATTGTGTGACCTAGCATAAGTCATTTACTTTTCCAAACCTCAATTTTATCATTGGTAAAATGAGGGAACTATGATTACCAAAGTCTCAGGCGGCTCTAAAATCTTGGAAATTATCCTATTTAGCCCTTAGTTGTAACTGAGAAACTAACCTAAGAGCTCTTTTAAAAAGTTAATTATATCGAGGTTAATTTGCATAAAGTTTTAAGTATACCCATTTTACATGTATATTTCAATTTTGAGAAATCTATACACCTGAGTAACCACCACCACAACCAAGAGATAGATCTCTTCCACCATCCCTAAAAGTTCTCTAGTAAACCCCACACCCAGCCCTCCACAACCATGGATAGGCATTCTGCCACTATAGATTAGGTTTGCATTCTTGTATCAATGTACCAATCACTGTGGATTACTTCCCTTTATTCTCAAAATTCCAAGAGGAAACAGGTTCAGGGAGGTTTAAAAGACTCAAATTCACACTGTGAGTGCATGGCAGAATTAGATTCAAACTGCAGTCTACTTCTTTCTAGAATCAGTGAGCCCTACATGGTCTATAGGACTGAATTCACAATGATCCTTCCAAGTTGAAGAAATTATTTTTTAAGAACTCAATACAGAACTCTAAGTTTAATATTCTAATACAGCTCATTAATAGCTGGACTTGGATAAACAATGGGTTCAATTACATACCAAAAACCAGAAAGTCATTTATGAGAAGTTTGACTTGGGCTATTAGTTGTCATCCTCAACACTTATTTCCAAGATTAACCTCCTTAAAGTTAGTGGTCCTTTTCTTGTAACAGATATGTTTAAAAAATGTTTATATTATCAAAATTTAGGAGGGACTCACTCTCCTGTTTTCTGTTTAATGGTTTGGATATGATAAATGTATTTCAAATAACTTTTTTTTTTTAAGATTTTATTTCTTTCTCAGAGAGAGACAGAGGCAGGCAGAGGGAGAAACAGGCTCCCCGCTCAGCAAGGAGCCCGATGTGGGACTCGATCCCAGGACCCTGGGATCATGACCTGAGCCGAAGGGAGACGCTTAACCGACTGAGCCACCCAAGCGTCCCTCAAATAACTTTTTTCTTTCAACAAAGCTTAACAGAGGCAAGACATGTGCCCAAGTCAGTCATTAATGGTTAACTCTAAATGTCACAAACACAGGGTACTGACAGTTGGTCTTCCACCTCTGAACGATCTTGACTCCATGTGAAAAGGAGAAAGATATTTAGAACTTAAAAAAAAAAAAGACCCACGTTATCCATAAATGGGAACAAAATATGACACACACCCCCATCAAGTAAATTAAAAAATTGATGTTGATGGCTTTTTTTAAACAGAAAATAACCAAATCTCTCAATACAACTTTATATTCAAGGGTGAAAATACCTGTTGGTTTTCCTACCCATAAATATGTGACAGCAGATACAGAAAGAATGGCATAAGATTGAAAGGGAAATTATTTTCCTAAGTCTGGAGATGACTCAACATGTGGCTTTGGTGTCTACATAATGATGATAATCCAAGAAAACACACTTTCTAAATAATGCCAAAGGGAAGTATTAAATTAGCTTAATTATCCTCATATCTTTGTAAGGGCCAGAATATTCTTCAAAATATCTTTTTTTTAAAAATGGAAGTGAACAAGAGATTAGGCAATTTGCTTAAAGTTTCAAAAGAAGATATGGGAGGAGACAGTGTTTAAATCAGATCCCTCATGGGCGCCTAGGTGGCTCAGTTGATTGAGCATCTGCCTTCGGCTCAGGTCATGATCTCGGGGTCCTAGGATTGAGCCCCACGTCGGGCTCCCTGCTCAGCGGGGAGTTTGCTTCTCCCCCTCTCTCCCCTTCTGCCCTTCTCCCTGCTTGCACTCTCTCACATAAATAAAATCTTTTAAAAAAAAAAAAATAAATCCGATCCCTCAGAGTGAGAAATTATATTTTATGGTAGCAATAATGACAATGTTAAAAAGTATGCTATAAAGTATGACAAGAGTCTACTATATTCTGCATTTCTAGCCTAATAAACTACTACTCAAGAGTCAAAATTTAAGATACTTCCCAAATTCTCAGTTCTTCCCTCTAGTGAATAAAATCCTACATTCACGTGATCATATCCTCCTTTGATAGTACTATCTCCCTAGCTGATGATGTATCTGTTATTTTAAAGAGATAAATAAAAGTACACACAAGTATAAAACTCATCATCATTAAGCAAAAAAAAAAAACTTCTCAAGTGGCTTAGATTACTGCAGGCACTGTTGCATGTTACCAGGGACTCTTCTCAGTTTCCAGTAATATAGACCATGACTGTCCCCTTACCAGATCAGAGTAATACAGGCAGTTTAGTCTAATAGAATGCATGAAGGATTGGGAAAGAGGTGGCTCAACTTTTCTATGCTTCAGTTTCCTCAGTGACCAAATAGTCTAGCGAATGAGTGATACAAAGGAACTTTTCAGAGCTTCTGTGGGAGCCCAATAGCATTAACAGATGAAAATGTATCTAAAAGCTTAAATTTTAAATCAGTGTAAAGCACTGCAAATGTAATTGAAGAAAGAAGTATTGAATATTTATCATAAGTAATGAACCACAGCTTTAATGGCTGTTCAAAAGACGCATTAGGTTGGGGCACCTGGGTGGTTCAGTTGGTTAAGCATCTAACTCTTGATTTTGGCCTAGGTCATGATCTCAGGGTTGTGGGATTGAGCCATGGGTCGGGCTCTGCACTCAGCAGGGAGTGTGCTTGAAATTCTCTCTCTCTCTCTCTCTCTCTGCCCCTCGGGAACAAGTGAAAATAAAAGGAGCTGAATAGGTATAGAGTTTAGAGAGTAACAAGGAAAAGAGCAGTTTGGTATCAAAGTCTGGAGAAGACACAATCAGATTTTGGGAACTGGACAAGCCAAACTTAGAAGAATCCCTTATGTAACCTGCCTCTCCCCTATCAGCAGCAACCTAATCTTTCTTTTTTTCCCCAAAGATTTTTATTTATTTGTCACAGAGAGAGAGCACGCGTGCACACACAAGCAGGGGGAGCGGCAGGCAGAGGGAGAAGCAGGCTCCTTGCTGAGCATGGAGCCCGATGCAGGACTCGATCCCAGATCATGACCTGAGCCGAAGGCAGATGCTTAACCAACTGAGCCACCCAGGTATCCCTCAGCAACCTCATCTTCTGATTTGCTTCTTCCCAAATTACATGTATAGTTTGGGAGAAGAAACAAAAAAGCTGGGTAAACTGCAATTACCTAATTGAAAGATGTAAAGGTATACACTCTGAGTACTTACAAACACTTAGAAACATGGTGACAGGCGGTAGAGATGCCACTGGCCCTGGAAATGACAATGTATTCTACAGTCCAATCTTATTCAGCACACTTTTTCACTTTTTATATTTAAAGTAAAAGCATTTTTTTTGGTCCTCTATTTAGGTCATTTTGCCTGAGAATGCAATGTCAGTATACCACCCTGTCTTCAGTCACTTCATCTTGGCGGAACAGAAAAAGTGCGATTGGTTTTCAGAAGAGTGTGCTCAAATCATGATTTCATTTTCCCATTATGGCTATGTGTTCTCAGTAGTCACCTCCCTCATCTATACTTTTTCATCCAGCAAAGTATTTGAGCCCTTACTTTGTGCCAGGAACTGTCTGGGCACTTGGGGTAACCATGTAAACAGGACCCAAAGGATCTCCATCCTTGCCCTTAAGAGGTAGAAAGTCAACAAACAAGTAAATACAAAAATGACAAAATTGAGATCAGCGCTGAGAAAGATATTTTTAACAGAGAAAAGTTGGGGGTTACAGAACTTCTTTAAATAGGGTGGTCAGAGAAGGTTACTCTAGGAAGATTTAGGCAGAGACCCCAGGGAAGAGGAGCCAGTTACACCCACATGTTGTGCGTGTATGTGCGTGTGCAGTTGGGGGTACGGTATGTGGTAAGAAGAGCATCCCAGGAATAGAGATCAGAAAGTCCAAGTGGAGCGGAAAAGCGCAGGTATTAGGGATAGACAGGCGGCCCGTATGGCTGGAGCTTACGCTAGACCGCAAACGTCGGTAAGGACCCTATGGTACAGGGAACGCCTTACAGGCCACAGCAAGGAGTCTGGATTTTATCTAAATGCAACGGAAGCCAAAAAATTACTTCAGATAGGTGAATTACACGATCCGTTTTGTTTTTTTTTTTAAGATCTCATTTTAGAGATGTGGGGGAAAGGTTTTAAGCGCAGAGAACCGTAATCAGACGTAATAATTATTCACTTCTCCCGGTCTCAAATTTTCCACCTGTAAAGCAAGTGGTGTGAGTTAGAAGCCATTTCCTTCCCGCTGCGAAGTGCCGGGGCAGTGAGTTCTGAGAGCAAGGGCCGTGTCAGACTGACCACGGAATTCCCCCTCACCGCCGCCGACGCCCAGCACGCAACCGGCACCCTGAAACTGTTGGTCAACGCAAATGAATCAATGAATGGCCTGCCCCGACCGCGAGGGAGGCGCTCCGGCGCGGGACCAGGCCCCGGGGCCGGAAAAGAACGAGATACGCGGCGTAGGAGGCCGCGAGAGCTGACCGGAGAGGAAAGTGGGGGCCGGCTCCACCACAGTCAAGGCGCGATGAGGAGGAGGCCGGGACCTCGCAGATTGAGGGCAGGAGGAGCTGGACTCCGGGCCCGACGTGGGGTTCCTGGGACAGCAGGCCGAAACGCAGAGCTAAGGAGGGGGTCTGGGCCCAGGCTGGAACGCCCACTCACCGCAGCCGTAGCCAGGCTGTGCATGTTGGGAGCGGCCGCCGCTCTTCTCCCAGTGCCGGACGCGTCGGACCAGCGTCCCCGTTTCAGTGACTCTGCCGCCAAAGATGAACAGCCGCGGCAGCCGCCATCCGCCTCCGGCTTGCTCCGCCCCCTTCGCAGGCCTATGACCTTTCACCTCTGACCCCGCCCACACACCTCTTCCCGCCTCCTAGTTCTCGGTGGAGTTAATAGTCCCAGAGTATGTCCTTTGCCCCTTAAGATTCTGGGCCAGAAGGACGTCCGCCACCTACTAGTCCCCGCATCCTCTGTCTTCGAGCAGGTATTCCCCAGAGAGGGGCGTGAACTCTGACTCTCCTCCAGAGGCCAGTGAAGGGCGGGAAAAGCCAAGTGGTCTCGGAGGACCAGTAGTGCGCATGCCCGACTGGGCTGTGTAGGAGGGAAAGGATGGGAGGGCCACAAAGCGCGAAGTGGAGAGTGCGCATGCGTACTACTTCACGGCGGGGGCGGGGCTGTCTCGGCCAGACTTCGCTCTGTGCTGGGGCGGGACGAAGGCTCAGGAGGGGCGGAGTTTGCAGGCCTGCGCGCACGCGCCTCGTCTGGTCGCGTCGAGTGTGCGTGCGTGCGTGCGTGTTTGCGTGTGGTCACAGTTCCCGCCATCAGCCGCTCTCCCTGAGTAGGGGGAGTGAGCGGCCCCTCTCCTTCGTCCCCGGTGCCCCTTTCCTTCCTTACCCCCGGCTCCTCCCCCTGCGCGCGGACTCTGTGCTTCCGGCAGGCCAGTGCAGGGCTCCGGAACCGAAGGCACAGGTAAGGCGCGCCCGGCGGCGAGCTTCTTAAATGAGCCGTTTTCCCCGGGTCCCCCTCCCCCCCCGCCCCTTGCGGTCCGCCCACTCGGTGTTCACTCTTCTGGAGTTCGCCCCGTTGCTGCTCAGCTCACCCCCACCCCTTCGATGCCCCCAGGGCCTCACAGGTACTCCTCTTGGGTTTTCTCCCAGGCTTTCCCACTCCTTTGACCTGGTCTTACTGTCACGCTCTTGCTCCGCAACCCAAACCTGGCCCCTTTTCGCTGGGGGCTGTCGTCGTCCGCCACTTGCCCCTTAGCAAGGCCTGCTGTCTCTTCAGGTGACTTCCGTTGCCGCACACCCATCAGGCCTTGGACATTCACTCTTGACCATTCTTCATCTTCCCTCTCCTAACCATTTCTCACTAAAACGCATGAATTGTATATTTGTCGTGCATTTGGTTGCTCCCCATCTTCTAGCTATCAGATCAGGTTGTCAGGTTTACCTATTTTAGGTCATGATCCTTGAAAGGGAATGATCATTGATGACAAAATCCTGTGTTCTGGAGAATTGGCCTGTAGTGGTTTTGTAGTAATCGTTTTCAAAATTTCGGCTCTATTTAAATGCCTTTAGTGGGGTAGGCAGTATCTGACAAGTCTCTAACTGGAAAAGATGCCTAAGACAGACTGTCAAGGAAGCAGTTGGATATACTGGGTTGGAGCTCAGAGGAGAATTCTGGGCAGGCTGTATAAACTAGTGTATATATGTCATCTGCCATGTTGATAGTAACTGAAGCTATGCATGTGGATGAAATTGCCTAATGAGAGTGTAGTGCTAGAAAAAAACCGACCCAGGATGGAGCACGGAGGGATTCTTGGTGTTTAATAACTGTATAGAGGAGGGCAAGTCTTCTGTAAAAGAGATGAAAGAATTAATCAATAGTGTTGAATTCTGTTGAAAGGTAAAGTTGAATGAGGACTGTAAAGCCTGGTGACATCAAAGTAATCGATGATCCCAGTGAGAGATGTTTGATGGAGTGAAATGGAATATCTGGGTTCAGTGCTAGGGTCTTGTTCACCTTTTACTCTTTTGCCCTAAGCTTTAAATTCCACCTGTATATTGAAGACTTAAGAATTTTAATTTCCATCCTTTTCCCTTTATTTTCAGCTCAAGATCTAAATAACCAGTTGTCTGCTTAACATCTCCACTTGATTTTTTTCTTAGGAATTTCAAATATAATACATCTAAAACCAAAGTCTTAATTTTTCTTTCTGTATACCAAATTCTTTGTTCTTCAGTATCTCTTTCATTAAGTGGCATATTCATTTATTTATCCACTTACATAAGCTAGAAACTTGAAATCCATTCTTGACCTCTCCTTTATCCCATGTATTTTTAAGTTCTATTTATTCTATATCCAATACAGTTGATCCTTGAATAGCTGAAGGGTTAGGGGCACAGACCCCTTACAGTTGAAAATCCATATATAACTTCTGACTCTTCTCAAATCTAACTACTAATAGCCTACTGTTGGCTGGAATACTAATAGCATAAATAGTTACTTAATACGTAATCTGTGCTATGTGTATTTTACGCTGTATTCTTAGAATTAAGTAAGTTAGACAAAAGAAGTGTTAAGAAAATAAGAAAAAATACATTTACGGTACTGTATTTATTGAAAAAAATCATGTATATGTAATTCCATGCATTTCAAATCCATGTTGTTCAAGGGTCATCTGTACGTCTGAATGTATTTCTGTACATCTTCAGTATCACTTTTTGAGTTCAAGCCACAATCTTCGTTCACCCGGACTTAATGTCACTGGTCCCTATATTCTCATCTGTAAAATGGGAATAATAATCACCTTATTTGATTGTTATGAGGATTAAATGGCACATGGCACACAGTAAATAGCCAGTGGGCTTAATTGTTATTGTAATTGTTATAAGCGGAATCACTTCAGTATTTTCTTGTCTGCCCTATTTTCTTTCATTCTTCTTCTTTTACTCTCCTCCCCAAACCCAAATAAACTATATCACTTCTTCATTCAACAGTAACATGTTATTTCTCTGCTTAAAACTCTTCAGTGGTGGGGCACCTGGGCGGCTCAGTCGTTAAGCGGCTGCCTTCTGCTCAGGTCCTGATCCCAGGGTCCTGGGATCAGTCTCCCTGCTCAGCAGGGAGTCTGCTTCTCTCTCTCCCACTCACCCTGCTTGTGTTCCCTCTCTTGCTGTCTCTCGCTGTCAAATAAATAAATCTAAAAAAAAAAAAACTTCAGTGGATTTCCCATCACTAAACTAACGTGCATTACATTTAGGGTAAAATTCAAAATACTTACTGTGGTCTACAGGATTCTACATAACTTGATTCTTACTGGCTTCACTAGCTTCATCTTGTTCCAGCCTCCTCTTGCTCACTAAACTCTAGCTACACTGCTTTTCATTTCCTTAGTCACACCAAGTTATTTTCCAGCTACAGGGCCTTTGCACTTGCTGATTGTTCCAGCATGACCATCCCCAATTAACTCATTCTTTAATATTAGCTTAACCTTTGCCTCTGCCCTCTACCCCCACATCTTAGATACTCTATTATAATGTCTTGTCATGCCCTGTACTTTATATTTATATCATTTTTTAGAACTTGTAATTATATATTGTGTGATTATTTAAAGCCTGTCTCCTATTAGAATATATGCTAGTAACTATTTCATTTTTATTTCTCAAGAATTTGTTAAGTGAATAAGTAAACTGGAGCTTGTTTTAGGAACCATCATGTCTTTTGGAAGCACTAGTTTAAATCTTGTCATCTGATGACAAGCACCTTTTCACTCTTCAGACAAAGGACACAAAAGAAAAACCCAAGAGTTTTCTGGCTATGGATGATTTTACTCATTCTTAGGTCATAAAAATCATTCAGATTTTAGACTCTGAATTGAAGATAAACTTTATCTAGGTCGATTTCTCCTTTTTAGTCATATACTAATTTTATCTCTGTGCATTTGTTTTATGGATCTTTTTAGGAAAGAAAGCTCTTAGAAATCAGAGCAGTGGTTTATATATTTTAACAACAGGTTAAACTATGAGCATAGTGAGGATGAGGATTTCAAAAACAAAGTAAAATTCCACATTTAAGTTATTGGTGGATGTGGAAAATATTAAAATTTAATAATTTGTGTATATAGAACAGAATTTGTGTTGAAAAATAGGAAATAAATATAGGAAGTGTATGAGTGCCAAACACAGGCATTTGGATTTATTTTATGTGTAGTGGTCTGTTAAAAATTTTGGGAGAATGTTTCAGTTAAGCAGGATGAAAACATTCTAGAGATATGCTCTACAGCATGGTACCTATAGTTAACAATATCATATTGTACATTTAAGGTTTTGTTAAGAGGATAGATCTCATATCAAGTATTTTTACCATAGTAAAATAAAATTTAAAAAAAAATGGGGATGAATTGGCTTCAGTAACAAGTATTTAGCACTTACTAAGTGCTTGTATTTTGTTGTAGTACAAAAGAAATAAGGTTCCTGCCCCGCCCTTCACTTAGGAGAAGGTTAAGGAGACAGGTAGTGCACGCTTCACTTGGTAAGAGAGAGAGTAGTTCTTTAGAAAGGGTATGGTAGGGTACAGGATTCATTGGATAGAATCATCCTGAGAGAATGGAGACTGGAAAGTGATTGTTGCTGCAAGTCATTGATGAGGATGCAATGTGGTAGTGGTTAAAAACGTGGGTTCTGGTGTTAGACTTAGTTTTGTCTCTTAATGAGTCTGTAACCATGGATAAATTAACTTAATCTTTCTAAGCCTCAGTTTCCTCATCTGTAAAACAAAGATAATAATCCCTGTCTTATAAGATTATTGGGAAAATTAAATGAAATAATGCATGCATGGTACTTAGCACTATGCTTAGTAAATAATTGCATAATAAACATTAGGTGGGAGTGATGGCAAAATGAGTTTCTGAATCAGGGTAGCAGCTATGAAGAGGCTGGGTTTTAGATGAATGAGAATGAGGGTAAAGCTGATGCTAAATTTTCTTTGCCTGAATGATGGTGGAAGAAAAATGTAGACAAGTCTGGGAGCCTCCAATAACAAGGGCATGGACTATATCATCTTCATGTTGGTATTCTTTCCACAGTGCTATCAAATTAAAGTAGCTAAGTCATTTTTTTACTAAGTGAACAAATGAGTTTAAAGTTGATATTATAGCATTCAAGAGGGCAGTGAAAGATGTTTGGTTAGAACTTCAGGGAAAACTGAGGCTTAGCCTAAATTTGAGAAACAAAACCCATGAAGAAAAGTAAAAACAAAATTTACCTTTTGAAATTTGTATCAACACATCATGGAAATGGTATCTTAAGACTTAAGACATCATTATGTAACAATGTTTATAAAGTCAACAAAGAATATACTCTTTTTCACTGTCTTCTTAGTTTCAAAATGTAGCAGGGATAAATACACCAAGAACACAAAGGATAAGGTACAGGCCTGAAATCCCTCATTTTGCACAGCAGATATATCCCTAAAGTTTATTGATTGTGTGTATATGTGTGTATCTTAAGCATTATATTTTAAATGTTTTCAGTAAGGTAGTTTGTAGTTTTTAAATAATCAAAAAGTTCATCTTTGTTGTATAAACAATTGCTTTCTTTTTTTGGTTTGTTTTAATTTTGTAAATTGGATTCTTTTAAAAAGGCACACTTATATTTTCTTTAGCTGAGTTGATGGCTTCCGGAGAACTGGCATAGCTGCAAAATATGAGTAGTTCCCCAAGAAGAGTGCATTGCCTTTGGCACAAGGATCAGAATAAAGGTGAATTGTTATTACATAGGGTTTTTCAGTAAAAGTCACTGAAAAGTAAGTAATGTTTCTATTTTGGATGTATGTTTCCAAGAGTATGCAAATTGGCTAGAATTAACAGTTTTCTATCTTCTATTTTGTAGTAATGGTTTCATTTTAGCATGCTTGCTTTACCACAAAACACCCCCTAGATAAGGATGTTTTCAGAGCAATACCTAAAATACGTGCATTTAAATAACTGTATAGGGTACAGAAACATATTTGTCAGTATTATTGATTGTGCTTTCATAGAATGCTCAAAGTTGAACGGTAATTTTAATAATTGTGAAAAAAGGTAAAGAGGAATCTCTTTGGACCTACTTAAAGAATAATTTGATTTTGTTATACTTTGTCTTAATAATGTTGCTTTAATAGGGAATTAACATTATAGAGTTCAAATAAACCTCACTGTCCTAGGTTCATAGAAAGTTTAACTGTTAGCACTGGATCATGCTA
Organism: Eumetopias jubatus; assembly: GCF_037043125.1. Taxonomy (NCBI): domain Eukaryota; kingdom Metazoa; phylum Chordata; class Mammalia; order Carnivora; family Otariidae; genus Eumetopias; species Eumetopias jubatus. The sequence goes on from NW_028274809.1 coordinate 19,764,816, forward strand.
CATACTGAAAAACAAAATTAGTTTTTTTTCTCTTAACGGAATAGGGCAAACCTTGATAGTATAATGAATGTACAAAAGTAGATATAGTTAATTCATTTAGTGCAAGAGCCGGGAATGGACTAAATTAAGGGATTAAGAAAAAGTTTTGTTGGCTCTACAAATTTTATGTCCCGTACCTTTTAGGGTTTTTTTTTTTTTCCTTAGAGGAAAGAAAGATTGCTAGTAGAAATGGTTAAGGAAGTGTTCAGTATCTGAAGTAAAATTTCATACACTTAAAACTTAGCATCAAGGGGCACCTGGGTGGCTCAGTTGGTTAAGCAACTGCCTTTGGCTGGGGTCATGATCTCAGGGTCCTGGAATCGAGCCCCACATTGGGCTCCCTGCTCGGCGGGAAGCCTGCTTCTCCCTTTCCCACTCCCCCTGCTTGTGTTCCCTCTCTCACTGTCTCTATGTCAAATAAATAAATAAAATCTTTAAAAAAACCCAAAAAGTTAGCATCAAAATGTTTGAGAATTTGGGGTGCCTGGGTGGCTCAGATGGTTAAGCGTCTGCCTTCGGCTCAGGTCATGATCCCAGGGCCCTGGGATCAAGCCCCACATTGGGCTCCCTGCACGGTGGGGAGTCCAGTTCTCCCTCTCCCTTTATTGTTCCCCCTGCTTGTGCTCTCTGTCAAATAAATAAATAAAATCTTTAAAAAAAAAATGTTTGAGAATTGTACAGAGAAATTGTATATAGAAACAGAAGTAACCAGGGATGCTTGGGTGGCTCAGTTGGTTAAGCATCTGCCTTTGGCTCAGGTCATGATCCCGTGGTCCTGGGATCAAGTCCCCCATCAGGCTCTTTGCTCAGCAGGGAGCCTGCTTCTCGCTCTGCCTGCTCTGCCTGCCACTCCCCCTGCTTGTGCTTTCTCGCTCTAATAAAATAAATAAGTAAAAATAAAACAGAAGTAAACAATAAAATTTTTTATTTTTTTTTAAGATTTTATTTGAGAGAGTGAGAGAGAGAGAGAAGGAGCAGGGGGAGGGGCAGAGGAAGAGGGAGAAGCAAACTCCCCGCTGAGCAGGGAGCCAGACGTGGAGCTCAGTCCTGGGACTCTTGGATCATGACCCGAGCTGAAGGCAGATGCTTAACCTTCTGAGCCACCCAGGTGCCCTAAAATTTATTTCTCATGTGCTTTAGTGAACTTCGAATTCTTCACCTCCAGTTTTGTTAAATAATGTAATTTTTAAAGATATGTTTTGTTAGAGGAATTTAAGGTGACGTTAATTACTTTTGGTCTGTAAAGAAAACACTAAGATAACGGAGTTTTGTATTCTCTCTTAATTTGGTACCCTGACCCATAATGACATATAAGGAAAGGTGAGGGAATTTGGTAGAACTCTTAAAGTGGAGTTTCACTGAGCAATGAATAATATAAATCCCAGTTTAAGCAAGTTTACTAATGTTTTTGTTTTAATGCATTCTGTAACTGCATATTCTTGTTCTTCCACAAATGATTTTTCTCATTGAATTTTTTTTAAGAGATTTTATTTATTTATTTGACAGAGCAAGCACAAGCAGGGGGAGCAGCAGAGGTAGAGGGAGAAGCAGGCTCCCTGCTGAGCAGGAAGCTGGATGTGGGGCTCTGTCCCAGGACTCTGGGATCATGACCTGAGCTGAAGGCAGATGCTTAACCGTCTGAGCCATGCAGGCACCCCTCTCATTGAATTTTGATAAGATATGAGGACAACTTTGCATTTAGTAGAGAAATTCAGATGCACATAGAAAAGACTTAGATGCAGTGTTCAAAAGATGAGTTATATGTAGTACAGTGTATAGTGATACTTTTATAAAGAGCTTAGTAAATATAATCCTATATTTAAGAAGGATTTATGGTTTCATTATCTGCTGTTGTATATTTTAACAGCAAATTGAATAGAATTGATAGTGCTGATTTCATTATCCTTGAATAATAAGTTTGTTTCTTGTGTGTCAGACGCTATCATAATGGGGACTCAGAGTTTAAAGAACATATTCCCTGTCTTCAAATAGCAAAGTGTAGATAGAGTCAAAGAAGTAAACAGTTTATGATACATTGTTATACTAGAAGTAAGACAGGGTAAGCAGGAGAATACAGAAGCTTGAAACAGTCTCAGTGTGGTAATGGGGTGAGAGAAAAAGTGAAAGGTAGCTAGGAAAGCCTTCTTAAAGAAGATAACATCTCAGCTGAGCCTTGATTTTATAGCCAAGAGAAGAAATCAAGGGGGGTTTTGGGGGATGGGGAGAGTCCATACAAATTCTCCAGAGATGAACCACAGTGCATGCAAAGGTATAGTGGCATGAGAACATAAGGCTTTTGGGGGGAAATTATTTAGTTCAGATGACTGGATTTAGAGGGCTTGCTGGGGATAAAGAAGTAATTAGGGTCTGGATCATGAAAGGTGTTTATGTCATGTTAATTAGTCTAGATTTTATTGTGAGGGCGGTGGGTAGCTATTGAATGATATTAAGGAGGAGAATGATGTGATTTGATCTACAGTTCATTATGATAAAGATGTCGGAAAGGTGTATGGAGGTAGAATTGACAGGACTCTACCATGATCTTCCATTTCCAATCCAATACCAGTAATTGTCAAGAGAAATCAAAGATAATTCTTATGTTTCTGGATGGACAACTGGGGTAGGAGAGGGGTCACATATTCTTGGCAGTGTTGAGAGCAAAGTGGAAAAAAGTCTAAGGACACATCTAGACAATGAAGCACCAAATTATTAATTGCAAAAAAAGTATACAAACACATTGCTGGTCCAAAATTCTGTAGTTACTAGTTTGAGCAGTGCCATGTTAACAGGTCTATAAACAGTAGTGGACTCTGTTACTTTAATGGATTCATATCCCTAGTAAATTATCCTATCTAAATCTGGCCAAAGTAGGCATTCAAAAAATTTGATAAGATGAGTGAATAGTAATGGAGGACTTAAAATGCATAACACCTTTTAACTATTCAAAGTGTTTTCACATCTCTTTTTAAATTTTATTCCCAGTTATTTGATATACAGTACCTAGAGGCCTCAAACTAGAGGGCCCCAGGCTGTATCCTGCCTATAGGTGGGTTTTGTTTGATTTGTAGCTTTTAAAAATAAATTTGAATTCATTGCCCAAAATTTAAAATGGGCAGTTTTACATAAATATTTGGAACTCATTTTCTTGAAAAGGTCAATGATCTGGCAATAACTGGGTTAACTAATTCTACATGGTAAAATTAGTTAGATTTCAGTGGTAGTTTTCATAGCTTGCCTGCTTAAGTCATGTCACCTGCCTGGCCCCAATAGGCAGTTGAGTTCAACCCCTATTAACAGCTTATTTATCGGAGGTCTTTGGAGAAAGGTGTTGCAGGCAAGGAATAAATTCAGAAAGTAGACACTAATTTCATTCATATTAAAGCTTTTGTCTGTTGGGTGCCTAATGTGTGCTATTTCACTTAGTTATGCAATACTATGGCATTTGCTATTCCTGTTTACGTTTGAGAAAACTAATAGTTAGAAAGGGAAATTATAAATTAGGGACAGCTGGTTCCTAATAGGTCTCCTGTGTTTTTCTTTTGTATACTACTTTTTTTAAGCTTTTCTAGTTGTTTAGGCAGAGGCAAAGTATGATTTTTAATTTCTTAAATTATAAGCAAGAGTCTGTATTGGCAATGTTTTTTTATTTTTTTCAAAGATTTTACTTATTTATTTGAAGAGGGGGAAAAGCAGGCTGTCCACTGAGCAGGGAGCCCCATGACGATGTAGGGGCTCAATCCCAGGTCCCTGACATCACGACCTGAGCCAAAGGCAGATGTGCAACTGACTGAGCCACCCAGGCACCCCTGTATTAGCACTGTTTTTAGAGATTTGAAAAAAGTATAAATAAAATGTTTTAATAATTTTAGAGGATTGTGCGTATGTTTATATATATGGGTATAATACATAACACTAACATTCTTTGCTATAATTGTATTTACTTGCTGATATTTGGTAAGCTAGTTTGAAGGTTTTAGATATTGTTATTGATATAAGTAATTTTTAAGTATTTAGAAGTTCATTCAGAAATTTGAATGTTTGTCAGAAATAAAATTGCTAAAAATTCTTTCCACTTTATGGTAGTATTAAGCATCAGTGCTAGGTTGGTTCTTAGGAAGAGAGGTTTTTTCTGTTAGTTTTGCCTAAAGAATAAATTACTTTCTCAGTATAATTCTGGAAGTTAAATTAATTTGATTATTCTTAACGATTTTTTTTATTCATTTAGTGTCTTCAGTACATGTGGATATGCTTATACTACTGACTGGGAGAAGGAGTTGTTTTGTGATAGGATTTGATATTTGGGGAAGAACTCCATTCAAAAATGGAGTCAGCTGACTGAAAATATTTTTTAACTTACATTTGAAATTCAGGACCCTTTAGCATTCATGAAGGAAGATAAAAGCTGGTTATACTGCTGTGGGCAATCACTTTAACAATGGAATCTTTAGTATTCCTGATTGACATGCCTTTAGTGGCAGCAATCGGTTATTGGTGCAAAATTGAAAATTTAGGCACTAATAGGGCATAGATCCTGGACATATGGCAAAGAAGGGAAAATGTAGAGAAGAAATAAAGGTGGGTAGATTTAGTCACTGACATTCGGTGACATTTAGTTGTCTTTCTTGTGCCTATCAGCTAATCAAGGCCTTTGAGGTTGGTTAATAAAAAGTGTATTGAAATAGAGAAAAGGACATAACATGGTTTATTAAATGCTCTGTCAAACTCTTAATCACTCTTATCTTAGGAAATTGTGACTTACTATTTTATTTTTCTTCCATAGAATCTGTCAGGTGAAGGTGTATTTTTGCTTTTTAATTTGGCTAGAAGCAATTTATTTTTAAAGAAAGTATGTCTCCTCTGAAGATACACGGTCCTATCAGAATTCGAAGTATGCAGACTGGAATTACAAAATGGAAAGAAGGGTCCTTTGAAATTGTGGAAAAAGAGAATAAAGTCAGCCTGGTAGTTCACTACAACACTGGAGGAATTCCAAGGATATTTCAGGTATTACCATAGTTTGATGTGGAATAGATCTTGAAATCACAGCCTTTAGTGAATACCTTCCCTGTACCATAGTAAGTATAATGGTTGCCCTCCTCCTAGATTAACATTTCTTCTTATTTCCAGGACACTAATAGTTTTGTGTGCATATTTTATGAATTATTCAACACTGTCATTGATGGTGTATAATAAAGAGCAGGAAGTAGTCACCATTATTGAAAAGAAAACTAGGAGGAAGCTGAGAAGAACTGAGTTTGGATACTTTTCTATCAAGCTATTTTAAAAACCACATTAGGATAACTTTTTAGTTATTCCCCTTTTTTCTTTAGTATATATAATAGATTCATCACTGTGTAGTATTAGCTTTTAATAACACTTAGTAGAGTCTTCTAAAACCTAATGCCTCCTTCCTAAATAATCCTGCAAAGGTTGTGGTATGGGCCATTCAAGGATGATTATTCAAGGTCATCCTTACTGCTGTTTTCTTCTAATTGTAAACTTTTGAAGAATTTCATCATTTTACCACTGCAAAAAATAGTTAATTTTGTTTTTACTTCTATACTCTTTATTCTTTGCAGCTAAGAGCTGCTTATCTTGATACGATTTGAATTTAAGAAAGCAATATATTTTTCTGCACTTTAAAATTCTGTATTTGTTAATTAGATAATACAAAAGTATAATATTCTAAACTGAAGTACTCTCTTGAATAACAGTTTATGAAATTTTATGCTTGAGAACCCTAGAGCTGGGGTAAAAATTCCATTTCTGTTTGCTTTTGAACTATGAAAATAAATTGCTTATAATTTTGTGTATCAAAGATACTCTTAAATAGATTGGAGGTGTAGATTGGAGGTGGTGACATGGGTAATGGAAACAATAGTAGTTTCTGCCACATACATGTATCTACTAATTGCTCATCTCAATGAAAGAAAGATTCCTTTTCAAATAGAGATTTGGTTTCTCAGTCCTCAGCCCAAATTAGCAGTCGGTAAATATTTAAATATTTAAGAAAACATAGTTCTTTAGGAGTATGAGGATTCTGCCTGTGATTCCAGCCTCATTGCAGTTCTAGATCAGTTCCTGTTCAGCATTTATTTTGCTAACCACCTACAGATTACTGTGGTGGATACTGTACCAAGGCTTAATAATACAGAGCTGAATGAGATGCTTTTCTTCTTACTTAAGCGTAATCAGAAGCATTTTCAGATGTAAAAATATTTCAGAGACATTGAAGTAACGCAAAGAAGAGAGTGGTTTGTGTCCTGAGCATTTAGAGGATAAATAGGAGTTTGCCAAACAGTGGAGGTAGGGTAGAGGTGATTTCTGTCCATGGACATACACATGCAAGCGTGAATCAACCCTCAGGGAACCAGAAAAATTATTTAAAAATAAACGGGCAGTAGGGAGTGTGTGGCAGAAGTAGAGGCTGAAGAGCTAGATATGAACCAGATCTTGAAGTATCTTATTTGTCATACTAAGAGGAGCTTAGATTCTAAGGAGTCAAGAATCTCAAGTTCAGATTCATTTAGGGGCTAGGCAGATGACTTTATTTCAAGAGATAGTGGAAGAATAAGGACATATAGGAGGAGGTTGTGGGAATTTAGATGAAGAATAAAAGTCCTAATCAAAGGATAGGACAGTAGGAAGAAACAGGAGGAAAGAATAGATTTGAAGAGATTTCAAGATGACTTGACTCATTAGATTTAGGGGGGTGAGAAAGAAAAGACTTGGGAGATTCCCAAGTTTCTGAGTGGATGGCAGTGCCTTTCATGTCTTGGTAGGGAGCAGAGGGAAAGAATTGGGGTGGGAGGATTAAGAGAAATTAGTTGTTTGAGGTGTCAGGCATTCAGATGTTGGTATCTAATAGGCATTAGGTAAACAGGACTGGAACTCCAACAGAGAGGTCTGGACTTGGAGGAAAGATGGAAGGCCTCACCGTATGGTGGTTAATAAAATTATGGGTTTGATAGGATTTTCAGTTGTTGAAGACCTCAGGTTCAAGATTATTCTCTCATCTTGTTTATGAACAAGCTTTTCCCCTTATGTATTTAACTTTCATTTTTAAAAAGTGGTATACTGACTGAAATAGTGGTTTTATGTGATCTCTTTTCTTTTGCATATTAAGCTCCTTGTTTAAATATTTTGGAGTTAAACCCTCTGAAACTATTGTGTTTTACAGAATTTTTACTCAAGGACATGAATTTAAGACCTGCTTTGAATAGATAGATAGATAGATAGATAGATAGATAGATATACACACACACACGTATAATTTAAAACTTGAATATAAATTAAGTCTGATAAAATTATATTTGCATTCCTATTTAAAATATTTAAACTAGAATTGACAGATCAATTCTAGTTTAAAAAATATAAAATGGTATTCTTTCTTAATGTTATTCAAAGGGTATGTCTTCAGCAAAAGGCAGCTTTTGAAACCTTTGTATATGCCTGCTGAGGGAGCACATTAGAGAATAAAGATGCCTAATTGGCAAGAATTATTTAGGTAGTAAACTGTAAGATTTCAGTTTGGTCTTGGAAAAATTTCAGCCAAGAGAAAATAAAAGTTATCACTTCATGATACATACCCAGAATCTGGAAGAGTATAAGACAAATTATTGAACCAGTTCTAGGGAATGGAAGAAGTAAGCTAAAAGAGTTTCCAGAGTGCTCATGATCTTCATGACTGTATGAAAGTTAAATGAGCCTGCTTAGACAGTTAAAAAAAGAAAGATGGGGGTGCCTGCTGGCTTAGTGGGTAGAGCATCAGACTCTTGATCTCAAGGCTGTAAGAACCCCATATTGGGAGTAGGGATTACTTAAAAATAAGAGTCTTTAAAAAAGTGTGTGTGTGTGTGTGTGTGTATACATATACATATATACATATATATATAAAGAAAAGGATGCTTTCTTATATTGATAAAGGTTTATTTTGATTTGTTTTTGAGAGGTGGAATTCTTTTCCGGAATATAGTTTGGATTAATAAATCCTTTGAAATTACAGCTACCTGAACCAATTGCCAGATAGTTTACAGGTTTAAAAAAGGGGGGCGGGGGAGAAAAAGAAAGCCTCTAGCACAATATGGCTTTCTAAACTAGTGCTAGTGTAACCATCTAGGCTCTGTAAATTGTTAACTCACTAGTTTTTATAGCTTTATAACTATACCTGAAAATATGCAATTCCCTACCATAAAATCAATAGTGCTAGGGTTACTTTGTAAAATAATTTTTAATAGTAGGTGTTTGCTTTTCCTAAAAGTAAAATCTTTGATTTAAGTGTATCAAGAAATGGGAACTCTTTTTGGTTGGGGGGAAAAACCCTAAATTAATACAGGAAAGACTAAGAAATGTAATTTAGAAAGTATAAAGTATAACTTACTTTATGATACTTTGTTATCATACATTTTTAACAGAAACATAATTTTCCTTTTGTATTAATTAGTTAAGTCATAACATTAAAAATGTGGTGCTTCGACCCAGTGGAGCGAAACAAAGCCGCCTAATGTTAACTCTACAGGATAACAGCTTCTTATCTATTGACAAAGTACCAAGTAAGGATGCAGAGGAAATGAGGTTGTTTCTAGATGCAGTCCATCAAAACAGACTTCATGCAGGTGAGCACTAATCTTCCCAGGGTTTGCCATTAACAGTTATAAAAGAATATTACTAGATAGTAGTAGATCCATATCACTGATGAATATTGATAGAAAAATCCCCAACAAAATACTGGCAGTGAATTCAACAGTACATTAAAAGGATTATATACCGGGGCACCTGCATGGCTCAGTCAGTTAAGCATCCCACTGTTGATTTTGGCTCAAGTCATGATCTCAGAGTCATGGGATTGAGGCCCCCCCCGCCCCATCAGGCTCGGTATTCAGCATGAGTCTGCTTGTTCCTCTGCCCTCCCCCCATCGCATGCACACTCTCTCTCTCAAATAAATAAAATCTTAAAAAAAGGATTATATACTATGACCAAGTGGGATTTATTTCTGGAATGCAAGGATGGTTCAACATATGAAAAATCAATGTGATGCACCAAATGAGAGAATGAAGGACAAAAGCCATGTTATCCTCTTCATACAGAAAAAGCATTTGATAAAATTCAAAACACTTTCACGATAAAAACACTCAACAAACTAGGAATAGAGGGAAACTACCTTAAAATGCCGTATATGAAAAGCCCACAGCTATACTCAACAATGAAAAGTGGAAAGATTTTCCTTTAAGATAAGGAACAAGGCAAGGATGCCCTCTCCTCCTATCCAACATAATACTAGAAGTCCTAGCCAGGGCACTTGGGCAAGAAATAGAAATGAAATTCATCTAATTTAGAAAGGAAGAAGTAGGGGCGCCTGGTTGGCTCAGTCTGGAAAGCATGTGACCCTTGATCTTTGGGTCATGAGTTCAAGCCCCACATTGGGCGTAGAAGGGGAGGTAGTAAAATTATCTCTGTTCTCTGATGATATGATTCTATATGTAGAAAACCCTAAAGTTTCCACAAAAGAATATGGCTAGCAGAGAAGGAGGATTTAAATTATAATTGGAAAGAATCATATTGTTATATAAGTCTTAGATATTTGTCTTTCTCTGTATGAGACTTATTCCGTGGTTTTACTCTTGCTACGAAGACAGCAAGTACTGTAGAAAATCATATACAGTATTATCAGATTCCCCTGCCCCTTCTTAATACCCTTTCATTTAAAATGTTTTGATTTTTTAAAATGTTTTAATAGACCTTAAGAAATAATCTAGTGCTTAAAATGAGTTTTCCACTATTACTGTTACTCTCCAGCTCTATTAACATCGAAACTTTATTACTAATATTTTAGAGTTGACAGACTTTTAATTGAGCTTTTTAACTTAAATGTAATAAAAATATTAGAAAATGAAGATGTAGCAGGGCTACTTTGTATTATTATCTGATACACTATTTTCCTTGTAAAATTTTAAAAAATTATAGTTGTTTGCTATTTAATACCAACTCAGGTGTTACATGTTTTCTTGGTATCCATTGTCAGCGTTCATGCCATAGACACACACTGACTTTTCTGTAGTGTTAATTACCAGATATTTATATAGGAGAATTTCTAGCATTTTCATTTTGCATTTAAAATTTTATTTTTCTGTTACATTTTCCCAAATTTGTGCATGTTATTTCATTTTTTGCTTGAGACTGTAGCTCCGAATTTTAATTACTATTTAGATCAGGTATACTTTTTAGAAAGTATGCTTCTTTTTTATGCTTCTATTTTTTTCAGTATTCTATAACGATGATTACGTCTCTTAATTAAAGTAAATGACTTGGAGTTTATTTATTTTCCCCCCACCAGCCATGAAACCTTCTCAGGGGTCTGGTAGTTTTGGAGCTATTCTGGGCAGCAGGACTTCACAGAAGGAAACCAACAGGCAGCTTTCTTACTCAGACAATCAGGTATGTTCATTTGAATCTTTCTAGCTTTTAAGCAAAGTTATAATCAACTATTATGAAAATCTTTTCAAAATTTATCACATACTAACCCTTCTTACGTGTAGTTTTACTAAACACATAACTTGTGCTTTATGTCTCATGGTCATCATTATGAACCACAGTAAAGTGTAGTTTTTAAAGGCATAATTTTGGAGTTGGATGTGGGTTTGAGATTTGGTGCTGCTACTTAGTTGTTATGGGTCATTGAAGAAGTTCCTTAAGTATCCTGAGCCTTACTCAGGATTGTAAAATTGAAGCAGCAGTAATATTTTAAGGATTGCTGTGAGATAATGCATGTAAAAGTGCTTATTAGCCTACAATACCATATACTAACAATGCTATAAATATTTGCTACTATTATTTCTGTGATGCCCTTTAGGTCTGTTGTGCATTATGAACATATGATACCAGACTGTTTTGTTGAGGTCTTCTGTTTGCTTTTTAAATAGTTTCTCTCTCATAAATATTCAGACAGCCATGAGACTTGCTTCGTACTATTACAAGTTAGCAGTCCTATGTCTCTGAAAATTTATTCTGTGAAGAGAAACCAGGCATAAAGTAAGAAGAACTTGGAAACTATTCTCTAAGTAAATTGATGAGTTCTACTGGCTGTGCAGAGAGGTGATTACTTAGTCCATTTGCTGTGCAGTGAATAAGATTTTATTTTTGTTAGTTTTTTTAATAGGTTCTGAGGCTTTTTTTTTTTACATTTTAATTGAGGCATAATTGACATGCTCTAAATTGCACATATTTGAAGTATACAATTTGATATGTTTTGACTTATATGTATACATGTAAAATTATCACCATAATCAACCAAGTGAACATAACCATAACCCTTAAAAGTTTCCTCGTTCCTCTTTGTAATCCTTCCTTCCTGCCTTCTCTCTGGTCCCTATTCCTAAACCACAACTGGTTTGCTTTCTGTCACTATAGATTAGTTTGCACTTTCTAGAGTTTCATGTAAATGGAATCAGTGTGTAATTTTTTTTTGTCTAGCTTTTTCACTCATTGTAATTATTTTGAGATTCATCTATGGGTAGAAATTTAAACTATTAGAATACTTAAATATATAGGTGTTATATATAACAAGCAAATATTTATACTCTCACTTCTTCTCCGGGGGATTGTAAAATCAATTTTATGGGTCACAACTGGGATTAAATAAAGGAACAGAACAGAAATGAGGAGGTATTGTACATAGTAAGGATAAGTATTGATTTCTGAAGCTTTTGGTTATTTATATGTATATGTAATAGTTGTGATGTAAAATACTTCTAAGTGGAGGTCATGGTCAAAAAGGTTAAAAATGCAAAACAGTGTACACATAGTATTCTACCACTTGTATAACAAAAAGGATTTGCTTTACATTTACATAAAGAAGAATACTTACAAGGGACAAGAGAATGGGAGTGAAAGAATTGGGTATATGGCAGTGGGTGATAATGAGACATCTCAGGAAATGACCTTGATAATAGTATTTTGATTTTTGAATCTTGAGAATGTATCGCCCATTTGAAAATAAATTCTAACTTTTTAAAACTGCTCATTCAGATGATCTCAGAGATTCTTTCCTCTGCTAACATTGTACATAATTCTGTAGAGAAAGAAATTGGAAATTTCTTCAATAGACAAATCACATAGCTTTTAATCTAGTTGTAAAATGTACTGGCAGAATGCTGGTCAAAAGCACTATTTCCCAATAATGTTTAAATTGCTGTATTCACTCTGATGTTCTTGCTGTGTCTTTAAGGTATTCTCTTTGATTCATCTTCTGCCAGTGGACTCTCTTTCACTTTCTTTCTCCCCATCAAAAGTCACATGAGGTATTTGTTTGTGACTTGGCATTTAGGTCGTGGCAACCAAATGTCATTGTTGCTCCTTTTTCCCACATTTATGTCACTTTATCATAATCATAATTGGATTGTTTTTCTCTGAAGATTTATTTTCATCCTTATCACTAGAATCACATCTTGTGTACCTGAGTCTTTTCTTAAAAAGTTAGGTATTCAAAGCAAATTCCTTTCTGCCTCTAGTCATGTTGTGGAAATTTTAAATTTATAGGAGTGCTAGAAGAAAAGTGTCAAGTTCAATTTCTGATACAGATTGTACATTACAATCAGCTAGAGTGTTTTAAAAAAAACTGATGAATGGGCTTCACCCCAGGCCAGTTAGGCTAGAATGTCTGGAGATGGGTTTCCAGTTGTATTTTTTAAAATTGATTCCACATGAGAATCAATGATCTAAAAGCATGACAATTAATTTGAATATTTAGCTATGTTAAACTTTACTCTTACAGGCATCTTCAAAAAGAGGAAGTTTGGAAACTAAAGATGATATTCCATTTCGAAAAGTTCTTGGTAATCCAGGTAGAGGGTCAATTAAGACTGCAACAGGAAGTGGACTACCTGTCACCCGGACAATTCCCTCTTTGACATCTACATCAACCCCTCTTAGATCAGGGTTATTAGAAAATAGGTATGGAAGACTTATTTTTTTTTTCCTAGTCATTAGGTGCGCTTGTTTATAAATGTCTTTTTGGTCTTTTAGAAAGACAAATACTTTGAGAAAAAGGAGATTGTCCAGTTAGTAAAATATGTTAGAAGAAAGTATACAATTTTATACCTTTTATAAAAAGTATATATTTTTAGTAGGTAATTAGTATTGGTTTTTTTATGGTTTATGTCAGTGACACGGAGCATGCAGATATACAGTATTTTTTTTTTTTAAGGATTTGATTTATTCATTTGAGAGAGAGACAGAGCACAAGCACGGGGAGAGGCAGAGGGAGAGGGAGAAGCAGACTCCCGCTGAGCTGGGAGCCTGACATGGGGCTCCATCCCAGGACCTGGAGATCATGACCTGAGCCGAAGGCAGACGCTTAACCATCTGAGCCACCCAGGCGTCCTAGATATACAGTATATTAATCAAAAACGTGGTGTAGAGAACTAGGCAGCAGTAGTCACAGTTCTGTCCTTGAATATGTTGGTTTATACTTCTTAATGGTATGAATTATGACTTTTTTAAATAACTTTTTTTCTTTGTCCTCTACAGGACTGAAAAGAGGAAAAGAATGTTATCTGGCTCAGAGTTGAGTGAAGATTACCCTAAGGAAAATGATTCATCATCGTAAGTTGCTTTAAGAACCCTTGTGGCCCTAGGGGCGCCTAGGTGGCTCAGTCAGTTAAGTGTCTGCCTTTAGCTCAGGTTGTGATCTGAAGGTCCTGGGATCGAACCCCAAGTCAGGCTCCTTGCTCAGCAGGGAGTTTGCTTCTCCCTCCCTCTGCCCTCCCTCCCTCCCTCCTCCCCGCCCCCGCCCGTGCTCTTTCTCTCTCTCAAATAAAATCCTTAATAAAAAAAAAAAAAAACAACCCTATGGCACTAGGTCAGTGTTTCTCATATTGGTAATTACACTCACTGTGGAAAATTGGTGGAGGCGAGGGGTTCAATTTATGAGAATTCTAAAGATAGAATAGAATTTAAAGTATTTTGGGGGCACCTGGGTGGCTCAGTTGGTTAAGTGTCTGCCTTCAGCTTGGGTCATGTTCTTGGGGTCCTGGGATTGAGCCCTGCGTTGGGCTCCCTGATTGGCAGGGAGTCTGCTGCTTCTCCCTCTCTGTCTGCCCCTCCACCCCACTCATGCTCGCTCACGTGCGCTCTCTCTCTCTCAAATAAATAAATAAATAAAATTAAAAAAAAAATTTTAATTTTGGTGATGGTAGATTATAGGCTTCATAGAGAGTATTTGGCCATTACTGTTGCATTGATCGTTTCATTGCCCTTCTCCCATCCTGGCTTTTTTTAATCTGCAATACTTAGAGGAAGAATAGAATTGAATAACTCTAAGCAGATGTTTCCTTTTTTTTTAATTTTTTATTTTTTTAAAGATTTATTTATTTTAGAGAATGTGCATGAATGGGGGGGCAGAGGGAGAGAGAGGGAGAGGGGAAGCAGATTCTCCACTGAGCAGAGAGCCCCATTTGGGGCTCAATCTCACGACCCTGAGATCATGACCTGAGCCTAAACCAAGAGTTGGATGCTTAACTGACTGAGCCAACCAGGCACCCCTAAGCAGCTGTTTCTTGTTGGCGGCTCTTTTGTTGTGAAGTTTTTCCTTCCCTTAACTGTGATTTTTTTTTTTTTTTTTTTTTTTTTTTTTTTTACCCTCTTCATGTGAAAAGTTAGCCTAGGAGTAAAAGAATTTTTGAACCCAGGGGTGCCTGGGTGGCTCAGTCGGTTTAGGATCCAACTCTTGATTGCAGCTCAGGTCATGATCTCAGGGTTGTGAAATTGAGCCCCATGTGTGGAGCCTGCTTAAGATTCTCTTTCTTTCCACCCCCAACACCCCCCCGACACGTGAGCATGCTCTTTCTTTAAAAAAAAAAGGGGGGGGTTGTGAACCCGACATAGTTTCTAGGCAAGGAACATCAGTCTTTTATAGGTATTTTCTGGTTGAACAAAAGAGGATAGACCTACGGTAAGACAGTCACCAGCTCACAATCTCTTCCTCATCATGGGAGGGTTTTATTTTGTTGTTGTTTTTTTTTAATTGGGGGAGAATACTTGTTAAACACTGTTATGAAATACCTCAGTTAATATCTTTTTTTTTTTAAGTTTTTAATTTCCAGTCAACATACAGTGTGATACTTAGTTTCAGGTGTACAATTTTTAGTGATTCAGCACGACATACAACACCCACTACTCATCACAACAAATGTACTCCTTAATCCCCATCACCTTTTTAACCCATCCTCCCACCCACCTCTCCTCTTGTAACTATCAGCTTGTTCTCTATAGTTAAGTGTCTGTTTTTTGGTTCTTCCTCTCTCTTTTTTTCCTCTAGATCATTTGTTTCTTAAATCCCACACATGAGTAAAATAATATGGTATTTGTCCTTCTCTGACTGACTTATTTTGCTTAGCATAATACTCTCTGGCTCCATCCACATCATTGGAAATGGTCAATTAATACCTTAACAGAAATCAGTTGATAGTTAATTAACTGGTATTCTAGATCAAGGGTCACCAGAAGGGAGTTGGGAAAAAGCTAAAGAAACTTTATGTATTTATGGGGATTTTTTTTCTGTTGCTGTAACAGATGTAAAACTGAATAGGTGATAGGGCTGGTGTGACATGTGAAACTACAATCACCATGGACTCAGATTCCTTCTACCTTATTGATCTATAATTCTTAATAAGTAGCTTCCATTTTGTGAACCAAGATAGCTGCTTCAGCCTCCACTCTATTTCTGCATGCTTACTGGTGAGAATGGGGAAAGGAACAAAGGCAGGGCATACTGCTTTCCTTTAGGCTGGAAATTGTACACACCACTTCAGTGCACATTGGCCAGAATTTGGTCATATGGTTATATCAGAAATATATAAGAAACTCTGGGAAATATGCCTACCCTAGCCAAATTCTATTATTCTATTTGGAAACAACTAACAGTCTGCTGTAGTTTACCCCTCTAGCCATAGAAATATATCTGTTTATCATTCTTCCCTTCTGTTTAGTCATTGTATCCAGTTCAGAGTCCAGGATCTCTGGGTGATGTGCAGTTCTCTCCATAAGGTCTAAGTGTGCCTCAGACCATGTACCTTATGGTCTGATACCTAAAAAAACTAAAAGGCAAGTTCATCTGTATTCCCCACTCCCATCTTCATACATATGTCATTATACATTGCTGGCTTAGACATAGGATAACCACAATAAAAATTTCCATTTAGAAAAGACAAGAATAGGAAACTTAAGGAGTTGCTCTTCTATAGCAGCAATGAAATCTTGGTAGGCAGAGGTTGTGAAGACAGTGAAGGCAGTAGATTAAGTTCTTGGTTAGCCCTTGTAGCGGTCTCTGTTCTATCCTCCGGGAGAAACTCCCTTCTTCATTGTACTTCATTAGACTCCTGACTTTGTCTTCTGGTAGATTTCCTTTGTCTGTTATCTTTCAAGGCCATAGCTGAACTGGGTTTTGAAGACTGTGTTCTTCCTTGGGGCCATGCAGCTTTTGTAGCCTGCTTGATGCTGATCAAGTTCTGGGAGTATAGAAGTGTCCAGAAATCTAGAAGTTTTAGAAATCTAGACGTTTCCTTAAAAGTATAACAAACAGGATTTTATAGGCTTGAGAAAGAATTGGGACCAATATTTTTGTTGTTTGGATTTTTTGTTTTAATCTTTTTAGGTTTTGAAATAATTTCAGATTTACGGAAAAGCTGCAAAGACAATATAGAATTTTGCTGTATACCCTTCACCTAGTTTCTCTTAATATTAACATGGAGTTGTTTTTTCACAAACTACTTCCTCAGCTACCTCCTGTCATTGCCTCAGTTTGAGAATCAGAAGCAACTGGATTTTTTTTTGTCCCATATAGTCTCAGATTACCAGACAATTTCAATTCTAGGCCATTGGCACAGAGGGCTGTGTTCCTTTTCATCCTTGATTGTAAGGTGGCTAATCCTTGCCCAAATTTATCTGTCTTGAATAGGACCTTGCTGAAACACAGACCAGTGTTCTTATTGTCTCAATCTTTTCCTTTAGAGCTATAGGTTCAGTAAGTATGCAGTCCGCTTCCCAAGACTACAGATAGCAGGGTTTGGTTTTTTTAAAAATATTTGAGAGAGAGCGTGCGCGCATCCATGCATGTGAGTTGTGGGAGGGGCAGAGGGAGAGAGAGAATCTCAAGCAGACAACCCCCTGAGTGCAGAGCCTGACATGGGCCTTGATCTCACAACCCTGAGATCATGACCTGAGCCAAAACCAAGAGTCAGACGCTCAACCGATTGAGCCACCCAGGTGCCCTTACAGATAACAGTTTTATAAATATTATGTTGTGATTTAACAGTCCTCACCAACTTTCCAATCTGTAATATCTATGTCCTTACTCTCCGCCTTCCTACTGTAGCTAGTGCTATATATTTTAGGTTTGTTATGGTAGCACCCCACTTCTAGTAACAAAATTTGTGTATTCAGGGTCTAGTTGTAGGAAACAAACTTCATTTATCTAGTTTACACATAAAGGTATTTGCCTTTAGAGAGTATGAAATGACTTACAGAATCACTAGGAAAGCTGAAAAGATAGGCTATAGGTTAAGCTTGCAGAATGATTTTGAGAGCTATGCCTCAGATCAGGTCACCAAAGATGCTCCTGGCTATCGTCAAAGCTAATAGCTGAATTGGAAATTATCATCTCTGGAACCATGCTGCCACTACCAAGATTAGAAATCTCTATGGAAAAACTGGACACCTCCAAAATGATTTTTTTTGCCATCACAAGGAACAGAACACATGACCTCTGCCTTACTTCCACTTTGCAGATATTATGCAATTATATGTAATTATCTTAATTCTTATTTTGAACACTAGGAAATGGAGTTTTTTAGCTTTCTGGGTTTTGTAGGACAGATACACTAAAAGGTGGTTGTAATAGACTGTTGCATGCCAGTTTACCATATTCACCACACTTTGGGATCATCCCACTTTTTCCACTTAGAATTCTGTCTGGTGAGCCCTAAATTTCTGATCTTTGTTCTGGGCTAATAACACTTTTCACAATATCACAGATTTTTTGAAGTTTGAGTTTCCTAAAAGACTCGATTAAGATACTTGTACAAGTGACTTGTTAAGACAGTGCTCATAGGAGAGATCAAAGTGAAGAAAGTAGGACAGGGAAGGAGAGGAAGCCAAAGAAGGGTGTGATCTCTGTGGGAGAGTAGGCTTCATCTTGATCCAGCAGGGGGCACTGGGCCTGTTCCAACTTGAAGTAAGGAAGATGGGCTTTTATGTTCTCATACTGTACAGTCTTTGGTTCTGTGGCTTTGCCCAAATGGGCAAAATATTTTAAGTATCCCAAAGGCAGTCCTCTGAAGAAGAACCGCAGGTGCTGGCTGTTGAAAACACCCAGTCTGGAGGTGTGAAAAGTATAAAAAGGGATCTGAGGGGCTCTGGTGGAGCATAACTATTAAGTTCATTCCATGTTATCACACATTCTTCACATTGATGCTGCCCAATTTCTGGATGAAGATCTTATAAAAGGAGGATTAGAGGGATGAGCTGTAGTCCTTTTTGTCCTTATTGGTGTAGATAGCCTTGAGGCTATAACTGATATTATTATCTTTTTCTTCTACCATCCATTTTAGATTTGCTGCATTCTCCACTAATACTTCTCCTGGTCTTGGTGATTTGCCTAGTGATATGACTAAGATCTTCATCCCTGTGGGGATGAGCCCCTGGTCACTATGTGCTTGTGCAGGCCATGGTTGCTGAAATCGCCCATTTGTAGTTAAAACTGCACATGACAACACTAAGAGATTCCCTAGTAAGTCCCTGTTATTCCATATTCCTCCTACCCTCATTATCTACCATCAACAGTACCTCCTTATAATAAAGTCAGTTACCCCTGCTAGTATGGCAGTTCCTTTCTTTGCCTGATGCTCTGCCAACATGAGGACCCCAAAATGAGTAGCGGGCATAGCTTTAGATTAAATGGGACTCTTACTGTCCCCACAGGTGAAAAAAAGTTTCCCCTCTGCGAACCAGGACCTGATTGTTTAATGTCGCTTTAGTGGAATTCTCTGGTGAGCATTAATATGTGAAAAAGATCCTCACCCTTTGTACACATTTCCATATGGCTATTCATATACCTCTTCCATAAATCATTTCTCCCTGATCTTCCAGGCTTGCTACTTGCAGGCCCCTGACTATCCATGCAAACAGTTTGCCACTATCCAGGAATCCATGGCCCACTCTTTTCCCCGCACAAAGTGGATAATGAAGTGCACCTTTCAAACTCTGCACAGTGGAGGATTTCCTTTCACCATTCTCTTTTTGGGCAGTCCCATAATGGGTCTATAGTGCAACAGCAGTTCATTTTCATCCTCTAGCAAGATACAAAGATGATGTACCCATGAATCAGGCTAGGTTTTTCTTCCTCTTTCAGTTGGCTGTAGGGAGTACTCATAAAGCCTGTTCTTGTTACTTATTCCTGCTTGCTTAGAACTCATCCCAGATATATCACTTCCATTTTATGATGCATTACTGCTGTAATTTCCTGGTCTTAACAACTCTTAGGAGTATGATAGCACCCAGTTCATGATAGCTACTCTGATTGATGACCCATAGTCAGATATTCAGTCTCTTCCAGGCCTTAGTACTATGCCAGGAGTAGTGTGTGATATTTCCTAAGGAATGTGTATATATATATATATATATATATATATGTATGTGTATATATATATATTTTTTTTTTTTTTCTTTTCTTTTCTGGAAACAGCATGTTCTTGTTCTCAAATCCTAAAGATCTGGGCTGCAACTGTCTTTGGATGAGCGATTCTTCATGGTGTTTTGTCTTTAAGTTGGTAATTGGCTCAACTGAATCTATCATTTTCTCCATTGAACGGATCAGTACTCATAGCAACAGCCAACCAGTACTATAGTCTTTATGGTTATTATTCCATATTACTTGTATCAGTTATCTGTTGCTGTATAACAGATCACTGCAGAACTTAGTGACTTAAAATAGTAACTATTATCGCCTATGAGTTGATGGTGACTTGAGTGGTTCTGCTTATCTGGGCCAGAATTGGCTGATTGTAGCTGGGTACTCTCATTTTCTCATGCATCCATGGTCAGTTGGTGGGTTGGCTAGTGGTTGGTTGGTCCAGAGTGGCCTTACCCATATGACTGGCCATTGGCTGCCTATTGGTTGGGTGATGAGGGTGATTGGGCCCTGTGTCTTTTATCATCTCCTGGGCTGGCCTGGAGTTATTCACGTAGCAGTGTCAGAATTCCAAGAGAGTGAATGTAAATTTACAAGGTGCCTTTAGCCTTACAATCAGGACTTTATATCACACTGTTATATCTGTTGCAATCTTTTGGGGAAAGGAAATCACAAGGCCAGCCCCGTTAAGGGATAGGAAAATAGACTAGACTGCATTTCTTGATGAGGGACCTGGGGACAAGGAAAGGAATAATTTGGGATGTACTTTTAAATTTTTAAAGTTTAATATTTAATAATAAATTTTAAAATTTAATATTGATATTTATTTTAATATTAACTTTTAAATTTGCTTGTTTTAAATGTACAGTTCAGTAATTTTGGGTAAAGTTATTGAGTTGTGCAACCATCACCATAATCTAGTTTTAGAACATTTCTATAACCCCAGTAAGATCCATTGTGTGATCTACCACATTTCTTGAATGCTAAAGATATTGCATGAGCCATATTATCTTTTAGTTTATCCCATCCCAATTCACTACAGATGAAAAATCGTAGTAATTGTAAACTATAAGGTCCCAAAGGTGTTATCACCAGCAGTGGTATTTCTGTTGCTGTTGCCAAATAAGTGGTCCAGTTCCAGAATCCTGTCCCTGAAATGGAGATGTGTGTGCAAATTATTAAGAAAGTACTCCCAGGGGATACCAGGAAGGGAGTAGGGAAAGCGAGTGAGTACAGATTAAATCTGAGTGTGATATCAGACAAAAATTAAGCGGAGGTTAGGCTTCATCCTAATTCCAGAGAGAAAACCTGTTATATAAATTTCACCTTAAAAAATTTTTTACCTTAAAGTTATTCTGATCCAAGGCAAGGGAGCTGGGCTTCTTGACCTTACCTGTGACTCTCAGAGTGCAGGCAAAGGATCTCTAGTAGCTTGAGGACAATCTGTGAAGAAGAACCCTAGATACTTGCTGTCAAAAACATACCTAAGTTCATGTGGAAGAGAGGACACAAAAATGGGGTCAGAGGGAATCTGGGTAGAGTATCTGCATTATGTGCCACAGGCTTTATGCATGATGGGCCTCCTAAAATTAGTACTTTTAATCAAAGCATGAGCGTATCTCTGACTGGTCCCACTCCACTTGTATAGGTTCAAGTATTTGGGAATAATAGAGGGGGAAATGCAACTTAAGAAATTTTTAACTGTAGGGGCGCCTGGGTGGCTCAGTCATTAGGCATCTGCCTTTGGCTCAGGTCATGATCTCAGGGTCCTGGGATTGAGCCCCGCATTGGGCTCCTTGCTCTGCGGGCAGCCTGCTTCTCCCTCTCCCACTGCCCTTGCTTGTGTTCCCTCTCGCTGTGTCTCTCTGTCAAATAAAAATCTTAAAAAAAAAAAAAAAAAGAAATTTTAACTATATGTGAAATGTAAATATTCTGAAATGATAACTATTTAAAATTAAGAACTATCTCTTTATATACCTGTATACATATATATATTGAATTAAATTATTAACTGTAGGAACAACAAGGCTATGACAGATCCCTCCAGAAAGTATTTAACCAGCAGCAGAGAGAAGCAGCTGAGTTTGAAACAGTCAGAAGAGAATAGGACATCAGGTAAGTATTTGGTCTTCATATAAGATACTCATTTATTATATGACGTACCTGTATTAGACTAGAAATAAAAACCTAAACTGGAACATATCTCTCTACATTATTCAGGAGTACTGCATGATTCAGTACTAGTTATTGGGTGCCAAATTTGTATCCAGTACTTGGCTAAAGTATTAGAAATATAAGGGAATTTTTATTCTGTTAACAAAGAATCTAACCTTTACCTTCTTCCCTATTTAACTGCCTAAAATTAAACTTTTTCATTATCAAAGTACCTGGACCATAGAATGAATCCAAGGAGTTAAAGTGGTTGAAACTGAATTTTATCAGTGTTGTTACATGTTAGAAGTTCCAGAGGATCTTGGAATTAATTGCCTAAAACAGTTGTTTAAGCTCACATTGTACCCTATTTTTACAAAAACTAAAAGTTAGGCTGTCCACGAATTGATGTCAGTGTTTCCCACACTTAACATATCTCTCTGATTCTCTGAACTCTTTAGAGACTCATCTATGTGGTATTGATTTGGATATCATGTCAGCTGGAAATTAAATTGAAGCAAGCTAAAATATGGCATGATTTTGAGAGTTTAAGAGAATTCATTTGATTGGGACTCTAGGAACATTCTTTTAGTGGTTCAGGATTGTGACATTAGACTCCTCCAGAAAGAATTATCTAATATAATTCTTACCTCTGAAATAATAATACATTATGTAAACTCCACTTAAGGGTTTTCAGCTTTTATAATCAACCTATAGTTAGAAAACAATGCTTAAAGATGTAATAAGCCATAACACTGTTGAAGTTAAAATATGTTTTAGAAAGTTGATGCAGGGGCACCTGGGTGGCTCAGTTGGTTAAGCATCTGCCTTCGGCTCAGGTCATGATCCCGGTGTCCTGGAATTGAGCCCCACGTCGGGCTCCCTGCTCAGCAAGGAGCCTGCTTATCCCTCTCCCTCTGCCTGCCTATCTGCCTACTTGTGATTTCTCTCTCTCTCTCTCTCTGTCAAATAAATAAAATCTTAAAAAAAAAAAAGTGATGGGGAAGAGGAGAGAGAAGGAAGTGGTCAAGTGATAAGGTTCATAAAACAAAATGTAGAAGGTTTAAGTGTGTTAAAGTTATGAAGTTAATTAGTAAAACTAACATTAACACAACCAATAACTGGTTGGAGAGAAAAGAACAAGAATGGGGTGATGTAAATGAGCAATTTCTGATTTTTCATAATGGAGGTAACTGATACTGTTTATAATGAATAAATTAAGAAATAGTAGAAACATTAGCATTATGAAGGAAATGAGGAAAACTAAGTTTTAAAAAATGGTTAGAAATAAGCACAACTTGTAGAGTTTTGGGGGCAGGAGAGTATTCTTTGCTATTACAACCTTTCCACAGTGTTTGATCTTTTAACATGCATATATATTACTTTGATGAAAAGAAAGGGGGAAAAAGTTAAATATGAACAGGCCTAATGCATAATTTTACTACTAAATGAAATTGAATGGTTGATTTAGGAATTAAATTTTTCCTGTTTGTTTTTTTTAGGGCTTTTACCTTTACAGTCATCATCCTTTTATGGCAGCAGAACTGGATCTAAGGACTACTCCTCTGGTAGCACTAACTTAGACAGGTATGTGTTGGTTATATACCTTGTGAAGGACTTAGAGTGCTCTCTTCTTGAGAATATTGAATTGAAGGGGTAGGCTGTCCATTATGCTCTAAGTGAATAATTTAAAATAACAAAATTGATCAGAATCATAGACTTGTGACATTTTAGTAATCTGGAAATGTTTTAATTTTCAGATGCCTTTTTTTTTTTTTTTTTTAACACTTTTCAGCAAATGTATAAACTGAGGTCTAGGGAGATTTGTACTGAGGCCACAGGTTGTGACTGGCAATGTGATCAGATTCTAGAGCAGTGTGTTTTCCATCATGCCAAGCGATGAACATACTAAGATCTCTCCTGAGACATTTTTAAATTGCCTTTGTTGCCTGTGTATTTGTTAAGCTACTACCAAAAGTTAAGACATTTTCTTTAAAAAAAAAAAACAAGCTGTACACAAATTGTACAATTAGTATATTTTACTGAAAAAGGCTACTCAGAAATTTAATTGCTGATCCTGTAGATAGAGATTAAATTTTTTTTGAGATTTATTGAATATAAATATAGGAGACAACTGCTGAGTACTTGTGAAGAAGGCATGATCTTGGAATGTAGCCTGGAGGGGCAGTGGTAAATGTAAAAAGGTGAGAGTAATGGTGGTGTATAATAGATATACTATATAATGACCTCTGGATACTTTGTTTTTTAGTAGAATTTAATTCTAAGTGGTAAAAAAATCCTGATTATTTTATAAAATGAGGTGAAGGAAAGAATTTGATACTGTATTTTTAGGTCTATTCAGCCTTGAGTGGTATTTCACTTTAGAACTGCAATGGTAACTAAGTTATTTGAATTTAAGAGACGTATCTGCTTATTAGAAGAATCTTAAAGGAATCCCAAGTTTTTACAAAAACCTAAATTTAGTTTGCAAATAATTAAACATAGTACAAATTTCTTCTCAAAATAATAGAATTCACTGCACATCAGAATGGCTAAGGAAAATAAATTTTTTTAATGCAAAGCTTAGTTCAAAGATGAAGTGAAAATTTCCAAATCAGTGAGAAAAAAACTGATATTGAGTAAAAGCTGAAGTCATAGGGCACATGGAAAACACAGACTAGAGTCAAGTATTTAGAAAACCAGCATGAGATTGGAAACTGAACATGACTCCAGGCCAGAATTTGGTTTCTTAAATGAAGCTACATATCTAGAACTGCTCTCTCTGCTAATAAACCAAGGCAAAACACTTCTGTAGAACTACTTGGGTTTGGAACCATAAATGTGCTGCTTGCCTGATGCTCCCTGAGCAGAGTGCAAATACACAGAAATGGGAATTTCAGTGACTGGCATCACCAGCATAGGGACAGGAATTCTGAACCTCTAATGTAAAGTCCCATGCAGATTAGAGGTCCCCACTGAGGCAACTACTGAACAAGTCAAGAATGCTTGATTGTGGAATGCAACACAGAGAGAAGGTGGTAAATGTGAAATGAAATGAGACTTATGTTGCACTCCATGGTCTCTCCTCCATGTCTCTCTTTTTTTTCTTAAGATTTGTTTATTTTAGAGAAAGCATGTGAGTGGGGGGAGGGGCAGAGGGAGAGAGAGAGACTCTTAAGCAGATTCACCACCAAGCACAGAGCTGGATGTAGGGCTCGATCTCACAACCCTGAGATGATGACCTGAGCCGAAACCAAGAGTCAGAGGCTTAACCAACTAAGCCACCCAGGCACCCCCATCCTCCATGTCTTAATAGCATTTTGGAGAAAATAAGACCAAGGAAAATAAAGACAAGGAATTTGTCAGAGAAATAATGGATGAAAATGATGAAAGTCCACACAGTGAAAAGCTTCAACAAATGCCAAACAGCAGATACTTAAAAAAAAAAAAAAATCCACATTGTAGATAAAATTTTAAAAGCTACTTGAAGGAAAATATATCACTTATAAAAAGAAAAGAGATCGACTTTAGCAACAACAGAAACAAGACACTGGAGTAACAGCATCAAAGAATTCTATACCCAGCTAAATTATAATTCAAGAGTGCAGACAAATAATGCTGTTTTTAGATACAGAGACAATTTATTCTGCAAGAAGCAAACTGAACAAAGGAAGGAATGAAAATATCAGTGAGTAAAAAAAATTATAAAAGCATATTTGAAAATCTAAATACTTTTAAAATTCTTTTGTATAATAAGTGCATATGGTAGAAACTTCAGAAGTTACAGGGTGCATACAGTGGAAAGTAAATCTCCCTTTCTTTTCTAATTCCTAGTTGTTTATTTTTCAAGAGGCAACTGTTATTAATATCCATTAAAGATTATTTTATGCATCTAAATAGTTTGATAGTTTTTATAAAATGAGACTACAATATGCTTGAAAGCAAAAAAATTAATAAAAATTAGACAATAAATATAGGAGTGGGGAAGAGTATAGGGAAATTAAAACATTTTAAGTTACTTTTGAGAACTTCAGTTACACATATTAAAAAGTTAAAGGTGACTTCCACTTCTGGCCAAGATGGAGTAAGAGAGACCACATTTGCCCTCCTTCATGAAACAACTGAGGACCTGGACAAAATACATGAAATATTATGGGTCTCATGACATTGGACATGAGGCAGTGAAGGACAGTGATCCATGAGAGATGGGAAACAAATGAAATTAGCCTGTTGACTGCCCCACCTTGCTTCCTGGAGAAAGTTCCCAGGCTGCCACACAAGGAGGGGGAACCAAGCAGAGCCCTGTGCTCTCCCTGAGTTGAGGAAATGGAGCTGGGAGTCCTGGGAAGCCAAGGCATCTGGAATTCACAGAACAGAGACCGGAGGGGATAACTGCACAGAGAAAGAACTGCAGAGGGTCCCCCTTGAGTATTCAGTTGACTGCTGATCAACTTACGCAGGTGAGTAAACTAGCCAAGGCCTGGGAAGGAAGCACCCACAGGATCTAAGGGAATAATACTTGGAGTTCACATAAAGCCAGACATGTTCCTGTTCCTTTTTTTTTTTTTTTAAAGTTTTATTTATTTATTTGAGAGAGAGAATGAGAGACAGAGTACAAGAGGGAAGAGGGTCAGAGGGAGAAGCAGACTCCCTGCTGAGCAGGGAGCCCGACGCGGGACTCGATCCCGGGACTCCAGGATCATGACCTGAGCCGAAGGCAGTCGCTTAACCAACTGAGCCACCCAGGCGCCCCATGTTCCTGTTCCTGATAGCAGGAGTTTGCATGCTAAGAAAGGTTTTGCCTCATTAACAAGGAAATCTATCCCTGGACTAATTGCTGCTCTGTTCCCACGTAACAAACCTTAAAAGCAAGAACTCAGATCATACTGTTTCCAGGTAACCTAACCACATCTCAGAGCAAAATTCCGGAATGTTTATAGAAATCAAAAATATCTGGCACCCAATAAGACAAAATTCTCAATGTCTGGCATCCAAGAAAATATACTAGGCAGACAAACAAGCAGAAAAATACAACTCATATGGAGGAGAAAAATTAATAAATCCTCAGAAATGACACAGGTGATAGAATTAGTACATGGATATTAAAAGTTACTAGTCCCCCCCCCCAAAAAAGGTTACTAGTCCAGATCAGTCATGATGTTAAATACAATATGTTCCAGTTAAAGAGAGAAAGACTGGATTTTAAAGGAAGAAAAATAATAATCTGTATGCTATTTAAAAGAAACAACTATAACATAAAGATGAAGAAAGGTTGAAAGCAGAAGGATGGAAGCAAATATACCTTGCACTGTTCAAACTACAGTGTTTAGTAGTGCGCAGTAAGAGATACAACTAATAGGAAGCTAATGATAAATTTTAGGGTAGGGGCACCTGGCTGGTTCAGTCAGTAGAGCATGTGACCCTTAATCTTGGAGTTGAGTTCCAGACCTGCATTGAGTGTAGAGATTACTTGCAAATAAAATCTTAAAAAAAGAAAGTGTAAGCAGATTAAAGACCTAAATAGGAGGAAAATGAGAATTAAAACTTTTAGGAGAGGGGCGCCTGGGTGGCTCAGTCGGTTAAGCGTCTATGTTTGGCTCAGGTCATGATCTCAGGGTCCTGGAATTGAGTCCCACATCAGGCTCCCTGCCTGCTTCACCCTCTCCCTCTCCCTCTGCTGCTCCCCCTGCTTGTGCTCTCTCTCTGTCAAATAAATAAATAAAATCTTAAAAAAAAAACTTGAAGGAGAAAATAAAATACTTCTGTGACCTTACATTACAGAATTACAGAATTTTTTTTTTTTAAGATTTTATTTATTTATTTGACACAGAGAGAGAGATAGCGAGAGCAGGAACACAAGCAGGGGGAGTGGGAGAGGGAGAAGCAGGCTTCCCGCTGAGCAGGGAGCCTGATGCGGGGCTCGATCCCAGGACCCTGGGATCATGACCTGAGCTGAAGGCAGACACTTAACGACTGACTGAGCCACCCAGGCGCCCAGAATTAATTCTTAAGACACAAAAATGGAAACCATAGGGCAGTGTGGCCAGGCAGCCCAGCTTCTCAAAGGCTCTTGTTGCACTGTGGCCTGCCACCAGGATGCTCAAGAGGGAGGTCAACTCCGTGGTCTGGGGTGTGGGGAGGCAGTGAAGGAGGAGAAACCTGCTCCTGCAAAAGTAGAAGTGAAGCCAAAAAAGGCAGCAGAAAAGGATAAATCTTCAGACAAAAAAAGTGCAAACAAAGGGGGAAAGAGGGAACAAAGGGAAAACAGGCTAAAGTGGCTAACCAGGAAAGACGTACTTGCAGAAAACAGAAACTGGGGCACTTGGGTGGCTCAGTTGGCTAAGCATCTGCCTTTGGCTCGAGTTGTGATCCCAGTGTTCTGGGATCGAGCCCCATGTTGGGCTCCCTGCTCAGTGGGGATCCTCCTTCTCCCTCTCCCTCTGCAGCTCCCCCTGCTTGGGCTCTCTTTCTCTGTCAAATAAATAAATAAAAGCTTTTAAAAAAAGAAAGAAAATGGAGAAGCTAAAAATGAGGAGAGTCCAGCCTCAGATGAAGCAGGAGAGAAAGAAGCCACATCTGAGTAATATCATAAACCATGTCTTATCTGTGGTCCCTGTCTCCCTTCTTGTATAATCTGCAGGAGTATTTTTATCAACTATTTTATAAATGCAAGTTTTTTAGTAGCTCTAGAAACATTTTTTTTAAAGATTTTATTTATTCATTTGAGAGAGTGAGAATGAGAGAGAGAGCACATGAGAGGGGGGAGGGTCAGAGGGAGAAGCAGACTCTCTGCTGAGCAGGGAGTCCGATGCAGGACTCGATCCTGGGACTCCAGGATCATGACCTGAGCCGAAGGCAGTCACTTAACCAACTGAGCCACCCAGGCACCCCTAGAAACATTTTTAAGGAGGGAATCCCACCTCATCCCATTTTTTAAGGGTAAATTTTTTTTTTAAGAGGTTAAATTATTTGCTGATTGTTTCTTGGTACAAGCAGAAAGTAGTAGGATATCGAATATGGGAGGCTTTGATTGCCTTGGGTGTCAGCTTAACATTCCATAGATGGGGTAGTTTTTCTAACCTATAATACCAAGCATACTAAGTGGCAGTTTGGAGTCAATCATTCATTTAATAGGTCATGAACATTTTAAATTACTTCTTTCCCCATGTTGTTTTTGGTAGAATTGTTTCGTAAAGAAAACCACTCCTTGATCTTGGCTCCCCCGTCAGAATTTTGTACACTCTGTAACATCTTGGCAGTCCAGTTTTCCTAGTAACTTTGATAATGTGCTGTGCAAGATTGAAAATTTGAGTATGTAGTGTATATGATACTTTGAATTAATGGGACTTAACAGTGTAACAGCATATCAACATTTGAAGATAATTGGTACTTGATAAGAAAAATTATCATTATCAGTTATCATAAATTGGTACTTAAGGAAAATTTGCCTTCAAATTTTAAGCTGGAAGGTCACTGGAAGACGTTTTATTTTTTTTAAAGATTTTATTTATTTATTTGACAGACACAGAGAGGGAACACAAGCAGGGGGCGTGGGAGAGGGAGAAGCAGGCCTCCCGCAGAGCAGGGAGCCCAACGTGGGGCTCAATCCCAGAACCCTGGGATGATGACCCGAGCCACCCACGCGCCCCGCTGGAAGACGTTTTAGAAAAGAATTAAAACTGCATGATTTTTTAGATTTTTGGCACATACACTAATGTGTGCAAATTGAAATATCTACTCATCCTCAGAACAACCAATAAAAACTGAATTGTGAAAGAAAAAAATTAAAACCATAAAAGGTTGATAAAGACTATGTAAAAATTTAAAACTTAGAACATATACAGGGCTACTGAGTGGCTTAGTCGATTAAGCGTCTGCCTTTGGCTCAGGTCATGATCCTGGGGTCCTGGGATCAAGCCCCGTGTCGGGCTCCCTGCTCAGCAAGGGAGCCTGCTTCTCCCTCTCCCTCTGCCTCCCACTCCCCCCACTTGTGCTCTCTCTCTTTCTCTCTGTCAAATAAATAAATAAAATCTTTAAATTAAAAAAAAAACTTAGAACATATAATAGACAAAGGATTAGAACATGAAATATAGGAAAAACTGCAAATCATTAAGAACCCAGTATAAAACCAAGGGTACACAAAAGCAGTTCAGAGAAGAGCAATTGTAAAAATATGTTCAACTTCAGTAGTAATCAGGAAGATGCAAAATAGAACAACAGTGAGATCAGTTTCCCTCAATGTAATGGAGACCATGTGAAGAAATGGAAATTCACTGTTAGTGGAAATAGAAATTGGTACATCCTTTTTGAAAAATCACAAGGTCTCAGAAAATTAAAAATTAAAAATGCTTATTCTTAACATTTTCACTTCTAAGCATATAAACTAAAGGAAGTTCTCCTGGAGATTATGTAAAAGAATATTTGTTGTGTCATTATTTGTAATAGTGGAAAAAGTTAACTGCCTAAATGTTAACTGATGTATCATATCCATTAAGTGAATAAAAGTAAATAGCAAAGTAAAACTATTATTATAGTTTTTCTCGAGTCATTAGTAATTATAGGTTAAGTAGGTATAGTACCATATGCCTCTTCAGCTGTCTGTTGACAGACTTGCTAATTTACCCTTGGGGAATTTTTCCCCAGGTGATCATTATTATTGATATTTCCTCAAGTTTAGGATTTTTTTTTTTTTCAGACATTGACTTCTCTGAATCTGCTAGGGGAAAAAATAGCATGCAAAATTGTTTTGCTTATGCACTATCTATTCTTTTTTATAGGACCAATGTTTCAAGCCAAACTCCCTCTGCCAAAAGAAGTTTGGGATTTCTTCCTCAACCAGCTCCTCTTTCTGTTAAAAAACTGAGGTGTAACCAGGATTACACTGGCTGGAACAAACCAAGAGTGCCCCTTTCCTCTCACCAACAGCAGCAACTTCAGGGGTAGGTAAATTCTTTATAGTTTACTTTCTTTTTATAAAGTCATTGACTGAAGCATATTTTGCTTGATGTCAAAAAAATGATGAAAAGGGTCATATTAATTATAGTTCTCAAATATGTACTCACTTATTAAAGATTTGTCACATCCATAAATAATGGTAACTCCATTATCTAGTCTCCAGTTTTTGAACTTTGAAAAAAATACGTGTATATAACATAATCGTAAAGTAGAAAATGCATATTCTCCAATCACATATACTTCATCATTACTCCTGAGATACTTTAACATTATTTTATGTATATCCTCCCCATCCCCTTCATGCTTATATTTTTATTAAACACATAAAAAGATCACAGTATAATAACAAATAATAATAGTAGCAATCTTACCTGAAGTGTTTGTTACATGCCAAATACTGTGTGCTGCGTGCTTAAATAGATTTTTTTCTTTAAATCCTCACAGCCCCTCTATGAGCTAGATGCCTCAAAAATCTGCATTTACAAATGAAGTAACCAAGGCTTAAAGAAGTTAATTAACTTTCTCAAGGTGATATAGTCAGTGGTACAGCAGTAGTAAATCTAGTCAGTTGGACTTCATGTGCATTCTTTTTTTTTTAAAGAGAGAGGGAGAGTGGGCATGCATGAGCAGGGAGAGGAGCAGAGGGAAAGGGAGAGAAGGGGAGAGAGGGAATCTCAAACTGATTCCATGCTGAGCACAGAGCCTGATGCAGGGCTCGATCTCATGACCCTGAGATCATGACCTGAGCCAAAATCAAGACCCGAATGCTCAACCGACTGAGCCACCCAGGCTCCCCTCCACTTGCATTCTTAACCACTGTGCTCTATTCTCTGTTCCCTGATGTTTTCACTCCATATTGATCATGGGCTTCCTCATGTGTTAATATATAACCTTCAACCATGTTAGTATGCATTTAGATTTCCCTTTTTTCCCATTACAATCCAGGCTAGGATGAACATTCTCATATACATATCTTTTTAAAATTTATTGGAAGTTTTCTATAGGATAAATTATTGGAAGTGTATTTTCATTAAGATTAAAGGAAGGCACTTTGAAATGTTTTATTACTATTACCAAATTGCTCTCCTCAAACTGCCAGCTTGTTTTCAGTGTCAGATTACTGTTTTTGTACCAGCTTAAGGTTATCTTTTTACTTCAATGAGTGGCATCTCCCAATTTGGCTTATCCATTGTAATATATATGTTTCATTTCTTAGCAGATAATAACATAAAATATGCAGTGAAGGTATTTCACTTTTTCTGTTTACCTGTTCCTTTTCACTGAGCTTTTTTTTTTCTTTTTTAAGAGAGAGTAAGTGTGTGCACGTGCAAGCAGTGGGGAGAGGTAGAGAATCATAAGCAGGCTCCATGCCCAGCATGAAGCCTGATACAAAGCTCAATCTCACGACCCTGAGATCTTCACCTGAGCAGAAATCAAGAGTCAAATGCTTAACCAGCTGAGCCATCCAGGCGCCCCAATAGACAAAATGTTTAAACTGCAGGGAGAAAAAGAGTTGTAAAATAATAGCTGAAGATCATCAGTACTCCACTTTCAATAATGGATAGAATATATAGACAGAAAAATCAGTAAGAAAATATAGGATTTGACCAACACTATAAACTGCCTAAATCTTACGGATGTATATAGAACACTCCACCCAGCAACAACATAATACACATTCTTCTCAAATGCACATGAAACATTCTCCAGGAGAGACCATATGTTAGGCCACAAAGTAAGTCTTAATTTTAAAGGTTTGAAATCATCTAAAGTATCTTTTTTTTTTTAAAGATTTTATTTATTTGAGAGAGCGAGAAAGAGAGAGCACACGAGAGGGGGGAGGGTCAGAGGGAGAAGCAGACTCCCCGCCTAGCAGGGAGCCCGATGTGGAACTCGATCCCAGGCCTCCAGGATCATGACCTGAGCTGAAGGCAGTCACTTAACCAGCTGAGCCACACAGGCGCCCTAAAGTATCTTCTTGAAACACAATAAAATGAAGCTGGAAATCAGTTATAGATGGAAAAATGGAAATATGTAAAAATTAAATAACACACTCTTAACCAGTAATGTCAAAGAAGAAATCACAAGAGAAATTTAAAAACACTTAAAGATGAATGAAAGCTTTAGCAGCCTACCAGAATTGAGGGGTGCAGCAAAAGCAGTGCTCAGAGGGAAATCTATAGCAGTAAACGTCTACATTAAAAAAGAAATGTTGGTGAGGCTGTGAAGAAGTTGGAACCCTTGGACTTTGCTGGTGGGAATGTAAAATGGTGCAGCTGCTATGGAAAATAGTATAGCAGTTCCTCAAAGAATTAAAAGTAGAATTACCATAAGATCCAGCAAGTCTGTTTCTGGGTATATATCCAAAAGAATTGAGAGCAGTGACTTGAACAGATGTTTATACACCCATGTTTCACCTAAAAGTGCAAGCAGCCCATGTGTCCAATGGTAGATAAACCAAATGTGTTTTAGACATATAATGGAATACTGTTTAACTTTAAATAGGAAAGAAATTCTGACACATGCTACAATGTGGATGAACCTTGAAGACATGCTAAGTGAAATAAGCTGGTCACCAAAGGACAAACACTGTATGATTTCACTTATATGAATTACCTAGAATAGTCAGATTCATAGAGTCAGAAAGTAGAATGGTGATTGCCAAGGAGAGGGCAGTAGGGAATTATTGTTAAATGGGTACAGAGTTTCAGTTCCAGAAAATGAAAAAATTCTGGAGGTTGATAGTGGTGTTAGTCGTACAACATTGTGAATGTACTTAATGCGTCTGAAACTGTGCACCTTAAAATGGTTAAATAGTGGAGCTCCTGGCTGGCTGATTTGGTAGGGCATGCATGTGACTCGTGATTTCTGGGTTGTGAGTTTGAACCCTGCATTCGGCATAGAGTTTGTTTAAAAAAATCTTTATAAAAATGGTTAAATGGTAAACTTTATGTGTATTTTATCATGATTTTAAAAAAAAATGACCTCAAATCAATAACCTGACTATACCTTAAGGAAGTAGAACAAGAAGAGCAAACTAAACCCAAAAGCTAGCAGAAGGAAGATTAGAGATAAATAAAATAGAGACTAGAAATACAAGAGAAATACAAAATCAACAAAACCAAAAGTTGATTCTTTGAAAAGATCAACAAAATCAACAAACCTATTATCTAAACTGATAAAAAGAGAAGACTCACATAACTAAAATCAGAAACACAAGTGAGTGTATTACTGCCAACCTTACCAAAATAAAAAAGATTTTAAGACAATACTGTGATTTTACCACCAAAATTAGATAACTAGATGAAATGGGCAGATTTCTAGAAACAAGGAAGAATTGTGCAGCTCTGAAAAAGAAAGTGTAAAAAGTTGAAGAAGCAGTATGTGAACTCAAAGCCAAAATGAGATACCATTTTTTACACCCACTAAGGTGGCTATAATTTTAAAAAAGAAACCTGGAAATAACAGAGTGTGTGTTAATTTAAAAAAAACAAGTCACTAAAGAGTATACACTGTATAGCATTCCATCTTTTGTTTTTTATGAAAAAGAAATAAAATACACGTTTAATATTTTATGTTTTAAATTAGAGTATACACAATATTTAAATTAAAATTTTATGTATTACATAAAATATATAGATACTTCACTTTTTATATTTTAAGTTGCTGTGTCTTCAAGTTCACTGGTATTTTCTTCAGTGTCTAATCTGGTAATCTCTAATATTTTCATCTATTGTGTTTTCCATCTCAAATTAATTTGGGGGTCTTTTATATCTTCTGTTTCTTTCCTCTTAGGTTTATGGTTTTTGCACCTGTGATCACATGAGGCATATTTATAATAGCTGTTTTAATATCTGCAATTGGGTTTGATTATTCTGAGACTTGTGTTTATTAAACTCTTTGGTGTCAAATCTAGAGTGGACTTTATTCTAAGACTAACTTAATTCCTTTTCTAAAGCACAGCTCCTCTGGGATTTCTAGTAATATCCTATGAGTTCACCTAGGTCTCTCCACTATGGTGGGAACTCAATCAATTTTGGGAATTATTTTGTTAATAGCTCCCCAGTAATCATTCTTTTCCTTGAAGTTCTTGCCTGGTGTCTTGAGGTTTTACCCTAAGCATGCACAGGTTGGTATTCAGCCAAATACCGAACAGACTGTGCATATAATGGTAAAGCATATAGTACAAAAGATTAACAGTTGGTAAATATGGATAAAGAATATTCTTGTGCAGCTTTTTTGAGAGTTTGGGAATATTTTCAAATACAAGTGTTTTAAAAATATGTGCTTTAGAAGAACGTTTAGCAGTACCCACTAAACCTAAACACATATATCCTATGACCCAGCAGTTCTGCTTCTAGGCATATACTTAAAAGAAGTGAGTTAAGTTATATCTCAATGAAAAAATTAAAATTATAAATAAGAACAAATAGCTCTTTGGATAAGTCTCCAGTTATTTTTAGCATTCATTTGAAAATGTATAATTTTCCTTGTTACAATCTTAAAATGCAGTGGTTCTCAAAGTATGGTCCCCAGACCAACAGCATCAGCATGAACTGGAATCTTGTTAGAAATGCACAGTTTTGCCCCCCCTCTGTCTAGATCTACAGTTTCTAGTTGTGGCCCAGCAATATGTATTTGAACAAGCCCTCCATGTGATTGTGATTGTGATGCGTGCTATACTGGAGAACTCCCTACTTAAATGAACATATGTCAGGAACTACTGTTGTCTTCAAAAGTACTATTTTTTTCATTTTCAGCTTCTCCAATTTGGGAAATACCTGCTATATGAATGCTATTTTACAGTCTCTGTTTTCACTTCAATCATTTGCAAATGACTTGCT
Source organism: Eumetopias jubatus (assembly GCF_037043125.1). Classification (NCBI taxonomy): domain Eukaryota; kingdom Metazoa; phylum Chordata; class Mammalia; order Carnivora; family Otariidae; genus Eumetopias; species Eumetopias jubatus. Next base: position 19,800,487 of record NW_028274809.1, read on the forward strand.
TAAGCAAGGTATCCCATGGAAGAAAATTCCACTCAATGCACTTATCAGGTAATTGTTAGATACTAAGTAACCTTTTACCCTATTGATTTTAGAATAGAGTTTTAGGCACTTAAACTTTTATGTGTCATTGTTAACAGTCTTTAAAATATCATGCTAACCAGACTTTTGTAAAATGTCACTAAACTTCTCTTGTTTTAACAGACGCTTTGCACACTTGCTTGTTAAAAAAGATATCTGTAATTCAGAGACCAAAAAAGATTTACTCAAGAAGGTTAAAAATGCCATTTCAGCTACGGCAGAGAGATTCTCTGGTTATATGCAGAATGTGAGTACTAATTGTTTTTAAACATTTTAGAGATGAGGGAAGTTGAAATGATTTCAGTGTATTATCTAATTTCTCTTTTAAAATGAGATGTGTGTACATATGTTCATCACAAGTTGAAAAACCTGAGGACTTATGGTAAGGTTTAATATGACCCTTCTGTGTATTTTATCATATTTGAAAAATACAGATATCATTTGCCATTGTAGGAACTTGGGCTGTTTTAGCTACAAAGGCTATCTTAGAAAAAATACTTTATCTTAAAGGAGTGATTCATTCATTCATGCTAATCCAACTGGTAGTTAAAAATATAAAATCTGTCGTTCTTTTTTAAAGAATTTTCTTTAAATTCAATTTAGTTAACATAGTGTGTACATAATAACACACTATATATTACATGTGTAATACAACATACAACACTATACAATAATATAGTGCATTATTAGTTTCAGAGGTAGAATTTAGCGATTCATCAGTTGCAGTGTCATTTGTTCTTATTCACAAAATATGTACCGCCAAATTGTTAGAGTAAATCTGACCTTTTTCACTTATGGTACTGACCTCCGAGTGCTTTAGTTGTATAAATCACAGTGTTAGCAAGCCATCATTGTGGTAGGAAAGGTTTTGATCTTATGATTAAAGATATTGTGCCTTCTTAGGATGCTCATGAATTTTTAAGTCAATGCTTAGACCAGCTGAAAGAGGACATGGAAAAGTTAAATAAAACTTGGAAGACCGAACCTGTTCCTGGAGAAGAAAATTCATCAGATATTTCAGCCACAAGGGTGTACACTTGCCCTGTTATTACTAACTTGGAGTTTGAAGTTCAGCACTCCATCATCTGTAAAGCGTAAGTAGCCTCTAAGAAAACTCTTTGCCCTTTTAATTCTTTATGGGAGGTGATTAAAATTCTTCTAGAAGGTTTTAATTCTTATTTTCCTTTCTATGTCCTAAGGACACAGAAATGCGTAGATTCTACCAAACATCTCTTTTCAAAGTATCTTTATCTTCTATGAATATGCTTTGTAGGGTGAGAACTAAGAACTCGACTATTTTGTCATGTGCTGTAGTGCTGACTAAACACTTAATTTCGCTCTACAAGTTTGTTTTTGTGGGGTTTTCTTTTATTCTCTATGTGGAATATTGAGTACTTTCGGAATACTTTTTCTTCTCTTTTTCCCTGAAAAGACTCCCTCCTATTGCTTATTTTATTAAACCAAATTGTTTTTATTAAAAATGGGGTTTTTTTTACGGGATCAAAATTTGAATCATTTTTAACTTTTGCAGTGCTTTTTAACCATGTTTATATTGATTATTCAGGCTTACTTTCTACATTTAGGTAATTTCCATGCTCATTACCAAGACTTCTTTCTGTACCATGCATTTCACATCAAAAGGTTCTATTTTGAGGGGCGCCTGGGTGGCTCAATCGTTAAGCATCTGCCTTCGGCTCAGGTCATAATCCCAGGGTCCTGGGATCGAGCCCCGCATCGGGCTCCCTGCTTGGCGGGAAGCCTGCTTCTCCCTCTCCCACTCCCCCTGCTTGTGTTCCCTCTCTCACTGTCTCCGTCAGATAAATAAAATCTTTAAAAAAAAAAGTTTCTATTTTGATTACTCTTTCAGTTATCGATAGTACATCTCTGCATATGTTTTTTCAGAGAGAGTAGAATTTTTCTGTATAAGAAAGAATTGTGTTGCTTTCACACAGGAGTTAATACAGAATTATTGAATCACACATTGCCTTTCCCCCTTAGTATCTTACATATACTGTCCCATCATGTCTTCTTTGTGCCATTTGAGAGAAACCTGACTTTGTGGGTAATCTTTTTCTTCCTGAAAATCTGTGGTATTCTTTATTTTTGAAATTCACATTTTCACAAGTTTGCATCTAAGTATTTTGTTTAATTTTGCCTTTAACATGATGGAGCTTTCTCATCTGAAAGATTTGGGATTTTCTTCCACTCAAGAAAACTATTCTGTAAATGTTACAGAATAGTTTGAAATTTTCTTTAGAAATACTCAAAACCCATATATTGGCTATCCATTTTGTCTTCCATATTTCTGTTTTTCTTAGACTGTTCATGAGGTCTCTCCCAGCTGTAACATTCCAATAATTGTGACTACAATTTTGAACATTCAAATGGACACTAGAAAGATAGTTTTGTGTCACTAGTGTGTGTGACATTTCTTGTCTTCATCATTTCTTCAGTCTTTTGTTTCCCCAGTAGATAAATTATTTTTACAAGAAAAAGTCCAGGTCTTATAAATACAGTCCATGTCCTTGTAAAAGCTGGAGAGCCCACCAGCCGTTAGTAATATGGTAGCCAGTTATCCTTTCCTTTCCTTCTAATGTACTTTCCCAACAGATTTGTTCAAGTTAGAGAAGCAAAGTTTTAATTGTTGTTATTTAATTGTGGGGGTGCCAACCAAATTTATCTTGATAGGAGAATTTCAATGGCCCCTGATAGAAATGGCTACAGGCAGCACAAGAAGCAAGAAGGCTGAGTCAAAGTAGTGGTTGGTACCCCACTTGCACGGCACCCAGATGTTGGGTGGACGTTGACGTGTGTGCACCATGCCTGAGGTGACATGTCTCCTGGGGTGTTAGATACACCGGGGCGGGGGGGCAGGCTGAGAGCGGCCCGACAGTGTGGCAAGTCTGGGAGGCAGCACGGCTCTGTGAGGCCATGGCAGCAGTGGCGCAACTACCTCCTTAAAGGCTTTGCTTTAGTTGCTTTATTAGCAATTTCTTTAAGACAATTCCTTAAACGCAAAGTAGTTTTTGGCTCAAGGAAGATACACCTCAAATCGTAATTTTCATTGTTTAGATTCTGTCTCATCTCACTGTAGGTTAGTTTGGCCAATTTGCCAAATGTACTTATTTTTGTAAACTGCTGTAGTTTAAATGGACTTGTTTTCAATGACATTATAAGGTATTTCAGTATAGTAATATATTATCGAATATGAAGAATTCTCCAAAGAACTTAAATTGTCTAAAACTAAGTACTTTTCTCCATAAAACCTTCTGCGGTCTTCCCTATCTCAGTAATAACAGTTCCATACTTATATTTATCAGCCCCAAAACATAGTGTATTTCTTAACTCTTCTCTTTATCTTGCATCCCTACATCTCATATGTCAGGAAATCCCTTCAGCTCTTTCTTCAGAGTATAACCAGAATCTGACCACTTGCCGCCATCTCATCAAAGCCACTATCATCTCTTGCCTGGATTGTTGGAATACCTTCTAAACTGGTCTCTGTGTTTATCCTGTCTCTCTCTAGTCTTTTTTAAACACAACCAAAGTGATCCGTCTAAAGTGGAAGTTAGTTCATGTTAGCCCTCTCCCCATAACCTATAAAAGCTGAAGTTCTTACTGTAATATGCAAAATCCCATATGATCTGTTCTTCAGCAGCCCCTCTTCCCCCAGTTAACTCTGACTTCACCTCCTACCACTCTTTCCCCTTCCTCATTCTGTTCCTACCAAATTAGCTTCCTTGCTTTATTTATTTATTTTTTTAATGCCAGATTCTGGTACCTAAGGGCCTTTTTCACCTACTGTACCCTTTATCTCAAATTCTCTTTCCCCATATTCCCCTCCATATCTTTATGTAAAAGCTACTTGCTCAGTAAGGCATTTTCTAGGCATTTACCCTATTTAAATTCCAACCATCTACTCTGGTCTTTCACTATTTTTTTTTCCATTGGCACTTATCACTGTCACTTTAACATACCATACATATTACTTATGTTTTTTATTATCTTTTTCCTCCAATATAGCTTTGTGCAGGGAAGTATTTTATCTTGGGTTGGTTCATTACTGTAACCCCAGTGCTACTAGAACAGTTTCTGGCATATATCACCAAACAGTGATCCCTAAGAAATTGCCCAAATTTACCAGCTTAAAACAAGTTATTAATTCAGTTCCATAGGTCAGAAGTCTAGACAGGGTGTGGCCAAGTTCTCTGCTCATGGTATCAGAAGACTGAAATCAACGTATTGCTTATTCTCATCTGGATACCCCTCTACACTCATTAAAGTTGTGGGCAGAAATTAGTTCCTTATGATTGTAGTACTGTGAAGTCCCCCCATTTTCTTGCTGGCTGTTAGCTGCAACTACTCATTTCCTAAGGTCTGCCTGTAGTTTCATGCTATGTGGCTTCCATAGGCAGTTCACAGCAGTGCTATTTGTTTTCTTTCAGGTCAGCAGTACATGTCTGACTTTGAATCCCTGACTTCCTCTGTTTGAGACCTCTAGACTCAGATTTAAAGAGCTCAAGTGATTAAGTCGTGACCCACTCAGATAATCTGCTTTTTTATCAACTCAACATTAAGATTAGTAACATTAAATCGTATCTGCACAATCCCTTTGTCTTGTAAAGTAACATCATCATGGGAGTGAAAGCTCATCATGGTCACAAGTTCTCTTAAAGGGGATGGAATTATACAAAGGGTAAGGGTCATCTTAGAATTCTGCCTATTAGATAGAGGCACTCAAATATTTGTTGAATGAAGAATATATTTTTATGGTCTCCAGTCTTCAACTGTGGCAGTAGAGAACTGGGGCAGGAGATTGAATATTACTAAAAATGCTGCTGTGCAGAGAGAAGGAAAAACATCAACTAAAACTATTTAAAAGAAGTGAATTTGATTCCAGTTAAATAATGTTTTGATCTCTGAGCCCAGTTTTAAAAATTCTGTGGAGGGGCACCTGGGTGGCTCAGTTGTTAAGCGTCTGCCTTCGGCTCAGGTCATGATCCCAGGGTCCTGGGATGGAGCCCCGCATCGGGCTCCCTGCTCCGCGGGAAGCCTGCTTCTCCCTCTCCTACTCCCCCTGCTTGTGCTCTCTCTCTCGCTGTGTCTCTCTCTGTCAAATAAATAAATAAAATCTTTAAAAAAATTTTTTTAAATAAAAATTCTGTAGAAATATATCCAGTGATCAAAACAGTTCTACTAAACACCTAGAATTTTTTTTTTAAGATTTTATTTTAGAGAGAGTGCATGCGTGGGGAGGGGCAGAGGGAGAGGGAGAGAGAGAATCCCAAGCAGACTCTGTGCTGATCGTGGAGCCTGATGTGGGGATCTCACGACCCTGAGATCATGAGCTGAAACCAGGAGTCAGATGCTTAACCAGCTGAGCCACCCAGGCACCCCAAGAACACATAGCATTTTCATTTTATTTTATTTTTGGTGCAAAAAGGTATTTTTATTATTAAAGCACAGGGACAGGACCTGTGGGCAGAAAGAGTTGCTGAACACATAGAATTTTTAAAGCAGCATTGTTTATGTAGTCAAAAACTGGAAATAATTCAAATGCCCATCAGTCATAATATAGATAAATTGTGGCATGCTCAGAACAGGTTAATGTGAGCCAACAGTGAAGATGGACTATAGCCACATGCAGCAAGCATGTTTGAATCTCACAATCATGTCGAACAAAAGAGACTAAAGATATACTGTATGGTTCCATTTATATAAGGCTCAAAAATAAGCAATACTGACCTGTTGTGTTAGAAGTCAGGATAATAGTTACCTTTTGGGAGAAAGGGGTAGTGATTGGAAAGGGGCATGTGAGAGGGCTCCTACGGAGTTTATAATGTTTTATTTCTTGATTTGAGTGGTGTTAACTGATAATTCGTGAAACTGTACAACTTTGGTTCACTTTTCTATGTGTATGTTGTACTTTAGTTTTTAACTTCTGGGGCTTTTTTAAAAAAATAAAATTTAGCATTCTGATAAATACTTAAGTACTTGCAGTTGAGGTTTTTACCTGTATTGATTTAATGAGGGTTAAAATACTCATGAGAAAAGTCTTACATTATCAACTCAGGCTAGTCTTTGTCAGTACCTGCTAAGTTCTGTGCCGGAACAGTGTTTCTGAAGTATATTTGTATTTATTTTATATTGCACAGTTAGACTTCTAAATGCTTCCATTTGTCTTCTTTTATTCTTACAGATGTGGAGAAATTATTCCCAAAAGAGAACAGTTTAATGACCTCTCCATTGACCTTCCTCGAAGGAAAAAGCCACTCCCTCCTCGTTCAATTCAAGATTCTCTTGATCTTTTCTTTAGGGTAAGCAACATTTTTGGTATTTTCACATAATTAAGTTTTATATATCATAGGTAATTGTATTCGAAATTGGTTTCTTTAAGGCAGAGTTTCAACAAAATTACATGAGAAAACAAAGATTTATAAATAACGTTTAATTTAAAAGCTTGATAAATCTAATTGTTAACTCAGAAGAAGACTATTGATTGGTTAAGTAGATTATACATTTAATTCAATAGCAGGTGTTTTAGACAACCTTAGAAACAGTTATTTGTGAACAAATATTAACTTGAAGCATGTGCTAAAATTTGGTAGTGTTGGTAAAAATTGGAGATGCTATGTATGAGTTTGTATCTAAGATCTGAGGAATGAAAAAATACTCTGCTTTTCCTTAGGTTGTATGTAACCTGTTAGAAACAAAAGGGAAGAGTCATGTTTATCCAAAGCTTTAGAGAAATATGTTTCTGTGATATACTGTTAAAGATATTCAGCAAGTTTTGGGGGCATAATTGGACCTATTGTGTAGCAGTCCTTATAACTGATGGAAATTTGTCAGGATCACCCTTTGTCTCTTTAACAGTGATTCTTGTTTTGTTGTAGCAAGTGGGCAGGGTTGTCTTCCTAAGGTTAAAAACAAAATTCTGTTCTTTAAATGATGAACATTCAGCTCCACCCAAAGATAAATACTCTGCTTTTCTTTTTATCATTCCTTACTATTCCTGTTATTATCATAGAATTTGAAGCTTTTCCTGTGTATCTTTACCCCCATTTTTTAAGGATTTCTTGTTTCAGTTTTCTCTAGGTAATGATATCCACCCCAAACTTTGGTCCTTTTAGAGCAGTTGTTCTTAGTGGGCTGTCACCAGAAGATTGAGTTCCATTATAAGAAAGGGGTAGAGTTACACCTAACAGACCAGGAACTCCGCCTAACCTGAAGGTGATCTTATCTCTGCTATGGCCAAATGTTAAAATCTGGATATACTCTTGGCAGTGGTTCTTGTGCATCCATGGGGAAGAGGTTGAGAATCTGCTACTGTAGAGTCTAGTTGCTGTCATAAATTGAGATGTTTCCATGGTAAAAAAGGAAATTAGGAATTCTGAAATAGGGCATGATATTATAAGATACCTATTTTGAGGATTAGGTCTTAATTTAGTAAGGCTTGTGACTAGACACAAAATTTAAACTGCTCGGAGTTGTCATTGCACTGAACTAGTGTGACTAGAAAAGAGTATTAGCATTTACTGGGGTAATGCTGATTCAACTTCATGCTTCTTTATTTTTCCCTCTTGTCTTTTTACAGGCAGAAGAACTTGAGTATTCCTGTGAGAAGTGTGGTGGGAAGTGTGCTCTTGTCAGGCACAAATTTAACAGGCTACCCAGGTAAAATGAATTGCTCTTCAGTTTTTCTTCTTTAAAGTACTTACAGATATTACTGGGTAAGTGAGGCTCACTAGAATGGATTGGTAAAGCAAAGCTGAGATAGGAGAGAGTAGAGGGTGGGAGGTTAGGATGCTGTTGCATAAGAAAGGAAGAAGATTTGGAAGGCTGAAGAAGGGAAGTCACTTCAGAGTCCCTGGAAGATGGCAACAAGAGGACGTGGCTGGTGAGACTTTGGAACAATGGTAGGGACTAGGTAGGAGAGTTTTAATTTGGTAATGTATGACATTCAGTTATAATTTGCAGTTTGATTATGTGCTAGTCTCCTCTTCTCCCAAACCTTCAGTAAAAATCTGCCACAAACACCTACACGTGTATGCATGAAAATAAAACGAGTAATTTTCTGCAGGTTTTTTTTGCATTCCTTTATTCAAAGGATCTTGTAAGTTAGTAAGTTTCCTATACTCAAAACAATTCAGAATTAGGAATGAATTTAACTTAATTAGCTCTGTGTAAACATACATAAAACCAAACTAGCTAGACAAAATATGATGTGATTATGGTGCAGCTTTTAGTTCTTCCCAAGAATAGATCTCAACCACAAACAAGGTTGTTATTATTAAGTATTTATGTGGCACTTTGCCTGCAGAGTGCTTTACTTTCTTTTATTAGCTTCACTTTTCTGTAAGTGTAGAGTTTCTGGAACCTAGCCCCTAGAGACTAGTTCTTGTACATTCCATTATCTCCTTTCTAGAAAATGAGTTTCTTTTAAAGAAATGACTTTCTAAATCATAGCAGTATTATTATGTTGACCATTTCTTACTCAAGAGACTTATTCTTTCCTATTGGTGAGTGTTTTGAGGCAGGAGGTAGAGGAGACAAACCTTAGGGCAAAGGATTGATTGTTACCAGCTGTCATTAACTAAGGAGGCATGTATGGTTTGAAATACTTGTTTGACCTGGCAAGCTGAATGTCTGTTAACCCTTTTCCAGTGTCTAGCTATTTGTTCTTTTAGTGGGAAAAAAAAAATAGGGGAATTTTTTTCATTGGTTTTCTCTTTTTTTCTGTTAGGTCACTTGTGTTACAGGTTCATTTATTCCAAACTTTAGAAGCCTTTGTATCATAAATCCTGATTATCAGACTTGCTCTGTTTTTGTACATTTCAGTATTAAAGCCCAGTTTACTTTTATTCGTGAAGGGCCTGGTATCTTTATCAGATATGTTCAGTTTTAGTCCACCTCATCTTTGTAGATAAGTGATTTAGACTATCATCTGTTTCATATTACCTTTTATTTTGGCAAGATTATTTCAAAATGTAGTCAAAATATTTGACATTAGTTTTAATCTCTTCATACCATTTGGATCCTTGTGTTCTCTCAGGTTTTGAATTTGAAGATTATGAGTTCTAGCATACTTTTTAAAGAGAAATAAAGTCAGTAACTTTAATTTACAATTTTTGTAGTTTGTGGCTTCTGTGATAAAGATATGTATGGTAAGAAAGGAAACAGTTTTCCATAAAGCAGACATTATTTTGCCTAGAATTGAGGTTTATTCCCATAAGAGTTCTGAAATTCAAATTTTAAAGTGTTCTTGTGGGCTGTGAAATATATTTAGTCCATCAGGCAGAGATTATGGTGTGTATCAGAGGTGAAAAGGTTAGCACAAGAGTAACTAAAAAGAAGTGTTTCTACAGAGTTAAAAGCCTTTTCAGACCCACAAACCAGATTTGGCATGTAAATTTTGTAGAACTTTTTGTAAGTGGAGAAACTTTCCTATTTCTTTCTTAGCTTTCTCCAGAGAAAGCGCTAACATTGAAATAAGAGTAGTTCTTGTCAGGGGCATCTGGGTGACTCAGTCAGTTAAGTGTCTGACTCTTGGTATGAGCTCAGGTCTTGATTTACAGGGTCATGAGTTAAAGCCCCGTGTTGGGCTCCACATTGGGCATGGAGCCTACTTTAAAAAAAATAGTTCTTGTCAAAAATCGTCTTGAAAAAATTAATGTTCACCATCAAACATAAGGGCTATTTAACACTTTAATTAAATTACCATTAATGGTTATATAATACCTATTTTTTTGTAAACTAGATAACATTGAAGTAAATAATTTAAGTATTTAACCCAATACCAACATTTTATTTTATTTATTTTAAAATTTTTTTAAAGATTTATTTATTTATTTTAGAGAGAAAATGGGGGGGAAGGGGCTCAGAGGGAGAGAGAAACTCTAAGCAGACTCCATGCTGAGTATGGAACCCGACTCAGAGCTCAATCTCATGACTCTGAGGTCACAACCTGAGCCAAAACCAAGAGTTGGACACTCAACCGACTGTGTCACCCAGGCACCCCCCAATACCAACATTTTAAAGTAAAATGTGTTTTATTTGGTGTTTTTTTTCTTTTTTTCTGCAAACATAAATATTTTACCCAGACCTCATTTATCCACCCAATGCCCATGTTTTATTTTTATTTATATTCTTAGTACCTAGCACAGTGCCTAGCACGTGGCAGGTATTTGGTAAATGGTCTTTGAAGGATCTTTAGCCAAAAGTATTCTTTAAGTCAAAAGCTGTCTAACATGGTTAGTTACAGTGATCTCTTTTCACCAGTAAGAGAGCTAGCTCTGTTATGTGTGAACTAGTAATGTCATCTCCTGTTTTTCAGGATCCTCATTCTTCATTTAAAACGATATAGCTTCAATGTCACTCTCTCACTTAACAACAAGATTGGGCAGCAAGTCATCATTCCAAGATACCTGACCCTATCTTCTCATTGCACTGAAAATACAAAACCACCCTTCACCCTTGGTTGGAGTGCACATATGGCAATGTAAGTCCTTGAGAGAGAATTTCTTTACCTTCCCTTTTGAAGTAGAAGGGCTTTAGTGTCTGACCAAAACAATGACTGAACTAGGTAACATGACTCTCAGGTAAAATCAGACCAAGAAGATTTTAATTTTGCTTTATTTTATTTTGAGATTTTGTGTCAAATTACTACCTGATGGAAATAATTAAATAAAATGCTTAAAATTTTTCTGAGTGCATTAATTGCCTTTCATAATAAGTTACCTTTTTAGAGAGTGCGCTTACTATTTTACATCACTAGAAGACAAGTTTGATACATTTTGGGAATATAAATCAAATTTGCTTATTCATAAGAGTCACCTGAACGCTAAAAAATACCAATTCCGGTGTTCTTTCCCTAGCCAGTTCTGTTTTAGTAGATCTGAGATAGGGCTTAAGAATAAGTATTTTTTTAAATGCCTTTGCTGACTCTTTGGGATATGCAAGTTTGAGAAACAGCATACTAAATTTTATCTAGTGCCCCCAAAATTGATTGTCTTCATAAATGTATCATCACCAATGTGAGTGAAGAACTTCTGTGGCTCCTAGAAATTTTTCCATGATAAAAGAAGTAACCTTTACTTTTGATTTTGCTTCATCATGTATGCTGAGAAAACCTTAGGACTTCTCTGAATGTTGCTCTTTCTTGCATTACTCTTGTTACATTACTTTGGAGCCATGTACTGTAGTTCTTTTTTATACTTGAACTCTAATTTGGTAGAATCGTAAAGTTCTCCAACTTTAGAAGTAAAAAGGATCTTAGAGATTTTGTCTAAATTTTTAGTTTTGCAGAGATTCAAGGAGAGTAAGTGATTTTCTTAAGGTCATGCAGTTAGTAACTGGAAGAGCCAGGTCTCTTGGCTAAAATAGAATAAATAGACCTTTCAGAAAGTGAATGAACATTTGCTAACAATAATTGATGCAGTTTTAGAAAATGTATTTCCCTTGGATTAATAATTGAAATATATACTACATCGTTTAAGTTTACACTAAAGGACTGAGTGGGCCTACTTATTAATAAAGATAATTTCCCAGAGTCTTTTAAGTGTTTCTGGGTTTTCTCCTACAGGCTTTCGTTAGAATAGATGTTTTTGCTTAATGCAAACTGCCCTCTGCTGGTAGACCTGTTACTCTTTGTGGCCATTAGTGTAGGTGATTTATGATCACAGGCCTGAAACCAGGCTGTATGATTCCAGAATGGAATGGCTTGAAGACTTTGGACAAGTTCTTTGACCTGTGTATAGGGGAAATAATAGGATGCTGTGAACATTAAATGAGGTAATACACTATGAGCTCTTAACTCCAGTGTCTGGTAGCCAGTAAGTCCTCAATAAATGAGAGCTATTACTATTTTATTGCTTAAAAGTAAAGAACTGAGGCAAGATAATTTTCCCAAGTTGTTCTTTTCATATGCATTACCTTTGACTTCACTTCCAATGCTGTTTATTTAGATCATTAGATCAGGAAGAGCCTACAGATGGTACCTTGTTTTCTCTTTTGGCCTCTATTGCTAGTAGAAGTATTGTAATTATTTGCAAAAAGATATATAAGGAGCTGTAGTATAGAATAATTCATTTTATAAGTTAAATATATATTTTTAATAATGTAATTATATACATTATATATTTTCTAATTTTCTGATAGTTCTAGACCATTGAAAGCCTCTCAAATGGTGAATTCCTGCATCACCAGCCCTTCTACACCTTCAAAGTGAGTTATATTTCTTGTGTACCCAAAATTTGTATTTTTAAAGATTTGGCTTACCCTGATTTCCAAGATTATCCCCTCCCCTTTTCTTTGTTTTTCTTTGCATGATAACTGCTCTGTATTAGTATACTTTGTAATTTTCCTGAATCTGCTTTGAGGTATAACCTAGGGTATAACAAATCTTTAACAGTGAAGCACGTTCAGATGATCTTCTCAAAATTTTGTTTTTAAACTTCTTAAATCAACTGTTAATACATAATATTTTCATCCTACAACTATAGAAATTGACTGATGACAAGGGATTTTAAGGCTTGAAGGGATAAAATAACCACTGTTGGTATAAAGCACTGTTCCTCAAAGATACACATGGGGATCTCAAAATATCATTTCACCTGTTGCTAGCCAGTCTGGGACTTCCTGTCTTGGACACTGACCTGAAGCAATTCTGAAAGGCAACAAGAAAACAAACACACAATGAAATGTAGCTATTCTACAAATGTTTTATATTTTTTACTTAAGATGGAAAAGTTTGTCCATAAAGGGAAGCAAATACTTTTTTTTAATATATCTCCTCTATAATTTAACTAGAACCACAGTTCCTGATTAAACAATTCTAAATGACTTGGTTGTCATTTATCTTTAAAACTAGTTTTTCTGAAAATTTGATGTCCCAAAGTACTTTTAGAAAAGAGACACTTCTGTTGTTTAAGGGCTTTGGGGGGCTTATATAACCATAAAATGACATTTGGGAACTGCTATTTTCTTTTCCTCCTGTTAATTATTTTTCAGTGCAATTAAAACCAGATGACTAACATGACTAGAAATCTGAAATGGTACCGATATGAATACTCTTGCCCGTTCTCAAGATACAAATGAGCAATACCACTTGGCTGCTTAGAAAGTGAGCAAGTGATGCATTTACAGGATGAATATTTTTCCTTACTACAGGCAAGCTGCCTTCTGTGAATATAGTAATTATTAATGGAATGCACTCTTTATGTACCAAATCACTATAGTTTCAAGAAGGAGATGGTTTCATTGGGCATCATTATATTTGGCATGGTCATCTGTTCTCCAGGGTCTACTGGTATGAGAATTTGAGAGTTGGTCAATAAAGGATAATTAGGCCCTAGAAGACCTGTCATGCCGATCAAACTTAAAAGAGGCTGAGTTTTGAACAAGAATACCATTGGTTCTTCTACAATGTCCTTTGTCTCATTTGACCCTGGTCCATTAGTAGCCAGGTGTCACCCTCCTTCAGCAAAGTATTTACATGGATAAACAAATTAATACATTCAGTTTTGCTTGGTGTGCATGAAATCAGAAATGAGGAATTAAGATGGCTAATTGGCTATTTCTAAGTTATACTAAAAACCCTTTTGAACACACAATGGGAGGCTATTCAAGTGTATAGGCTGGAGTGCAGTGATATCCTGGGAGCTCTCAGCCACAGACTATGTTTGGGCTTATCACTGACCACTTGCCTCTTTTCTTTGATCTACATTGCTATGCGATCCTCCTGGTTTCCATTGTGGCCTCTTATTTCTTGGTGCCATCATTCTGTATGTTTATTTACAGTTTTTACATTTAGATTAATTGCATTTTTCCAATTTCCATTTTACTTTTTTTTTAGTATACTATATGAATTTATGTTAATCTCCATCAAAGAAAGTTCGTGCTCTTTGACCTTTACCACTTTTTCTTTTAGTTTATTTTCAGCTCACTTAGAAGGCAATGCAGTAACACCTTACTTATCTGGTATTGAAGAATGATATTTGATATTTCATATATAAATTTTTACATAGCTGAAGATTGCTTTTTTAAGCATTAAGCTTTAAAATGCTTTACCATTTTAGATGGTTTTATACTCTATAACCTTACAGAATTCCCTATATTCATAAATAAAATACACTGAAGATAATTTAAATGTTTTAATGACTCAGAATCAGCATTATGAGTATCACTTATTGCACTGTGTTTTAATATAATGCCCTCAGAGGCTTTTAAGTCTTACAAAACAGTTTATATTAAATGACTTTACAGTTTTTTATTGCCCTTTTTGTGGTTATTCTCTCTCATTTCCTAGCTCTCATTTCTTGATGAACTTGCTACATTATTTTATACACCATTTCCTGGGAAAGAAAGGGTCCCTGTCTAAAGAGTAAAGTGCATTGGCTTTGAAACTACTGCTTTCCTCAGAAGCCTTTTTTCTTACTTTTGAATCCCTGTGTTCTGGAAAATAGAGGTTGCCAGAAGTCTGACCTACATATAATTGGATAAGTGGAATGTTACTGTTAATTTTAAAATAACATGGATCATAATTTAAAAGACCAAAAATTAGCCCTCATGCACAATTTTGTCAAAAACATTTATTCATTGCTATGTCTGCATGCATTCAGTAGAGTACTTGCTTTATAAAAACAAACTTCTTTGGGGTTGATCATTAAAAGAAAAAAGGCGCAAAGTGATTGGTTTACAGATGGATTTTATTATAGCATAAGAATTGTCTAATTTTCAAAGCATGGCTGTTTTGGAGTGGGGCAAAGGTAATGCTTAAATACACTTCTTTTGCTGTATCTTTTTTTCTCTGTAAATCATTTTCCGTAATGGAAAAGTTTTTTATTTTGGTATTTATACATCAAGGGAATAACAAGGACAAAAGTGTATTTATCAGACTCATATAGGTTTTTTTCTTAAATTACAGGAATTTCACCTTCAAATCCAAGAGCTTGGCTTTATGCCTTGATTCAGACAGTGAGGATGAGCTAAAACGCTCTGTGGCCCTTAGCCAGAGACTTTGTGAAATGTCAGGCTGCGAACAGCAGCAGGAAGACCTGGAAAAAGTAAGTAATTTCTCATCAAAATACTTGACAAATATTTATATAGCTCTTACTGTCCAAACAAATGCCTTTACAACTAGCATCAGCAACCTTTTTTCTTTTCTTGGTAAACTTAATAAAATACACAGGGTAGATCATAAATTCATAAACTTAATGGATCTGTTGAAACACTAGTTTTAAAGAGTATACTTTGTGTAACTACAAAACCAGTCTGTTTAAAAATGGATTGGGACTTTTTTTTTATTGAGGTATAATTGACATATTAGTTTCAGGTGTACAGCATATTGATTCAGTATTTGTATGTTTTGCAATAAGATTACCACAGTAAGTCTAGTTAACATCCATTACCATACATATTTAGCAAAAAAATTTTTTTTCTTGTGGTAAGGACTTCTAAGATCTATTCTCTTAAGCAACTTCCAAATCTGCAATAAAATATTAACAGTAGTCTAATTCTGTACATTACATCCTCATGACTAAGTTATTTTATAACGGGAAGTTGGCCTGCTTTATCCATTTCTCTCTCTCACACTCACACACACAGGCTTCCACCCCTAGCTACCAGTAGTCTGTTCTCTACATCTATGAGCTTGGTGAGGTTTTGTTTTGTTTTGTTTTTTAGATTCCACATGTAAGCAAGATTACATGGTATTTGTCTTTCTCTGTCTGACTTATTTCACTTAACATAATACCTTCAAGGTCCATCCATGTTGTTGCAAATGGCAAGATTTCATTTCTTTTTTTGTGGCAGAATAGTATTCTATTGTATATGTATACCACATTTTTATTTATCCATTGATGGACACTTAGGTTGTTTCCATGATTGAGACTTTAGAAGTGAAAGTTGTTACAGGTAAATTGCTTTCTCCTGTTAATCTTCAGAGCAACTTTTACATATGGGTCCTGAAATAATTATTTGCTTTATTTAATACTAATTGCTACTTTATGGGGGAGACTGTAGTAAACGTTTTACATCAACAGGCCAACCAGGTAATCTAGAGGTTTAAGTAATGAATGTGAGAAGGCGTAACTTTATAATTTTCTATCTTGACACATAATAATAGTTAATACTTTGAAGATACTAGCTTTCCTAGGAGTTTGCATCATCTCATTTGACTGATTTTAAATCTCCCTTTTGTTAAGATAACAATTAATTTAGTAGTTAATTTTTATTGACTTGTTTCCCGTCTTATTTTAAAGCTAAAGATAGTTTGTGGCTGCTCACCTTCAATGAGAAATGATAGAAAGTCAGAAGCTCTCCCAGAAATGAGAGAAAGTTCTTTTTTTTAAAGATTTTATTTATTTATTTGAGAGAGCGAGAATGAGAGAGAGAGAGAGAGAGCACATGAGAGGGGGAAGGGTCAGAGGGAGAAGCAGACTCCCTGCTGAGCAGGGAGCCCGATGTGGGACTCGATCCTGGGACTCCAGGATCATGACCTGAGCCGAAGGCAGTCGCTTAACCGACTGAGCCACCCAGGCACCTGAGAGAAAGTTCTTTAGAAAATAACTTCTGAATGTTTATATAATCTTGATGTTGTTTTTATTTTTCTCATTTATTTGAAAAGAAGAAAAAAAAGATGGTGACTTAACATTTAAATAGAAATACTAGGAAATATCTGACTTTGTAGAGACAAAATAAACCAATAAATTATTGTTCTTTGTCATTTATGCAGGAAACTAAATACCCTTTCTCTGTATAACTAAACAAAGAGTAACTTATGAATGCTTTATTGAAAAATACACTTATTTTCATATAAAATTACAGTAGCAGTATCTTGAGAGGTGTTATAAATATTTTTGCACCACTATTCTAACTGAACAGCATAAGTTCTGTGTTTCTTTCAGAGCAATATGAAGTTACCCAGTACTCGGTTTATACTGATTCAATTTACAATTGAATTTTCTCCCTAATAAGATTATTCATTGAACTTTAAAACTGCTGGAACAATAGTGATTAATAAAGGTATATATAGATAATTTAAAAAAAATACTAGGAAAAAAAGAAATATTAGGTGTAGGGTCAGAATGGCTAAAATTAACAACTCAGAAAACAGTAGATGTTGGCGAGGATGTGGAGAAAGGGGAACCATCTTACACTGTTGGTGGGAATGCAAACTGGTGCAGCCACTCTGGAAAATATTGTGGAGGTTCCTCAAAAAGTAAAAACAGAACTACCCTATGACCCAGCAATTATACTACTGTTTATCCAAAGGATTCAAAAATAGTGATTCGAAGGGGCACATGCACCCCAGTGTAAATTTATAGCAGCGGTGTCCACAATAGCCAAACTATGGAAAGTGCCCAGATGCCCATCAACAGATGAATGGATAAAGAAAATGTGGTATACATACAATGGAATATTATTCAGCCATCAAAAAGAGTGAAATCTTGCCATTTGTAATGATGTGGATGGAACTAGAGGGTATCTTGATAAATGAAATAATCAGAGAAAGACAAATACCATATGATTTCACTCGTATGGTGGAATTTAAGAAGCAAAACAGATGAACATAGGGGAAGGCAAGGAAAAATAAAATAATGTAAAAACAGAGGAGGCAAATTATAAGAGACTCTTGACTATAGGGAACAAACAGGGTTGCTGGTGGAGAGGTGAGTGT
The DNA here is from genome assembly GCF_037043125.1 of Eumetopias jubatus. Taxonomy (NCBI): domain Eukaryota; kingdom Metazoa; phylum Chordata; class Mammalia; order Carnivora; family Otariidae; genus Eumetopias; species Eumetopias jubatus. The sequence continues at coordinate 19,818,242 of NW_028274809.1, forward strand.
GAGGGGATGGGGTAATTGGACATTAAGGAGGGCACTTGATGTAATGAGCACTGGGTGTTATATGCAACTGATGAATCACTAAATTCTACCCCCAAAACTAATAATACACTGTATGTTAACTAAATAGAATTTAAGTAAGAAATTTAAAAATATAAAATAAAATAATTTTCAAAAAAAGAAATACTACGTGTAGTGACAGTGTCTATAGTGTGATCCACGTATGTCTGGAAGAAAATACACCAAAAATACTTACTGTAATTATCTCTGAGTGATGGATTTTGAATGAATTTATTTTGTTATTTTTATGTATTTTCTAAATCCTATACTTAACACTATAATCAATAAAATGTATCCCTAGAAAATTAGGCTTGCCAGTGAATTCATATATTGGCTATTGATTGTTAACTCAAAATATCAAAGAAAGGAAACATTTTAGAAATAAACTCACCTTAAACTCTTAAGATTGCTGTATTCTCAGGCATTCTGGTTTCCTCTAAAAGTGACTCTCTTTTTCAGGATTCAAAATCATGTAGAATAGAGCCTGATAAGTCTGAATTGGAAAACTCCGGATTTGACGGAATGAGCGAAGAAGAGCTTCTAGCAGCTGTTTTAGAGATGAGTAAGAGAGAAGCTTCACCAACTCTGAGTCATGAAGATGATGATAAACCAACCAGCAGCCCAGATACCGGATTTGCAGAAGATGATATTCAAGAAATGCCTGAAAATCAAGACACTGTGGAGACTGAGAAGCCCAAAACAGTCACAGAGACCGGTAGGTTTAATGAAAATAAACATCTGTTAAGGCACAACTGTGTTCTAAAGCCTTATAGGGACAAGTGGCTTGTAAATAATGGAAGGTGAAATGGATCTGTGTAATAGGGCTAATCATATTTTCATGCCTTTTTTAAAAAAAAAAAGTTTAAAAAATGAGAAGTTATATATTGCGAGTAGTATCCAGAGACTGATGGTAAAGTATGCCATATCCCTTTAAGTGTACATCAAAAGAAAAGTAAGAATTCTTTTTTTTTTTTTTAAAGATTTTATTTATTTATTTGACAGAGAGCTAGTGAGAGCAGGAACACAAGCTGGGGGAGTGGGAGAGGGAGAAGCAGCTTCCCGCTGAGCAGGGAGCCCGACGCGGGGCTCGATCCCAGGACCCTGGGATCATGACCTGAGTCGAAGGCAGACACTTAACGACTGAGCCCCCCAGGCGCCCCAAAAGTTAGAATTCTTTTGTGCATTTAAGTAAATGTGTCATTTTTTTGGTCCCTTTTTTTTTTTTTTACCACGGCTCTCTCAGAAATTTGTATAATTCTTTCCTCATTTTTCTGTATCTGAATTTGTACCAAGTTTTAGTGTATGAATAATTCAAGTTCTCTTTCCTTTGGATTCATCCCTTTATAATGGTAGAAAGACACCTGAACTAAGTGGTCAGGTTTTAAGCCTCTCATCTTGGCTGTCCCACTGACTAGCTATGAATTTTTTTTAAAGATTTATTCATTTAGAGAGCAAAAGAGCGAGGAGAGTAGAGGGGAGGAAGAGGGACAAGCAGACTGGGTTGAGCCCGGAGCCCAACGCAGGGCTCGATCTCATGGCCCTGACATCACAACCTGAGCCGAAATCAAGAGTTGTACGCCTAACCAACTGAGCCGCCCAGCTGCTCCATAGCTATAAATTTTCTAAATAGGCGGTTTAACCTTTTTGGTACTCCATTTTCTTATCTCTGTATAGGAATACACCAGGCATACTTCAGAAGGTTGTGAGTAGAATGTTAGGTCATATAGTGTAAAGTGCTATACAGATCAAAATTTACTTTGTGGTAATTATTCATATTTTGTTATTTTTCAATCCATCAGTGGGAACAACAGCAGAGCCTCCTTGCCTTGCACTGTGGGTATTTTAAGAATTTTAGGTAGAAAACTTTTACTACCTCTTCCTGTAACCAACTCTTAATTTTTTTCTCCAGATATCCCTAATATGTATATTTATCTGTCTGTGTAGCTGATGTGTTTCAGTACATCAAGCCTAGAATTTTGGAGATGAAGAGAATAATAGTAAATCACAATTATTTTCTGTATTCTGGGGGTTAAGCCTCATCAATTGTGAATTACTTTATGTGCAAATGAAGGTAAGAATTAGTATACCCTCAGTCTAATTGGATACAAAAAACTGATGGTTTTTGGATAGGGTGCTCCTTCCCCCCCCTCCCTTCTTGATGCAAGTATCCTCAGGAAATCCCTTTCTCTTATTAAATTTACAGTCACTGCCCTTAGATATCATTGGTTAATATTAGTGCTTTTGGCTTTTGCCAATAATTCCTGCTTTCAGCTCTTCCTTTCACATCTTTGCTCAGTCCTACATCTCCCTAAAATTAACAAAGGAAGTTATTCTTATGTACAATTAGTTCTAGATTCTCTACATCAGTTGGGGAGAACACTGAGTTATCAAAAGCATTAACAGCCACAGTGGTTTACAACCATATAGCAGCTTTGGGGAGAGCAGACTTATTAGTAAGTACTTTATAGCCTTTTTAAATAAAATCCTCTATTCTCTAGCTACTATCTTCCCCAATCGGATGCAAGCCTTTTTTGTGTTTGTTTCTTTAATGTAACTGTTGCATTCACCTTCTTACTGTAACTGAAACCCAAAGACATTGCTTCTGCTGCAACATTTCTTTTTTACAGAAACTATGGAGCAAGTACAAAACTAGAGAGATGTGTGTAATGAATCTTCCCCCTTGTGCCCATTATCAACAATAATTATCAAAAAAAGACAGTCTTGTTTCATATATATCCCATCTTCCTTCTCCACCCCATCCCCTAGATTATTTAGAAGTAAATCCCAGATATTAGATAATTTCATCAGTAAAGATTTCAGTACCTTTAAAAGAATTCTGTTTTAAAAAACATAGCCTCAATCCCACTATCATACTTTTAAAAATTAATAAAACTAAGGAATGATCAAACATGATCAAAGTCTACCATAAATCTTCTATTTTGAAAATGTTCAAATCCAGAGAGAAATGAAATAGATTCATTATTTAACAGTTTGTCACATTTGCTTTCTCCCCTCACTGTGTGTCTGTGTAGATAGTTGTATAGCAGTTACCCAAAATTCGTATCTTAAAACATTTTAACATCTTACAACTCTGTGGACTGACTGGTTGTAACTAGGTTGTAACATCCAAGATGGCTCACCTAGGCACCTTGGTGATGTTGGCTAGACAGGGCCACTGGGGTGGCTGGGTGTCCTCTCCATTCTTTCCTTCCCCTCCCCTCTCCACAATCTCAGGGCCTCTCCCTCTCCATGTGCTCTTTCCAGCAAGGTAGTCAGCTTCTGACATGACAGCTCAGGGCTCCCAGAGCACAAAAGGGGAAGAAACTGCCACGCCTCCTTAATGTAATGTTTAGCCTCAGAATTAGCACAGAATCAATTCCACCACATTTTGTTGCTTAAAGAGCACTCACAGTGAGAATCTACCTAGATTCATTCTGGGGGGTGACTACACAGGAATACAAATACTGACAGTAAGTAAGAATACTGCGTAGTTCATTGGGGGCCATCTTTGCAGACTCCACACATGCACGCATGCACTTTTCTTTTTTACAGCAACTGTTTGAAATTGCAGGTATCATGATATTTCACCCTAAAACACTTCAGGCTGAATCTCCAAATATATGGAAATTTTCCTACGTAACAGTAATCACCCCTAACAATTTTAACAGTATTTCCATATATAATTCTAGTGTAAAGTCCTTTTTTTTTTTTTTTTAAACCTAGAACCCAAAGTTTACCCACTGCATTTAGTTGTTAGGTCCCTTTAGTATTTAGTCAAGGCCAATTTTTCTTTGAAAAGCTCCCATTATGGATTGCCCTACTGTTCTTTAAGTATAAGTTGTTTTTTCCCATACCCTAATACTTAAGAGCCTGGAGATGGGATAGGTTTTCTCCTTGTTACCCAGTCCCATTTCCAACCCTTTTGTCTCCTTTTATCCTGCAAAAATCCCAGCTTCTTGAAGTATAAGACATCAAACTTTGCCTCCTTTTATCTCTTCCTATAGCTGTCTTTTACCTTTCATTCTCTCTCATTAACATTCTTAGGGTCTTCAGCATCTTCATAAATGATCCTTTCAACAGCCTGGTTTCTCAGTTCCTGATCTTCATTCTAAAGATCTTTTTTCCTACCCCATCTTTCCCCCCCCCCAAAGATTTTATTTATTCATTCGAGACACAGAGATAGAGAGCGAGAGCACGAGCAGGGGGAGAGGCAGATGAAGAAGCAGGCTCCCCGCTGAGCCAGGAGCCGGACGTGGGGGGGCTCTATCCCAGGACCCTGGGATCATGACCCAAGCTGAAGGCAGATGCTTAACCATCTGAGCCACCCAGGCACCCCCTTACCGCATCTTGATCACTGACAGAGGTCCTATCCTAGATCAGTGGTTCTCAAAGTAGGTCCCTAGATCATCAGTATCATCCGGGAACTTGCTGGAAATGCCGTTTGTGGCCCCACCCCAGACTTACTGAATAAGAAACTCTGGATATAGGAGTCAGCATTCTGTTTTGACTCCAAGTAATTCTGATACATGCTCAAGTTTGAGAACTACTTCTCTTGACTTTGTCTTCATCAGTAACTGTACCACCTTTGAAATCTTGATTTCATATATCCTTCACTCCTTCCAACTTACTTAGTGTTATATGTTCTGTTTTCAGTGATTACTTGATCTCATTAAGATTTCCAGTCCTGGGGTGCCTGGGTGGCTCAGTCAGTTGAGTGTACAACTCTTGATCTTGGCTAGGTCTTGATCTCAGGGTTGTGAGTTCAAGCCCCATGTTGGTTGGGCTCCATGCTGGGTGTGGAGCCTAGTTAAAAAAAAAAAAAAAGATTTCCAGTCCTTTGACTTCTTATTTGCTGTTCATCACCTCTCTCTTGTCATCACTTTCCCAGCCTGTAGGCCGGATCTTCGTACTCTCCTTTCCTTCCTCTTTTCTTTTGTCGCAGTCACCTGACACAACCCTGGCTCCCAGCTTAACTAGATTCATATTCCATACCTACCCCCAAGCAGCTGAAGATTACTGGAGAAGGTCACAAGTTTGTGCGGACTAGACTTCCCTCTCATTCATGACTACACTCTTAAGTGGGCCCTAAATGTGACTAGTCGGTTCTACTTCCTTAGTAAATTTCTTTTCTCATTCTCCATGATCTCTTCCTCAAATCTCCATTTCTCTTTCCGCACACACTCTAGGTTTATAGCCAAGCTGTGGACTTTTCAAAGAAGATAGATGTAGTCAGATGAAAACTCTGCCTTCACTTTTGTTATGGAGGAAACTATTCCTGCTCTTATTTAAGGCCAGTCCCTCTATTCATATTCAGAATTTGATCCACTGTGTGTGCCTTTAAAGACCTTTTCCTTTTTTTTTTTTTTTTAAAGATTTTACTTATTTATTTGACAGAGATATAGCAAGAGAGGGAACACAAGCAGGGGGAGTGGGAGAGGGGGCTTGTGTTCCTGCTCTCGCTCGCTCTCTCGCTCTGTCAAATAAATAAATCTTAAAAAAAAAACAAAAAACAAAAACTTATTTGGCTTGCCATTACACTTCATCCAAGCCTCTTACCATGAACTTTCTCCACTCTCCCCCTCTTTCACTCTACTTAGCCATAGTGGCTTTGTTTCTCTCTGTCCCTCAAAATATGCTAAGTTCATTCTCATCTCAGAGCCTTTGCACTTAAGCTCTTTGAGGACAAGGGCCATCTTGCTTTAATTATCACTGTATCTTCACCTTCTACAACAGTGCCCAGTGCATAGTAGATTCTCAGTAAATATTTGGGGCCCAACAGAGTGTCTCATGAATCAACTCAGGAGGGTCAGGAAGACTGGCCAAGTAAGGTTTCATGTCTCCAGACATTTGCCAGAGGGAAGAGTGTATGCAAAGGCTGAGAAAGGCTGGCAAGTTAGTGGGCAGCAAAAAAAAAGTTGAGAATGATCTGCATTGCTGGAGCATAGTGTTGAGGAAGAAAAGCAAAAGAGAGACATGCATTCTCTAGTTTTTACATGGCTTGAAGCCATGTTTAGAAGTTTGGACTTCTTTTTCAAAGGCATTAGGAAGTTATTGCCTATTTTTAAGCAAACAAGTATTTGATAAAGATTTATATTTGTAAAAGATGATTCTGGCTGCATTGTAGCACATAAATTACAGAACCCAAAGTAATCCTGTGAAACCTGTTAGGAAGTTGCTGCAGTTGTCTAGACCAAAAGCTAGTGGTGCCTTAAGCCAAGGTTTTGGCATTTGAAAGAAAAGTTGATGGATTTAAGAGATAGTTAGGAAATAATGACTTATCTGATAGGAGGGGACAAGTAAAAAATGACACCAGCTTTCTGTCTTTAAAAAAAGACTGTGTATGGTGATCCCATTCATTGAAATAAAGACTGTAGGAAAGGAGGTTTCATTTGGGATAGGGGAAGAGTCAGATAATCTGTAGTCAATGTAAGAATGTTGAGTTTTAACACATGGTTTTCCTTCTATCCATTGTTCAGGTTCCTTAAAAGTGTGTTGTTATTCCATGGTTATATTTGTTCCCATAGATCTTAAGTAATGTTTGTATCCATCTGATAATCTTGTCCTGAAGATAAATCTGTCTTGATTATCTCAAAGTAAACTTCCTTGGGGTGCTGAGTGGCTCAGTCGGTTAAGTGTCTGCCTTCAGGCTCACGTCATGATCCTGGAGTCCCGAGATCAAGCCCCACGTCGGGCTCCCAGCTCAGCGGGGAGTCTGCTTCTCCCTTTGCCCCTGCCCCCTGCTTGTGTTCTCTCACTTGTGTGCTTTCTCTCTCTTTATCAAATAAATAAAATCTTAAAAAAGTAAACTTTCTTGATTTGTTTTCTATCACATGGATTAATTGATAGTGTAATTTTAGGATTGTGTGGAGCACATTGATACATGGAATGCTGAAAATTATTGGTTAAGAAAAATTGTACCTCTCTCACTTTTTTTTAATTGAGTATATTTTGGTAATAAAAGTAATATTTAACTTAGGCCCTAAAATAGCAGCCTTAACTCCCAAATCTTTCTTCCACTTGAAATGTTCAACATCAGCTAACTTTGAATGCCTCAGTCTCAGATTTCCAGAAATAATCTGATTGGTTGACTGAAATATCCATTCCTGGTGCAGTAAGCTAAGGCCAGAGGGACAGGCAGAGTCAGATAGACCTCAGAGCTGCCCCTTACAGACTGTGGAAATGACTGTTTCTCCAAGAACGGAGGAAAGGAAGAAATTACGGACATCTTTTATATAATTTTTTAAAATTGGGATCATATTTCTCTTGCCCTTAATATACCTGAGGGTTTTTCTCTTTTAATGAATATTCAGAGTTAGTTTTTAAAGGTAAATATTCATTTGACAATTTAATACAATTAAAAAACAATCAACAACTTACTGACTTAGAGTCTAAAATCAAGATGCTGTAAACTTCAGGGACACCTGGGTGGCTCAGTCGATTAGGTGTCTGCCTTTGGCTCAGGTCATAATCCCAGGACCCCGGGATTGAGTCCCCTGTTGGGCTCTTTGCTCAGTGGGGAGCCTACTTCTCCCTCTGCCTCGGCCTGCAGCCCCCCTGCTTGTGCTCCCTCTCTCTCTCTCTCTCTCTCTCTCTCTCTCTCTCTCTCTCTCTGACAAATAAATAAAACCTTAAAAAAAAAAAAAAAGGGCGCCTGGGTGGCTCAGTCGTTGAGCGTCTGCCTTCGGCTCAGGTCATGATCCCAGAGTCCTGGGATCGAGCTCCACATCAGGCTCCCTGCTCCGCGGAAGCCTGCTTCTCCCTCTCCCACTCCCCCTGCTTGTGTTCCCTCTCTCATTGTGTCTCTCTTTGTCAAATAAATAAAATCTTTAAACAAAAATAAATTAAAAATAAAAAGATGCTGTAAACTTCAGAGTTTATAGTCTGGGCTATAGAAAAGTATCATTTAAGTAGTTAAAATGCAGTAATAGGGCAAGTAAAGCGCATATACTGATTTTACTTGCTTACCTTTATTTACTTCTTTATTTTAGAGTGCAAATGGGGGGAGAGGGAGAGAAAGAATCCTAGGCAGGCTCCCCGCCCAGTGTTGATCCCAACATGGGGCTTAATCTCCAGACTTTGAGATCATGACCTGAGCCGAAATCAAGAGTCCAATGTTTGACTGAGCCACCCAGGCACCCTAAGCATATCCTGATTTTAAAGCAATCCATATAAAATCTGTAAAGGTAATTCTTGTTGACCAATTAAATTCTTCTTATGAGAATTTCCTTGTTAAGATGAGAATTTTTGCTTTTGTAAAGTGAGAAAGAGAAAGCTCTTATCCACCCACTCTTATCTGTATTAAAATTATAATGAAATGTTGTTCTAACAGAACAAAATCTGTTTTACCAGAACAAAATCATGACCATGTTGTTTATCCTAGCTAGCTGTGATCTAGAGATTGAGAAGGAACGGGAAGAAATGAAAGATTAATTTTTTTTCTTATCTCCTTGGATGAATGTTTTAAACATATATATTGTCTTTTGTTTGTGCAGTACATGAGGTGTTTATTATATATTTCATGTAGCTCTTTTGCTTTAGAATATGTACAAGGGTTATTTGATCATTAATGTGAAAATATACACTCATTTGATGTACAGTTTAATAATGGAAAAACCTCAATATTAAGATAATCATTCTAGCCTAATTCTTATTTCATTTACTCTATTCCTAGTACTTGGTCATGTGACATTATCACTGGCTGTGAATATGGCTATTCATTCTTCTCCATCCTTAACGATAATGCTTCTGATGATTGGTTAAGTTTCAGAACCATTTCGGTAGATCAGTGATTCTCAACCAAGGACAGTTTCGTCCCCCAGGGGACATTTGACAATATCTGTCCTTTTTGGTTGTTGCTGCTGGGGGAGAGGGGTGCTACTGGCATCTAGTGGGTAGAGGCCAAGGATGTTGCTAAACATTCTGCAGTGCATAAGACAGCCCCCTCAAACAGCAAAAAATGATCCCACCCAGAATGTCAGTAGTGCTGAGATCGAGAAACCATGATCTAAATGTAGTAAAATGAAATTGTATGTCCCAAGCAAATTATGTATGAGGCTCAGGTAAATTACTCTCTCTGAACAGTAGATGTCACTCTAATCCAGAGATTTCAGTTTATTAGAGCAGCTTTCCCAGTTATGTCCTGTTCTGCTTCCTCAGAGTCTGCCGGTTTTACTGAGATAACTAAAGACTGTGATGAGAATAAAGAAAACAAAACTCCAGAAGGGTCTCAAGGAGAGGTCGATTGGCTCCAGCAGTATGATATGGAGCGTGAAAGGGAAGAGCAAGAGCTTCAGCAGGCATTGGCTCAGAGCCTTCAAGAGCAAGTAAGAGATAATTATATTGCTATTTTCTCCATATCTATCTTTCCCAGTAATAACAACAGCTAACATGTGTTAAGCACTTACTGTGTGTCAGGCATCATTCCAGGTAATTTACATACAGTAAACCATTGATACATCAAAACAAACAAACTTTGGAGCTTTGCCTTGGGTTTGAAATAGAAACAGTGATAGTCTTTTTTTCTTTTTGGGTTTGTTTTTTTTTTAAATCCAGATACAACAAAATGTATTGTTGATTACTTCCCATTACTATAATTCATTGCATGCTAAAGAAAGGTGGGTTATTAGAGATCATCCCCAGTCCAAGTTGGTTTTGCAAGCTATAGAAACAGCCAGCATACCACCATGATTTTATCACTAATATTTTAAGGCATTGTATTTGTTCTGGTCACTTTCTCACAATATGAATCCTTTCCTATGAATTATTTGAACATAAAATTCTCAGGAATATTATCTGAATAGTATTTGAAATTTCAGATTTCAGCCATTGACTAACATTTATCTGGTTCTGCTCTTTTCTTATCTATTTTTTTTAAGATATTATTTTTAAGTAGTCTCTACACCCAGCATGGGGCCCAAACTCACAACCCTGAGATCAAGAGGCTCATGCTCCACCAACTGAGCCAGCCATGCGCCCCATATAATAATCTGTTCTTAAATTTTTAGTTCATCATGCTTATATTTGCCAGAGCTGGTTGATTGCATCATCGCAGTTCCCTGAGGTATCTGACTAAAAGGTGATGTCTTCATGGTTGTCTAATCCAATGCAATCCGAGTCATGCTAGTAATAAAAATTTACTAAAACTCCCTAGAATAAACACACAGTTTTCGTGTTTACAAATAATCAAATTAAGAAATCTATTTTTATCTTAGGGCTCCTGGCTGGCTCAGTTGGTGGAACATGCGACTCTTGATCTCAGAGTTGTGAGTTGGAGCCCCATGTTGGGTGTAAAGATTATTTAAAAATAAAAACTTAAAAAAAATCTAATTTGTCTAGAACAGAGGGGTTCAACTTTAACTACACATTAATATCATCTGGGGAGCTTTAAAAAATATTGATGCTTGGGTTGTTCTTCCCCTCAGGAATTCTGATAGAATTGATTCTAGTGTATGGTCTGGGCATCTGGATTTCTTTCCTTTTTTCTGTCTCTTTCTCCCTCCTCCCCTCTCTTCCTTCCTTCTTCCTTCCTCCCTCTCTCTCTCCCTCTCTTCTCTCCCTCCTTACTTGGCTTCCTTCATTTTTTAAAACTTCCCACAGTTATTCTAGTGTTCAGTCAAGGTTGAGAACTGCTTTAAAATGATTTCCGAAGCAGCTGTTCTGTATCCTTTTATTTACAAGAAGTACCTCCCTAGCCTCCTGGCCATCAAGATGCATTCATGTCACCCATTTTACAAATAATGGATAGTAATCATTTGTTTTAGAAAATTTATTCTTAATCTAAAAGACCAACGTCTGATTTCTTAATAGTTCCTTATAGTGCAGAAAAAGAAAAAATTCAGTACCCCTCTTTTTCATATACAAAAGACGAATATCCTATTTCTTGTCAGTTGACCCAGTTAAAACTACCTGATAAACCTATTTTCACATCTGAGAAATATAAGATGAACTTTCATTAGTTTGGTATACCTGCATCATTCTATTAATAGCTAAAAGACTCTTTTACCATCTGGGTTTCCTCAGAGGCTTTATAGCTGGGATAAGCTTAAGTAATCATATTTCCTCTTAGAGAATATCTGTTTCTTTCTTGAATACAGTGTTATTGCTCCCAGGACTTAAAGGCAGAATAGCTCATTCTGAGCTTCTTATATACTTTAGTGATCTTAAAAACAAGTGTAGACTTGAGAAAAGTATAAACAGTTCTGCTTAAATTACGTTTTTTCTTCATTTATGCATGAAGTTTGTAAATTGTATTTTCTCTGCAGATGAGAGGGAAAAATTTTTTACAGTCAACATTTCCATATTTCTACAATTAATCATCCAGTTGAGACATGTTCAGAGGTACTTGTTTTTCTAGGAGAACCTCAGATGTATTAGAGAAATAACAGTGAACAGTCAACGAATTCATTTCGTATTCATGTATCTAGTATGTGTCTTGGGTTTTTTTGTTGTGTTTTTTAGCAAGAACAAAACAGAAGTGTTTGAATAATGATCTTGTGGAAAGAATTGTTTTATCTTGCTGTCACAGACTTTAGGGTCAGTGATATGCTAGAGCCAGCTCACCATCAGCTCAGGTGTACGTACCTCTTCCCAACTCTGCACTCAGCATCACGTTGGTAGCTTAAAATTGGCCATGGTAGGAGTGTTTATACCATGAAAATTGGCAAAGGCTGTAAATTAGAGGAAAGAAAACAGAGCAGTTTGCTAAGTAGATTCTGCTATGTGCCAGGTATTTCATACATAGAAGGAAAAGGGGAATTAAATCATAATGTCATAGTGAATGGCTTTTGGTTAGCAAGCCAAGTGTCACTGACTAGAGGAGATAGCATGTAAGCCTTTTTAACCCCCAAGGTTGGGTTTTAGAGGGCAGCATTGAAAAAAGCAAAGAATTTCTCCACATCCCTCAAAAGGTCGTATTCCAAACATAAGATTATGGAAAACATTATTAGCAAATACTTCCAGAGCACCTGATTTTGTAGTCCTTAAATAAGTTTATTCAATACCTTTTTAAATACCTTAGTTGTGTTCTTATCCCTTTAGGAAGCTTGGGAACAGAAAGAAGATGATGACCTCAAAAGAGCAACAGAGTTAAGTCTTCAAGGTGTGGAGATTATTTTAATTACATTGTTTTAATGGAGAAATGAATCACACACAGAAAAGCATGTGAAGTATTATTTTTAATGATTTAATTTTTTTAAGTTTTGGGGGGTCATAGAAGCAATATCATCTCAAATATCTGAGGATATTAAATATAGTTCATTTGTTTGCTTATTTGAAGTTTTCTTCTCCCTGAATACAGATTGTTTCCTCTAGCTGCTCTGTCCTGTCTTGTTATTATGCTCTTTATATATATTTTTAAAGATTTTATTTATTCGAGACAGAGAGATACAGAGAGCATGAGCAGGGGGAGAGGCAGAGGGAGAGGGAGAAGCAGACTCCCCCCGCTGAGCAGGGCGCTCAACATGGGGCTTGATCCCAGGACCCTGGGTATCATTATCTGAGCCTACGGCAGACACTTAGCCATATGAGCCACCCAGGCACCCCATGCTCTTTATATTTCTTATTAGAGACTTTCCTCAGGTACGTAGTAATCCATGGCTGTGGTTCATGATGAAGAAGAGGAGACTAAAGGTTGATTGGAAGCCCTGAGCATATGAATAGCTAGGGCTTGTCAACTGTGAGTTTTACTGGGTGGGACTGTTTTGGGGATGAAGTTAATGTTATTTAGGCCTTTTTCTTGGGCTGGTCAGGTTCCTAAAAAAGAGTTTTCTGATCTCTTGCCTTTGCCTAAAGGTAAAAGATGTGGCTGCCAAAGTTCTGGGAGCCAAGTATAGGAATAGGGCTGGCAGTTATATTCATCCTTCACTATGCAAACTGTGGCCTACTCCTCTCTCTTCAGTATGTGCCTGGCATCCCCCAATCCAGAGACTGTTTTACCCTCTCCAGAGGATAAAACTCCAGACTTCTGTCATTGCTCAGCAGCATGAAGTGGGGAGAAAGGGGTCCTGGGAGTCTGTTTCTCAAATACTTTTCATCAAATCCTTATTTTTATCTCCTCCTTAGTCTCCAGTTTCAACGGTACCTGGTACTTCGAAGTTGTATGTCTTTTGAACAAGATTCTGTGATGTAAATTGAATTGGTTCTCAACTTTTCCATTACTGGCTTAGGATCTGGCTTTGGCTTTCCTTGGTCTGCTAAGTCAGTCACCATCTACTTTCCAGCTTCCAGAGTTCTGATGTTCCAGTCTCTTTTTCTGTTCTTCCCACTCTGAGGTGTTCATGTCTTATAAATAACTCTATACTGTGATTTGAGTGGAATTAATTATATTTTAAAGCAAAGAGACACTTAAGTACAAATGATTCTGGGATTCTTTTGTTTGTTTTTTTAAGATTTTATTTATTAGAACATGAGCGGGAAGGGGGGGCAGAGGGACAAGCCGACTCCCCACTGAGCAAGAAGCCCAAAGTGGGACTTGTTCCCAGGACTGTGAGATCATGACCTGAGCTGAAGTCAACCTCTTAACTGACTGAGCCACCCAGCCCCCCACCCCATCCCACCCCCAGGATTCTTTATTTACAGTCATTAGTAAATCTACCAGTGGAAACACTTTATTAAAGAAAAAAGCAATCTTGGATTTAATTGTTAGTGTATTTTAGTGAAACTTAAAGATTAAATTTCCAGGGGCGCCTGGGTGGCTTGGTCAGTTGAGTGTCTGCCTTCCACTCAGGCCTTGATCCCAGGGTCTTAGGATCAGAGCCCCACGTCTCAGGGAGCCTGCTCCTCCCTCCCCCTGCTTGTGTGCATGCTCTCGTTCTCTCTCTCTCTCTCTCTCTCTCTCTCTCTCTCTCCCTCTCTCTCCCTCTCTCCCTCTCTCCCTCTCTCCCTCTCTCCCTCTCCCCCTCCCCCCTCCCCCCTCCCCCCCCTCCCCCAAATAAATAAAATCTTTTTTAAAAAGGTTAAATTTCCATTATATTTATTACATTTCAAAAGATGTAATATTGAAGAACATGAAAGGATACTAATTTTTTTATGGTAGCTTTTCTGTGAGATCATTTGTATTTGCTGGGAGCACCTACAATATATACACCAAATAGTTGAAATCTAACATACAGTTTATATAATGTGAAATTGGGTTATCTGTAAAACCATAATCTTTTTTTCAGTTTTATTCCTTTCTTAGCATTATATCCCTTTCATATAAATATATTTAAGAGAAAAGGGACATTTCTTTTATAGATACCTGGTACCTGAATTGTTACTCCCCGGAGTGGGCTGGATAAAATAAAAGCCTAATAATGTTTTAGGTTTCCTTAGGATGATAAAATACGTACTCCAAGCTGTTTTTTTTTATCTTTCTAATCATATCACTTTGTGTCTATTCTAAGAACTTTTACAACACTTTATATTCTGCAGAGTTTAACAACTCTTTTCTGGATTCGTTGGGTTCCGATGAGGACTCTGGCAATGAGGATGTTTTAGACATGGAGTACACAGAAGCGGAGGCGGAGGAACTAAAAAGAAATGCAGAGGTAGGCTGCTTACTCCCTAAGTAGGACTGCTCAGGCTGCCGGCATCACTCTTCCTGCTGTTTCTCTTCCAAGGCCCCACTGTCAGTATCCCCTGTGGCAGCCATCAGTGCTCTTCACGTTCTCTTTTCCTTTGCTCATTTCTTCTTCTTTTTTTTTTTTTCCCTTAAGATTTTATTTATTTATGGGGTGCCTGGGTAGCTCAGTCGTTAAGCGTCTGCCTTCGGCTCAGGTCATGATCCCAGGGTCCTGGGATCGAGCCCCACATAGGGCTCCTGCTCCATGGGGAGCCTGCTTCTCCCTCTCCCACTCCCCCTGCTTGTGTTCCCTCTCTAGCTGTGTTTCTCTCTGTCAAATAAATAAATAAAACCTTTAAAAAAAAAAAAAAAGATTTATTTTAGAGAGAGAAAGAGCCTGTGAGTGAGGGGAGGGGGAGAGGAAGAGGAGAGAATCCCAAGCAGATTCCTTGCTGTATACAGCGCCTGACGCAGGGCTTGATCCCAGGACCCTGAGATCATGACCTGAGCCAAAACCAAGAATTGGACACCTAACCGACTGAGCCACCCAGGCACCCTGCTCCTCATTTCTTATATACAAGATTCAAAATCAAATGAAACAAAACTAGAAAGATATCCTGACTCCCTCTTATGCATGTTAGGTAGTAACTGAGTAACATGACTCTCAATGTCATATATTAATTCACCTGTAGTTCTGCCAAAACTATATTGTCTTTAAGTGAAATAACAAAACTAGTTGGTTGTTAACTCAGTAAAAACTACTGGATCAATGACATTAAACTAGAACACATTGTAACCTTTTTTTGCCCTTCTTAATTGCTTTTCTTTCCATTTTCCAATTTTTTTGTAATTTTAATTACGTAGAACTCCACTGTCCTAACACAACTGCTGTTAGCATTTTTACATATTTTGTCAGCCCTACCTCCAACTGTGCTTTTAAAACGTCGGAAGTAGTTTTTATTCTGCTTACTTGTTAAAGATTATTTATAAGCATTTTATTTTTAATGGCTGTATGTATATTGCCTCAAATCAACATACTATTTATTTCACTTAATTTTTAACCATGAGTATTTATGTTTCTGTTGTTCCACTGTAATAATGAATACATTGGGAGGCGCTTGGCTGGCTCATTTGGTAGAGTGTGCAACTTTTGATCTCAGGGTTGTAAGTTCGAGCCCCACATTAGGTGTAGAGATTACTTTAAAAAATATACATGTTTAAAAAATACATTGAGGAACTGTGGATGATTGTAATATTTTCTGTGTTTAGGATTTTCTTCTTTCAGTAAATTCCCAGAAGTAAATTACTGCTTCCAAGTTGAGAAACATTTTAATGGTTTCTGGTTTACATATACCTATATTCCTTCCCAAAATTTGTATCTTATAGTGCTGCCTGCAGTGCATGAATGTCACTTTCCAGGTTTTTACAATTTTTCTAACAGTATTTTAATAGCATTTTAAAAAATATTTAAAACATAAAAGTTTATCCATAATCCCTACAGTACCACCGCAGCTGTTTTCATTTTGTTCATTTTGTTTTCCAGTACTTAATCATTAACATACCTGTTTTTATAGAGCTGTAATTATTGTGTGCATTCATGTGGATTTGAAAAACAAGTTTACATGTTGCTGACCCACTGAATAATATTGCATTGAGTTGGTATACCACTAATCATTCAACTATTATTGGGCCTATTGTTCCAACTTTCCATTATTATAGATAATGCTACAGTGAATAATTTTATACATGTACTCTTTTCTTCTTTTGAATGATTTTCCTAGGATAAATTCTTAGTTGGGAGTAGAATTCTTGGGTCAAAAGGTATGAACAATACAACCACTGGATTTTTTTTTTTATTGAGTTTGACTACACACACACTGAAACTCAGCCGTATTAGCTTTGATAATGAATTTAAATTTAGTGTTTTGCTTTTATTCAAATGAAGAGTTAAAAGTCATGCTCACTTCTGTTTTCCAGACAGGAAATCTTCCTCATTCTTATCGACTCATTAGTGTTGTCAGTCACATTGGTAGCACCTCTTCTTCAGGTAAATGGACATTATGATTTCAGCATTTTACAAATGAAGTAGCCAGCATTTACTCCCTATTAGTTTGCTCTGTGCCTAGCTTCATGAGCTATAGGTTGAACGCATTAAGAAAAAGTTTTAAATCTTTCCTTTGATCACACTAAATGTGAATTGTGTTAAAGGTGCAACTTTTTTATTTATTTATAGATGACCCAAATTCCCCTATATATGTGTATGTAAAAAAAAAATATATATATATATATATATATATTTATCCAAAAAGTTGTCCTGGTGTAGTATATTTCTCCCTTAGATTCCTGTACATGTTTTCTGAATGGTTTGTAGAAACATTGTTGGGGATAGGGTAGATGGGGTGGCTGTTTCTCCCTCTCCAAAACTTCCTGTAACCTGAGAAAAATGCACTGTTTTAAAAGCTACAATTTTAAGATTTTATTTATTTTAGGTCATTACATTAGTGATGTGTACGACATTAAGAAGCAGGCATGGTTTACTTACAATGATCTCGAGGTATCTAAAATCCAGGAGGCTTCTGTGCAGAGTGATCGGGACCGGAGTGGTTATATCTTCTTTTATATGCACAAGTAAGAAACTGCCAGGTCTGGAGCTATGGGCTAAACATCTCCCAAACTCTTTTTTTTTTTTTTTTTTTCCCTGTAAGGACAAATTATCCCCATCACTTATTGGTTGACAGTTTTTTATTTTTATTACCTTTGCTTAGGGCTTATATCTTGATATCTTAACTCATGTTAATGACTTACCTCATGGTAGTGTCGAGGTATGGAACTTAAGACTGTTCTGTGACAAAGCTGTCCTATCCTAAACCTTTTTGGTCTTCCAGGTGTATCAGCTAGAAGATCTGAGTTACATGGATGGATGGGAACTACATGGCATTGTTATCAGGGGTAGCCAGTGCCATTGTCCCCCCAGCGTTCTCAGAAATCTGCACTTGGGGTTAAGATAGTGATCAAATGAATGCGCTGCTTGTTTAATAAAATTCAGGCACTAAATGGGATTGTGCAGGCTTTATCAGTACCTTCTACCTGTCCTTTGGCTTTGCTCACTGAATTTCCTGTTTTATTTCTTGTTGTTTTATTTTAAGGGAGATCTTTGATGAGCTGCTGGAAACAGAAAAGAATTCTCAGGCACTTAGCATGGAAGTGGGGAAGACCACTCGTCAGGCCTTGTGAGGAACAAACTCCTGGGTTGGCAGTGTGCACTGCTTATTCCCTCTTACTGCTGCCCACCTCACCTTTCCTCTGCCCAAGGAGAATTTGGAATTCTACTTGATGCGGGAGCAACAAACAGCTCAGGGCCAAACCAAAAGACGAAAATTGCAATTATGTGGAACGCTCCATGCTAATTGTTTTATGGAAACTTTGGTCTCACATCTGTAGCTGATTATCCTCTTTTTCTCCTACAAGAGTGGCACTTCCTTTTGTCTTAGGAATACATGTTGTAAATAATATATATATGTACATACACACACGCACACACATGTATGTGGAATGAATGGAGCCTTAAAGAGTTAGGATGAGCCACCATAGTATTCCTGTTCAAAATTAATAGCACAGAGTTTGGAGAAGAAATGAAGGTATCAAAGAGTCCATTCACTTGAGAGATGTGTAAAGATGTACATATCGGTTGGCATTTAGTTTTTCTGTTCCTTGAGTAGTTTCACTCAAGTCTATAATCTTTCACGTGTGTTTCTTATTAGTAAAGTTCACTGGAAAGCCAGCTCTCCATGTTACACTAATGACAGTTTGTTCTCCTTGCAAGGGAGAGGCATTTCTGCCACCTGACGTGAGGAGCTTTTTTTTTTTTTTTAATTAATTCATGGATTTGTAATGCTTTTGCTGTTTACATGCAGTCCCAAGAAATGGATTGTTGGTGCTTTGGAGTGGGTTATGGTCCCCCGTTTGGTATTCATTAAACACTTTGTATTTTCTTTAAAAGAGATCCCTTCACACAGTATATTCATCTGTATTATTGTAGTGAAGACAGAATCCTTTCTTTTTCTTCTGTATCATTCTTCCATGGAGCAAGCATTACCCTAGTAGATTGCAACCAAAATTTTAAGAGGTAAGAAAATAATATCCCAATTGGGATTCCCCAGCAAGGACACTTGGGGATATGGAAGAGTGCTAGCATCTGTCTCATACATGGAGAGGTCAGGATGAGGATTCTCGCGTTAAAGCTAAAAACTCTGGACCACTAGAAGCCCTACTGCAAGCGGGAAATTAAGTACATGAGCTTAGGATGAAGCTTGAGCATTTAATCATTTGTTGTCTGTCTTTGCCCTTAAAACAGGGTGAGAATTAGAATGAGATTGGTTTAGGTAAACCCAAGAACTAACAAGTAACAAAGGTGCATAATATATTTTATCTTTTTAGGTGCTTTGAGTTGAGGGTAAATGGGAATGCAACATTAAGTGCCACATTAGTCACTCCGCTGGCGTAACCAGCTTGGATATTAAGCAGCTTGTGAAACCATATAAAGAATGAGTTCGAGAGGAGAATTCTATCCACAAAATAACTTTGTAAGCCCGGGAATCATTAGGTTCGCACAGTTAAGTGCAGCAAAATGAAACTTTTTCAATATTTTCTTTCATGTTTTACTTCCTTTTATTATCAGGAAGGAGGGAATTCTTGTTTCAGTTCTGAGGTAGGGACAAAACCACATCAGTTTTTCAAGGGGAGGATACATGTTAAAGTCCATCATCACAGAAGGTGCAACATCTTCTCTAGAAGATTGCCTTAAGAGAGCACCAGGCCCCACACTTGGACATGTTCTGACACAGTAACTTGTTCTAAAATTCTCAGTTTTTAAATTGTAAATGGCCCCAGTGCGTTGGTTAACTCCAGATGAAAAGCTCTGCCTCCTACCATCTACCCATGCACTACCACAGTGAACCTTCCAAAATGGTGCACCGGTCGGTTGTGCATGAATCGTATAGAGCAGAGGAAAATAACTTTTAAAACTGTAGCTTTTGCTGGAAAATAACTGGTTTTTTCCAAAACGAGTGAAGTGGTGATCAAATTCTATAGCTAGTTAGGACTTCTCTTCCGCATGTTTGCATTTGAGAGCTTCGAGAGGTGCTGTTTAAAATGACTGGAAATGTATTGAAGTGAGGGATGCATTAGGGCATTAAAAAAAAATAGAAATGATGCCATAGGCCTGATTGCCCATTGCCCTCATTTGACTTGCTTTTTGTAGCCGGTGTGTTTGTGTGTGGGTGTGTGGTTTAGAAGTACACGTGGCTGAGAAACCTGTTTTGATTTGATCTTCCTTTCTTGGGCTGGACTTGCTAATTGAAAATAGGTTACTGAGGTAGATGAATTATCTTACTGCTGATATGCTTGCAACTTTGGGACTTGAATTTTCCTTGGTAGCTGTGCATTTTTGTGGCCTTGTCAGCCTTCCTCCCTCCCTGTGCTCCTTTATCCCCCCTTTCACTACACTTCTCATTTGGGTTCATGACTACAGATGGAAATTTTAGCTTTGAAGGGGTTTATTGGGTTTTTTTTGAGCTGGTTGTATATATTTAAAAATTATAAGTAGATTATATATATATATATATATATATATATATATATATATTTTTTTTTTTTTTTGCACAGTATGATCAGTTTGCTCAGAATTGTGGGGGGGGGGGTTGAGGCATTTGGTGTGTTGGGGCCAGGAAGGGACAAGTCAGATGGGGACAGAGTGCTTCAGTCCCAGGCAGCGTACACAGTCACCTTTCTACTGAAAATACCAAATGTGGTTCCATTACTTTAAATGATGTTGAATTGGTACTTGACAGCACTTAGTTCTGCAGACAGCTGATCTTAATTGAAATTTTTTGGAAGAGAAAACTAAAATTCAAACTTTCTGATTCTTACCACCTAGTATTATGGAGAATTGGAAGTTGCATGTAGCCAGATAGCTGCTGCCCCTTTAGTAGCCATGACTCTAATTTAGGCCTATGAGATAGACTCTGTTTTGTGGGGAATGTATTTATAGTGTGTGCACACTCATGAGTTTTGTGTCAGCAGGATAGAGCAAGAAGCAGCAAGGCCATGAATTGTTCTTCTATTTACATTTTGATTCCAAAAGCTGTTTGTTTACTTGCCATGGTCTCTCAGTTTCAGGCCTAACTTAATGGCTCAGTAACATTTGTAACAAATGTAAATGTGTTTACATTTTTAAAAGTATACAGAGATACTTACAAATCAGCTGATTAACTCTGGGAGGCAAATAGTAGACTATACATTTCTTTACTTCTTGTTCAAGTGTAGAATTCTTCCAAAAGAGAAACTTTAAGAATTAAAACCTCACCAAGTGAATTCATGACTTGACTTACTCTTCCATACTGCAGTTACCATTATGTAACTATAGAAACAAGGTTCTACATGTATACAGCTACGGATAGACTTGTATAATGAAAATTATTTGGAAACATCTAAATTGAAGAGATTTTTGACAGTGTCTATATAGTTGAGTGTTATGAGTATAGAGAGAGCTTGGGGGTGATGTTTGGAACCATACAGAAAAAAAGTAGTTTGTAAACTCATTCGTAATCTGAAAAGAGTTTATACTAAAACAAATAAAAATATTACTCTTCTTTCTTTGTCCTCTGAAATGACTGCAGTGGATGCACTTAGTCATCCAAACTTTTTTTTTTGGTTCTTTGCTTTAATTGGCACCCCCTCCCCTGTGCCCCCATAGGCAGTCTTTTGTTTTAAATCAGGGAAACAGAGCTAGATCTCCCAAGTACATTTGGATCTTGTATATATATATATGGAGATTTTTAGACACATCAACAACCCAGTACCAGACGCAAGTCCCATGAGTGTCCCCCAAAAACAGGCGTGTGCTTTGCCTTCTCCCCATCTTGCTTTACCACTGAGTGATGCTCTCTTTAAGTGTGTACAAAAACTAAGGGGCTTCTGCCATCTGATGTCTTTTGAATGCAGTACTTCAAAGTCCTAATTTTGTCTCTATTGGTATGTCTTAATAACATCTGAAAAACATATTTTATTGGAAAACTACAGTTCGGTAGGCCTTGAGAGTTTTGTGACCGTTCTTTTGCTGTGTGTCACCACAGTCACTGACTCCTTTATGGCATGCTTTGATTACTAGACTTCAGGCAGTCTTTTCCGTTGTATCATATTTATACACAGTAAATTTTTCTTTCCATGTGTGCTATATGTCTGAGGTTTTGAAGTTTTTAATAAAAAGTGTGCCAGTATAAGTATAAGCAGTTGATTTTAGTAACATTGGACTTTTCTTAAAGTACATTAAGAGGTTCAAAGCATAGGCATGTTGGCTGGTGAAACCATAGAGGGGTTGAGGTTCTGGATCAAGACCCAAGTTCGGCAGGTCACATGCCAAAACAAGAGCAATCAACTGACCTGGCCTGTTTCCAGAACAGAGCAGATGCGGGGGGTGAGACCACACACCTCTCCCCAGTTCCCCTCCCTCTCTCAGCTTGTCCTTGCATCCCAATTCCTCTGGCCTGTTGTCAGTGTGGTTGACTTAATGCTATGGAGAGGAAAACGGAAGGAAGGGTCCTACACTTTGCCTGATTGAGCCACTACCAGATTTGCTGGCAGCTTTGGCCACGTTATTTGTGAGGTGATTTTCTTTCTTTGTGTTCAGAGTGACTTGATTCTGATTCTTTATGTTGTTTCGTATGGAGCGGCACTTTATCTGTGTTTTAGCAGAACTGTTCCTCTGTATCCTTTACGGTTTTTCCTTGTTTTTGTTTCCTTTTTAAATTATGCATAGAGTTTTTTGTGTGTGTGAAATTAAAGCCTTTATTAACCTTGCGTTGGTTTGACTGTCATTTCTGGAAAAGACTTATCCTTACAGACACTTAACAACCATTTGTTGAGGTTGTGAAATCACTTTCTGTTCCCTTCTGACTTGGATTTCAATGCAGCACCATTACACCTTAAAGGAGATGGAAGGGCAAACCAACAAATGGCTGGAGGCAGCACCGAGTTCTCGTTTTCACTGGAGGAGCCCGGGAAGCTTGGCAGAGGTTCTGGATAACACTTTGTAAACTCGGCATTGGCCTTAGCTAAGCTCTTCCTTTGCCTTATTATTACCAGATAGGGGTGAAAATGACCTCTGTTCTAGACCCAGTGGGTATGCTGCTCTCACTGGGGACAGGTTAGTGTTGTGAAACTTCCTAACGGGGCCCTTCCCCAGGCCATTCAACTCTTGCAAAGGAGTGCCCTTTAACCTCTCATCCAAGTCAGTGAAGAACATATGTGAGAAGGAAAAGCCATTACTCTGGGAAAGATGTGAAACTGCCAAAGGCTGCAGCCCGCTTTCCATGGTTAAAAACAACTTACAGGAGAGGAAAACCTAGGGATGACTCCTCAGAATTAGAATGTTCTGTGGAGTGTTTGCTCTTCTAAGGAGGGAGAGCTCTAGAACAGGATGGTTAAAAGTGACATTAACACCCCAGGGTCGAAACAATGTGACCACCTTCTTAAGAGCTGAAATTGGGACCACAGTCTCCTTATGGAGGTACCATTCTGGAAGAATAGGTTGCTCACAGGTAAAATTTCACTTCAATTAGTATAGGACTAATATACCAGTGATGAAAACAAGGAAACTGCAAGCAGGGTAGGGAACTGCTCTCCAACCACAACCACTCCTTCTCAAAACAGGCCTTTTTCTTTCTTGAGTTGTTGTTGCTTCCATCGCGGGAGGGCAGAGAAGGCAGTGGGTGTCATCCCCAAGGCCTTGGTGAAATCCTCGGTGGACAGGTACTCCTAGAAGAAGAGAGAAACCAGACGGCAGGGGTCACATTCTCCCCCGGGGTTTACATGGATGAGTCCTATAGGTGTGGCATAGCAGTCACATGAAGAACAAAAATAGGGAATGTCAGGAGAACCCGGAAAGAGATGGGGAGGAGCCAGGCGGCATGTTGAGGTCTAAGTGTGATCCCTGAATTTGGAACATGAGCAACGTGAAGTAGATTGAGCTCCTGTTGACAAGTGCACCCTAGCTCTGAAATAAGAATCGGGACATTTGACTTCGCTTGGCTAGGGAATTTGCTAAGAGAATGTCTTAGTTTTCCTCTCTAAAATGGGAAAAGCGGGTGCCTGGGTGGCTCAGATGGTTGAGCGTCTGCCTTCGGCTCAGGTCATGATCCCAGGGTCCTGGGATCGAGTCCCGCGTCGGGCTCCCTGCTCCTTGGGAGCCTGCTTCTCCCTCTGCCTCTCTCTCTCTCTGTCTTTCATGAATAAATAAAATCTTTAAAAAATAATAAAATGGGAAAAAATCTTAAAGGCCAATTTTTGCTTTGTAATGCTTTTAGGGGGATGAAAATAATATTACACATGAAAAGGCACTGGAAACAAGGTATCTTGTTCATCTGTCTTTACTCAGTAAACAGTGAACCTAAGCGAGAGGATCCTACTTTCTGTAAATCTGGCCCACAGAGTAAGCAGATGAGCCCCCAAAGGGAATCTGCCCAGGTCTGAATATATGAGACTCAGTTGCTGTTACCACAGGAGGCCCAGCTCTGCTCGAGAGAGCCATGACCCTGGGGAGGCACTCGCCCTCCTGGACGCTACCTTGCTGGGGACTGAGCGAGCAGGCTGGCCGCCCCAGCGCGACGGGCCCAGCAAGCAGCAGTCTAGCGTCCAGGCACAGCTGTGGCACTTGCAAAACCCCCTGGGAAACAAAATATTTGGATGACTCATGCTGGCTTCTCCCATCCTATGAATGATCTAGAAGGTTGGATAGCACCATTCTACCTTTTTACTCTTGGCTTAGAGATCGTGATTGGGAGACACCTTCCTAAGCCAGCGGTATGTATCTTTCTCCATAAGATGAGGGGATTGCCTGAAACAACATTTGCTCCCATCTAACATGATGTAATAGGGCTACTGCTTAAGGCAAGCCAGGTACCCTCAAGGCACATTCACGTGAGAACCCCAAACTGAAGCTACTAGAAAACAGCATCTCCCAGCCTTCATCTCTGCTCCCCAGGCACCAAGAAGGGGATGGGGTGGTAAGAGCCATGGGTTTCTTTTCAATGTGAGCCCCCCTGCCAACCCCAGGAGAGTGAGCCCACTCCTGCAGAGAGCCCTAATTGAACAGCTTGGACAACATCTGTAGGTGGACTTCAAGCTCAGATGGAACCTGTCTTTAGGTTTGCCTCCCACCCCTGGGCATTCTCAAGTCCCCTGAGAGCCTGCCCACTCCCCCAGGCAGGGAAGAAGAGAGGAAAGGTGAGTGGTTTGGGCATCAGTGGATGGGGAAGAGCTGCCTACCCCAAACTGGTTTGTAGCAAACCCCAGCCCCAGGTCCCTCGCAGCTGTGGCTGCAGGTGCCCTCCCTGGCCCCAGCCAGGCCGGCTCCACGGCTTGGCTGAGACTTCTGGACTCTGACGCCCAGGGTAGATAGCAGGAACTGCCCATCCCAGTGGACTTGTATCTTTCCACTAGGCCTGCTCTTGGACTCTGTTGTCCTGCCAGGTGATGACTGGCCTCACCCATACCCACATCTGCCTCTCTGGCTTACTCACTGGTACTCAAACATTATCCTCTTGCTACTGCCTGCAGCCAGACCCACCACCCCACTGTTCATCGTCACTGGCTCCCCTTCCGAGTTTGGGGCAGCCAGAGAGGCCTGAAGTCCTCTCCTACCCTCTCCACTTAACACTGACCTACAGCTTCCCCACAAGAATGTACTGGGGCTCCTGGTGGCGCAGTCAGTTAAGCGTCCGACTCTTGGTTTCGGCACAGGTCATGATCTCAGGGTCTGGAGATCAAGCCCTGCTGGGCTTCGCTCTCAGAGGGGAGTCTCTCGGGATTCTCCCTCCTTCGCCCTCTGCCCCTCCCCACCCCTCGCATGTGCGTGCTCTCTCTCTCTCTCTCTCTCTCTCTTAAATCTCTTTTAAAAAATCAGCAACGGACAACTGACTTTTTAAAAAGGATCTTAGATTTTGTAGACTGTATCAACCATGGTAGGGCTGTCTTGATTCTGTTTGTCCCATTCTGAATTCACCATCCATTCAGCCTCCTATCAGTCACCGGGTTCAATAACACCAGCTGCCCCTCCTTTTAGAAATACTCCGAGCCACATGGTACCATGGGAGCGGCAGGACTCCGATGACCTGGTCCTTGCTCTGACTCGCTGCTAAGTCGCTATGTCAGGCACATCAGGCAAGTCACTTGCCCTCCCTCCAGTTTCCTCAGGCAGTTGTAACAGCAGCTTACATTTACATACCAGGGGCTGGGCAAATAATATTTATAATATTACTGTTACAAAAAATATGTTGGGATCGTCCCAATATTCCAGTGAGGACACAGATGGGTAGATCTGGGAAAGAATGCATGAACATGGTCTCCAAGGTGAAGGGCAGGACGCAAATGCTCTGGGAACAATACACTTAAACATATATCGGGCCC
Source organism: Eumetopias jubatus (assembly GCF_037043125.1). Taxonomy (NCBI): domain Eukaryota; kingdom Metazoa; phylum Chordata; class Mammalia; order Carnivora; family Otariidae; genus Eumetopias; species Eumetopias jubatus. The sequence goes on from NW_028274809.1 coordinate 19,844,301, forward strand.
AAACCCCTAACAGACTTGGAGAAATCAGGCATCTCTCTTCTGTAGATTACTTAATTCACTAGCAAGACGTCTTTATGGTTTATCATCCCGAGAGTACGTTGTCTTTTGATACCCCCATCACACTAGATCAGCCATCCATTTTGGATCTGCCTTTAGTGGGAATGAATACTGGAAATGTATTTTTAACAAGCTCTCTTCTTGCCATACTCTCTCCCCACGAGTGACCCACGTGGGCCTGCAGGTGCAGGCACCGGAAGCGCTGCGCGCTGGTGGGTCTCTGAATAGCCTGCCCACCAAATAGGCATCACCCGGGATGTCCCCGGGTGCCTCAAACGGCATGGCTACCACCATACTCACGGTTGTCCCCCTCTAAGCTCAGTCTGACCCAGGGTTTTTTTTTATCTTCGAAAATGATGCAATTGCCCCCCCCAATCACACCCTTCATCCAGTAATTACCTAGTGTCATTGACTTTACCTCCTAAAATTCCTCTAAACCCCCTCCTTCCCTCCACTTCCCCAGCCACCATTCAACCAGCCTCTGGCCGCTGCTTTTGCCACCTTCCAGTCCCTTCTTCACTGGGTAGCCATAGTGATCTTTTTTTTTTTAATTTTCATTTTTTTTTTAAGATTTTATTTATTTGAGAGAGAGAGAATGAGAGATAGCACGAGAGGGAAGAGGGTCAGAGGGAGAAGCAGACTCCCAGCTGAGCAGGGAGCCCGATGCGGGACTCGATGCCGGGACTCCAGGATCATGACCTGAGCCGAAGGCAGTCGCTTAACCAACTGAGCCACCCAGGCGCCCAGATCTTTTTTTTTTTTTTTTTAAGGTTTTATAAAACCTGGCTGGCTCCATCGGTGGAGTGTGCCACTCTTGATCCCGGGTTTGTGAGTTCGAGCCCCACATTGGGTGCAGAGATTACTTAAAAATAAAATCTTTTTTTTTTTTAAGATTTTTAAACTTTTTAAAATTAATCCCCACTGTGCTCATTCCCTGCCTCTGGGCTTCACGCATGCTGTTCGCTTCTCCAGGAAAAATCCATTTTGCCTGAATAATTCCTGTTCACCTTTCAGAAGGAAATCTCTGTCAGGTTCCTTTTTGGAAGACCCTTCATGGCACCTGTACTTCACCTTGTAGCGCTTACCATCACTGAAATTAAATCATAGTGTAATCAGGGTCCTTTGAACCCTCTGTCCCCACTGAGATGTCATCTCACGTGAAGGTGGAGACCAGGTATGTTTTGTTCACCAGGGCATCCCCAGCACCTAATCACCTGCAGGGCACAATCTGGGGGTCAGTTAGTATTGTCCAGCAGACGGCCAGCCAGCTTTCTTCATCCTCGAGCCTGACCTACCTCCTTCTTGCTGGGGTCCACACCCTCGGGGAGCTCCTCCACAGGCTTGTTCACCAACTGCTCCAGGGGAAAGATGGGTAGAGGCCCAGAAACGAGGTTGCTATTCGCATTGAACACGTCCAGTTTAGGTTTGGTGATCTCCTAGGGAAGAGAAGGAAACCACTGGTTCATCCTGCTGGTTTGTGGCTACCTCCCAGGCTGCTTTTCGCTCCGGAGTCAACATTGATTCTAGAGCATCTCCTTCGAGAAGCCTCCCATGACCCCCATACGCACACTCCTCGTAAGAACACAACACCTGATTGGATCTGTGAGCTAAAACTTGGTGGTTTGCATCCAACCAAAGCCAATGGGTCCAAGATGATTATTTTGTTCTATGACTTATGAACTTCTCCATGGCTTCCCACAGATGTTCAAGGTCCACCTTGGACGTTTATGACCCTCTTTCTCTTATCTGTTATGAAACTGTCATCAGTAAATTCCCTTAGCCTTGACCTATCTATCCATGCTTTCCTGCCTGAAACATCAGTCCACCAGGAAGGGTCTATTGAGGGCACAGGATACTCAGGCTGCGGGTGGGGCTGAGGAGCCAGCCTTATCTGCTGATTAAGCCAGCGTGCTCATGAAATTGCTGTCGTGTTCTGGACACATTTCTACAGAGTCTACTTGGCCCTGCCTCCCCTGCGAGGCTATGAACTTCTTGAAGGAAAGGTTTTGCTTTCAGATTCCCATAACCCAGGGCCAACGGGTTCAATGCACGGGGTTCTGTTCACTAACTGAGAGACTGCAGTTTGCACCCGGAGAAAGGACCCCAGGGGTGACCACAGCAGACAAATCATTCTGTCTCGAAGTGTAGTCCATGGACTAACTGCATCAAATCACCTGGCTCTTCATTTAAAACAAGCATATTCCTGGGGCTCATTCCGATTCCACGCACCAGAATGTGGGGGAGTGAAGGGGACTTTGGGATCTGCGTTTTAACCAGCTGTCCCCACCTCGCTCCTGGCTCCCATCACCCGGATTCTTATGCATGCTCAGACTAGGCCATGGAGGAGAAGAAACAGCAGGAGGCCTTGAATTCAACAGGGAGAAGCACTTCCATGAGCGGTGGGAGGACATGGTGGAAAGGGAAGCCCAGGACCCTGCTATCTTTTCTGGAGCTTTCTCAGCTCCCACGGGGCGGCGACGTCCCCCAACCACCTGCCCTGTACTCACCACAGTGATCTGGCCCCAGTCCCCAGAGTTTCCAAGCTCCGCCTTCAGGTCCTCATAGGATTTGGTGTTCTGCACATAAAGCCAATAACAAGTTAGACCCGGCTCTCAGCAGAGGACATGGAAGAATTTTTTTCCTTTCGGGAGGTTGAAAGAGGGCTGGCCTAAGGCCCAGGGGTGGGGGCTAGAGGAGGGACCCTGAAAAAGGAGGCTAGAGAGTGAGGATGAACACCCACAGGGCTGATGGTCAGGAAAGGCCCTGCTCAGCCCCACATGGGGATAGAGGCCACCCTCAGAGGCAGTGTGGGCAGCCACATGCAGCCTGGAGAAGCTGCCTCCACTGTGGAGGCTCTGGGGAACATGGGGGGCTTGGAAGCCAGGGACCTCCTCCCAGAGCCTGGAGGGGGACCCTGCCGCAGAATGGTGAAGGGAATCAAAGGGACACTGGCTCCATGAGGAGCCACATCTCTATAAGCCCAGAGCCTGGCCCCCAGCATGGCGCATCATGACTGCCGTTGTGCACCTAAAGTCACCAGGCCTCAGCCTTCCTCCTTCCTGTAGAAAACTTGCACAGGCTTCCATTTTGAGGACCTGCCCTCTGCTTCTATCTGAGGCCAGTTCAGGAAAGTCCTGTGGTAGTCTGACTCACTGTCCCTCAGGTAAGGACCACACGTATGACCCATTTTGCTTAGAAGTGGGTACCAGGAAGACATTCGTCTGTCCTTTAAAGAACTGACATGTGTCATTTTCATCTGGTTTGAGGATCCACCAACACTGTCCCGGAGAAGTTTCTACAGTGATGGAAATGTTCTTTCTCTGCGCTGTCCAACCTGGGAGCCACTAGCCACGAGTGGCTACGAAGCAGTTAGCTTGGGGCTTGTGAGAAATTGAATCTTCAGTTTTGTTTAACTTTAGTTGATTTAAGTTCAAATGGTCAGTACAGCTCTTAGCAAGAATGTCCATCAGCTCTGAGCTACATCTCGTGCACAAGAAAGGCACGGACATGAGCCTGGGTTTTTGATAGACTTCCTTTCCTCTCCCTCACCAGGGGGCTTCATTGACTTACACAGTCTGACTTTTTATTCGAGGTCCCCTAGGACCCCTTTAAAAATCTGTCACTGGTCGTCTATCACAATGAATAGAAAAGCCTGGAAGTCTGCCCTGCCCTTGGGGTGTGCTGTGAGCGGCCTCCTGGAGCAGGTCCTGCTGGGCTGGAAGGATCAGGGGGTGCTGGCCACTCACACTCCACTTGAAGGGATCCCATGCCAGGAACCAGCCTGTGAAGGTGGGGGGCTCGTGTCCCTGCTTCACCACAATGATGGGGGTCTCGGGGTCACGGCCGCTGGGGTGGGTCTTGAGGTATTCCTGTGCTGTGATTGCTGCAGCTTTTTTCTCCTCCTCTTTGGCATGCTTCCCGATCCAGAAGAAGACCTGTGGAGAATCCAGAGTTCGCGCAGGCCTTCCTGTCCTCCCGGGCCCACCGGGCTCCACCTGGGGTCCACCAGGCTCTGATGACTGACAGTGGAGCCAAGTGACCTCGGGCAGGCCCCTTCTGGCTCGACTTTGCATCTGGGAGATGAAGAGGTTGGACAGGTGTCCTCTACTTGGAGACTCTGCCAGTGTGGGACTCCCGGTCTCTCCAGAGCTGCAGACCCTCAGAAACATGCTTCTGCCATGTGAAAGAAACGGGGCTTTGGGAAAATACATCCCGCACTGCAGCCCCTTCCGGAACATTCCTCTCTACCTGCCTCCTTCTTCCTTAGGCTCTTGTTGTTCACAGTACTACTCCCAGGAAGAATGAATGAGGGAGCCCAGAAAATGTCAAATCTTACCTGTCCATAAAGTCACTATTTCTTGGCCCTGGGGCTTGAGCTGGTGGGAAGGGAGGGCCCCAGGCCTCAATCCTACCTGGTCCCAGACATCAAGCAGGAACACATCGTCCTCTTCCAAGTCATCCTGATTGAAGTCAGGGATTTCTGTGGCCAGGAAGCACCCGGTCTGGTTGGAACATTCAAAGAGCCGGGGGGTGATGGCCAGGGTTTCCTCCTGCAGTCTGCAAGATGCAGAGAAAATTGTGGCGGCAAGAAGAAGGTGTGGGGAAGGAAAAATGGAGGACGCAGAACTCCGACACAAGAAGCCCAACTTCGAGGAAAATGCTCTTTTTTCTAACCACACGAAAAGTGCCCCCCTCCTCGCAAGAGTCTGAGAGCGCTCCAAGGGAGAAGTCCCCGCTGCCTTTCCAGGACGAGCATTCCAGAGGCTCTTCTGCAGGCCGTGGGGAAGTTCTGATATCTTCCTTCTAGGCCTTCTCCTGCTACTGCAGGAAAGCCCTTTTCGCTTTTGAACGGGGGAATAGTGGACCCTGGGTATGCTCTAGAAAAAATACCGGAAAGTGTTTCCAGCTGGGGCTTCTCAGCATCCAGGTCCTGTGTCAGGACTAAAGAACAGGGTTCTGGCAGCTTTGTCCCCAAGGGCAAGCCCTGCCCCTCTCTTTGAGTTGCTTCCTAGCCTGTGAACTTCATTTGCCAAGAAAACCCCCACCGGGCCCCAGGCATGCCCCTGGGCTCACAGGGCTCTGAGGGCCCATTGGGCCGCCCCTTCTTTTTTCATCTAGTAGCCCTGGGGACTGGTACACAGAGTCCTCAGTCCATGCTCACTGCAGACTCTGGGCCATGGGCTGGAGCAGCTAGGAGGCTCCCCAGCGCAGAAGGTGAGCTGGAGGCAGAGGGACCCCATAGTTACCTCTTGGTGCTGGCATAGGGAGCCTTTCCGCCCAGGGCTACCCAGAAGCTGGCCGGCTCCTGCCCTTCCACCACCACTTGTTTCTCTGTCCGGGAGATGGTGTCCGCAACCATCTTGGCCATCTCCCGCTCGTCCCCACTACAGCCCTGGGGAGAGGGGGTCAGCTGTGTTGGGGGAGACCATCTCTACCGCCACACCTACCCCCACCCTTCCACCACGTTTACTGGCCCAGAGCTCCTGGGTCCAAGAGGGCCCCTCCTGCCTGGATCAGGACCCCATGCACACCCCTCCTCTGTCCTTGACACTGCAAAGAACAGCAGAGAAGACAGGAGCCTGCACTCTCCTTACAGGGCAAGAGAAAGCATCCAAGAGGCTGAGATCAACGGAGAGGCCGTGACGGGTACGGGGATAGTGAGAGAGAGCCCCAGACACAAAGACCCACCAACACTGGGACAGGCAGGGGTGGCCAGGGACAAAGAAAACGAGAGAGACTGAATCAGACCTAGAGGCAGAGAATGTGAGGGTGGAGGGAGACTGGCTAGGGGCAGCTGGGAAATGAGCCAGAAGGACTTGCTGGCCAGGGACTCCCCTGAGGCCCGGGGACCCCAAAGATCCACTTGAGGAAGGGGAGGCCACTGCACGCACCTTCCCGCACCACAGGTAGCAGCAGGACTGGGTCCTAAGGATGAAGACATCATTGGAGTTGAGGAATCTGGCCCGGGGTTGGACCTCAAAGGCCTTGGTGTTGTTGGTGCTGGTTCCCTGCACCTGGAACAGCCGTGTGGAGGGCACTGGTTCCAGTTTGTCGGCCCGGGAGGTGCCTCCCTGCAGCGGGTGAGAAGAAGGCAGAGAGAGAGAGGTGGGAGCAACTTAGTACAGACAGCGGAAGATTCTCAAGAAGGGCACAGAGAACAGAGTGGAAGAGAGGCTGGGGTGGGGTCTGCCGGCCCCCAGGTCCTCTGCCGCATCATCATCAGACTAGCCTTTCCAAAACATTGCTTTTGTCATGGCACTCCCCTGCTCAGAAAAATCTTCAATGGCTCCCTACTGCTCATAGACTGGAACCAGCTCTTCAGCCCAGCCTTTGCAGGCCCCTCATGACGCAGGCGCAAACTGCCCTTCCAGACTCACTCTGCTCTCTCCAGACCCTCCAGTTTAGCTCAGCCGGGCTTCTCCCTGCTCTACGTGGATCCCCTCCTCTGGGCTCTTGTCCTTGCTGTGCCCCCTGCCCTGCATGCCCTCATTTTACCTCTGCTGAGCGCCTCAACTCTGACCCTGATGTCAAGAGCCCCTCCAAACCCCCCCTCCAGCACGAACTCCCTGCCTGCCCCAGATTACTGTATTCACGCTCGGCAGTGAACCCAACCCGCGTGTATTTAACCACAGGGTGCCTCGGGCTGTTAGTTCCCCGCTCTCCCAACAAGACCGGCCTTCTCCAGCCCCTGCACCTTGCAGAGGGCTGCAGGCTTCGCGGGTGCTCCATAAACAGCTGATTTCTTAAACGAGTGCTGGAGATGTCTATTCCATTACGTTGGAAGGCACCAATGCTGTTTGGATAGGCTCATCATGTGGGCAAATCTAGCCAAAAGAACTACCTTTCTCATGCAGAGGATGGGGTGGGGGTGGGGGGGCCGTGGAGTGTAGAGAGAAACGGGACTTGCCCACGCTGCATACTCATTTCTATGGAGTGGTGGTTTCTATTGCCGGTTCCACATGGGTGATGGGGCCTCACACAGTCCTCTCCTACAAAGCACGCGCTTCACCCCCAGGCCCGCCCCCGCCCCAGCCCCAGGTCCCCTTCCCCATCTCCTGATGCCCACCCCGCCGCAATCGTGGGTCCTGCCAGGTGCCTCAAGCCAGCAGCCACACCTGGTAGATCACCATTCGTCCCTTGAAGATGGCCATGAGGTGCGGTGGCTCCTTGCCCATCGGGACCCGGATCTGGACCAGTTCATTGTTGTACTTCTGGTCCAGGATGACGGCTTGATAGGCAGAGGCTGTTATTTCATCTTGGCTGGCCTGGCTACCCTGGGCACAAGCATGATGGAAGTTGGGGGGACGAGGCCGGGCCTAGTTCTGAGCCCGTCCCCGGCCGCAGCAACAACTCCATCCCTGATTCTCACCTGGCTCCAAACCCAACGGTCAGCCCCACCAAATACCGCCCTGGACACAGCCCAAACCCCACGTGACCCAGACCCGTTTGATCCCAGCCCCACACCTAATCCTTTCCCGGCCCCCCGCCAACCCTAGACCACCTGCTACTCCGCCCTTAACCCCAGACCTCCTCTCCTTCTAACTCGGGGGAACACCATGGCTATCATACCACTACCCCCAGGACCCAAGCATTTCCCTGTGCATTCACATCTGGACCCACAAATCCATGGTGCTTTGAGCAGATGAAGAGAATGTTCTGGAAGCCATGGAAATTGGAAGGGAGACTCCAAGAACTCAGAGAAGGGGCAAGGATTGTGAATGGGGGTACCCTGTACCACTGGGATCTCATAGCCTAAACAGTCCCAGGATGGAAAAGGTGGTGAGCTCCCCATCACCAGAGGTATTCAACTCAAGGGTGATAGCCGCTTGGAGTGGGAGCCGAGCTAGCTGTGCTCGGGACAGGGAAGGGTGGGGCCTGACCTGCCAAACGTAGAGCAGGTAGTGCTTCTTCTCGCCGATGAGGTAGGTGTACAGCAGCAGGTAGCAGTCACCCCCGTAAAAGTGGCCTAGCCACTTGGAGTCCACCGGCACCAGCTCCAGGTCCTCAATGCGCCACACCTGGGGCCAGTACCAGGCTGGTTTGAGGGCCAGGACACGTTCCGCCGACCCCGCCCCACCCAGCACCCGCCTCCCACCCTCACCATACCTCCACCTCGCCGCTCCCGTCGTCCACCATCTTCTGCTGGGCGGCCACCTGAGGCTGCATGTGCATGGATGTGGCATCAAACTTCACCTGCTCTACTTTGGCTGGGGGGGCGGGCAGGGGGATCAGGACGCCAGCTGTCACAAGCCGGGGTCCCCCAGGTCCTCACAACAGCCCTGAGTGATGACTGCAATTCTTAGATCCATTTTACAGATGGGGAAGCTGAGGCTAGAGAGATCGGATGGCTTACCCAAGGTCACAGAGCTGGAGAGTGGCAGTTATAATGCGAAACCCCATCTCCCATCCCTAAGACTCGGGCTTCACCAGGGCCTCCCGGAGGGGCCAGGAGAGGGACAACGCTTTCATCCTCCTCCAGGGGCCTGGTACTGAGCTTGCGTTCAGCAAATATTGTCTGGTGAGACACTGACGCTATCTGGTTTCCAGGGAGACAACCCCATTCCAAGGGAAAGACAGGTGCTTCTCAGCTTCCTTTTTGTGACCGCTCAGTTTACTCATGTTCCCTCGTGTCCTCACCCTACCGGGGGAGCCCAGCGCCAGGGGAAAGAGCGCATGGAAGAGGCGTGTCTGGGAGGGAGGTCCGGCTCCTGACCCCACCCTGCCTCGGGCCGGCCCTCACCCGTGGAGCCCAAGGTGTGGGTTTTGCCCAGGCCTGAAGTCCGATTGGGCAGGGTCCACTTCTGGAAGAGCTGCTGAAAGACAGCTGACTCAGCCCCATCACTCTGCACCTCCACCTGTGTGTTCGGCTGGTACTGCTTCGCTTTGATAAAGTTCTGGGAAGAGAACGGGGTGGCTGAGTCTGTGTCCCTCTCCTAGCCCCCCACAGCCCCACCCCCAATGCAAGCCAGAGCCTAGCTCAAACCCCAACCAGACCCAACCACAAACCTACCCATGGTCCCAATCCCAAACTTGAATCCAACCCCAGTCCCAGTGCTGACCCCAAAGCTAAACCCTGCTCTGGCCCCAACCCCAAAACCCAAAGAGACCCCAAACTTGACCGTACCTCAATTTTAACCCCAATCACCAGCTGCCATCTCTAACCTTGAACCCAACCCCCATTCTAACGCTGACCCCAAGCCAGCTAGGGTTACTGACTCTAGCCCTAATAATGACCCCCAAACTCTGACTTGGTCCCAACCTGCCGGCTGACCAAATCCCCTCTTGCAGGAAGGCCAGCCTCCATTTCTCCCTTTCTCTGAACCTAACTTGAGGTGGGAGCTCACACCCCGAGGAGGCCCCCAGGTGGCCTGGAGGCTGGCCCCCTGGCGTGCAGAGAAGCCCCAAGGCAGCTACGGAACTGACCCTCAGCACCCCTAGCTGGGTCAGGCCCAGAGCTTTCCAAGGCCTCTGCCTGGCGCTACACCCGGTCTGACCCCACTCCTCTCCCCCCCGCTGCGTCTGTTTCTCTCCCCGCTCCCTTCCCGGACCCCCCCTGCACACCAGTGCCATGTTCATGGCTCCTGTCCTCTCCTGGGTGTTGGCATTCTTCCCCTTCCACACGTAGATCTTCAGGCCCCCCTGGTCCAGGATGTAACAGTCCTAGAGGTGGGAGACAAGGTTGCAGCGTGGGGGCCTGAGCCGGCAGTGCCGGGCCACAGAGCAGCAGGCAGGGACCAGCTCCAGCCCCCGGCACTTCTCCCACTTGGGGAAGACTGGGCAGGGTGCAGCGGGATGGGAGCTAGGGCTGGGGGTCTCCACGCCCTCTCACCTCGTGATTGAGCAGGTCCTGGGTGAGGGGCCTCGTGGCGACTTCTCTAACCACCAGCTTTCCCTCTGAGTCAGACACGCTGCAGGACAAAGGCACAACAGGGATGGGGGGGGTCCCACAGCCCAACCTTCCCACCCCCCGGGGGAGACCCTGCGACCACGAAGAGCCCAGCTGGACACTCACTGATACAACTTGAGGGCGGCCTTGACCACCGGCTCTACCACGTTGTCGGGCACTGCGGCCTTCAGCGACCCCCGCGGGCCCAGCACGTGGTTCATGATCTCCATCAGCTTCGGGGTCTCCTTCTCGTTCTCCCCGTCCACCACCGCCACGTAAGTTCGCCCACCCCGCTCCTGGTCTCTGATCTCCTTGGCCAGGGTTATGCCCTGCAGGGAGGCCCCGGTGACCCGTGAAGGCCGGCGGGGGGACGGGGCCGCGTCCGCCACCGCCAGCCGTGCCAGGAGAGCCCGGGCCCCCCTCCGGCAGCCCCAGGGGACAAGGCACCTGTCCTGCCTGTACCCCCGAGAGTGCACCAAGTGAACCCCATGGGAAAGCAGGTTTCGCATTGGCAGGAGGGTGTTTGGGGTGCACTTGCTGGGCCTTCTGTTTTGACATTGAAATTTGTGATTTTACTTCGCAGTTTTGGACAAAAGCTGAGCCCTGGATATCAAAGTGCTCGTGAGCTCGCACGTGCACGCACGCATGCGCGCACACACACGTGCGTATACACGGCCACAAGTATGCACACACGCGCGCGTGCACGGCACACTTCCTCATTGCACACACATGCACACACTCACACCCTGGCTCCGTCTCCTCAGCCCAGTGGCCACTGCTCTGGGGACCGGCATTTCAGTCGCCAGCCCCAGTCCCAGGGCTTCTTCCTATTCTTGTCCCCAGATCAGCTCTCTGCTCTCCTCTCATTTACCCAACCTCCGTGATAACCTGTTTTAAGATGCCCCAAACTGAACTCCGTCTCCCCCACCTTCCCCAATCTGTTGCTCTTGGTCTTTCCCATTTCGGGAAATGGCACTCCATCCACTCCACGGTGGCTCATGCACAATGCCCCTCTCTCCTCGGCCCCATCCGCCACACACGTAAGGCCAGTGGATCCCCTCTTCCTGTCCCCGGGGCCCGGGGCACCTGCTCCCATCCTCACGCAGGGGGCCGCCGGCTCCCTGCATCCCTGCAGACCCTCCACACCCTTTCTCCACTCAGAAGTCAGGACGACCTTCAGACCTCCTGGGCACCGAGAACAGACCCCAGCCCTCTCATGCAGCCTCCTGGCCCTCCCGAACACGCCCCGAGAGCGAGCCCTCTCCCTTCTCCCAGCTCCCTATAATCGCCATCCATTGCCCCGCGCCAGCCACTTCTCCCCTGCCTTGGGGCCTTCCCTGCCCCACCCCACCTCCTCCAGGAAGCCTTCCCAGAAGCCCCAGTGTCACATGCCGACCCCTCACTCCTCAGCTACTCTCTTCATGCCTGTGTCCCCTACTCGACAGCCAGCTGGAGGCCATTCACCACAGCACCCACGATGCTTGGCACGGGGTCCACCACACAGCAGGGACTTGTTACACCTCAGTGGATGAGTCCCAGCAACGCATGCAAACCCCAACACGCGTACCGCTCCACAAACACACGGACACTCAGATCTACCTTTGAACACACCGTCCAGGGCGGTCAGCGGAGAGGGGCCTGGGGACGTGGGGGCAGGTTGGGGGTGGCAGACGTCTGGCGAGTGTGACTGGCAGGAGAGAGGCGGGTGGGACTGGGGAGAGGGGCGGTGCATGGGCAGCGCTTACCCTGAGTCTCTCCATGCGGTTGCTCTCCGGCCCGTTCCACTGGATGATAATCTTCCCCAGGTCCAGGAGAAAAACATCCCCACAGTTGAAACTCTTCCAAGACACCTCCACCTGGAACGCCAGAGGGGAGGTGCAACCTCCACTCAGATACTTGCCACAGTCCACGGCTCTTCCCCACCTCCTCCCTGCCCTCACCCCTCCTTGGCCTCTGCCTTCCACCCAGGCTGGGAGGGGACACAGGAGGCCATGCCCCAGGGCCCGGGCCGATGCCCACCTCTCCAGCCACCACGTTCCTCTTGCCCTTGACATGCAGCAGCCGCTGGACATCATAGGAGTTGGTCTCCACCTGCTTCATGCCAGAAGCCACACCCCCCTTCTGGATCCTGAGAAGAGAGGGAGCTGACCCAAGGGAGGGAGCGGGCTGGGAGGCGTGACAGAGCCGGGGTGCCCGGCTGCCCCTGAGGCCATCTGAGGACTGGGCCCGGGACTAGGCTGAGGTGCACGAGGTGCCTCAGCTGCCCACTCTGAGGCATTCGCTCTCAGGGTCATGCAAGTGCAAGGTCAGTCGTTTGCATGCATGTGCGTGACCTTCCTCAGCCTCCTTAAAGTTTGCACCCTAGGTGCCTCACTTCCCGCCCCGTAGACCATGCTCTGCTGAGAGGGCCCGCAAAGAAAGGCGCATGGTGATGTGGTTTGGTGGAAGGAGAGGACAGAACTTGGAGGACAGGAGGCTGCAGGGAAGGGGGAGGGGGGAGATGCTATGGACTGAACTGTGTCCCCTCCCAAACTCCTACGTTGAATGAAGCTTTAACCCCAGTGTGGTGGTATTTGGAGATGCGGCCTTTGGGAGGGGTAGATTTTGATAATGTTTCGATGAGGTCCTGAGGGTGGGCCCTCCGTGACGAGGTTAGCACCCTTACAGGAAGAGACACCAGAGTGCTTGCTCACTCGCTTCTCCACGGGAGGACACAGCGAGAAGGTGGCCGTCTGCAAGCCAGGAAGGGCGATCTCACCAGCAACCAAATCAGCTAGCACCTTGACCTCGGACTTCCCAACCTCCAGAACAGTGAGAATATTAATTTCTGTGGCTTAAGCTACTTATTCTGTAGTATTTTGTTAGGGCAGCCCAAGCAGACAGGAGGGATGCCAGCTCAAATGCCCAAAGGGTGGGCCGTTGCTCGGAGTATGGGAAGAAGAGGAGCAAGACAAAAGGGAGGAGTGGGGACCGTGGCTCACCGGAGAGCTCCCGGCCTCTCCTACTGGCCAGTAGCAACTTGGCTCTTGACTGTGTGTTTCCACGGGGAAAGCCCAGAGGCCAGAACTTCAAACTTTTCAAGAAAAGCTAGAAATCGGCGTGTTTAGTGTGAAAGTGTTGCTTTAGAGAATGGAGAGTAGCCATCGGCCCACCCCGCAGAGGGAAGACTTGTAATGCCCTGGAAGGCCTCCTTCGGTACTGAGCTCTCCAGAATATTCAAATAGGGGTTGATTTACAAAAATTCATGGTGCGCAGAC